>NW_026644648.1:0-316989 GCF_030020395.1 Manis pentadactyla
GGGTTTTCTGTTTCTTGTTGAGCAGAGCTTTTCTTGTTTATTTTTTGGGATGCATCTGCCTCTTCAGTGCATGCAGGCATTGCTCAGTGCCTGGCATGTTATCGGTCCTCTATAAATGCTTGTGAATGATTGAAAAATACACCCTATCTTCCTGCATTAGGGTTCTTCTGGTTGCAAGTGACAGCAAGCCATTTAGACTTCAGCAAAAAGGGGCACATGTTGACTCAAGTAAGAAAACTAGGGGTTGAGTTGGATCGAGGGGCTCAGCATCCCCCACATCTCTCTCAGCCCCCCTTCTGTCTGGGTTGGCATCTTTCCCAGGTAGGCTCACTCTACATGATTATGATTATTGGAGCTCCTATTTCTAAAATAGTGGTCAGAAAACTTCTTCCTTAAGGATCAGATAGGATTTTAGGCTTTGTGGGGTAGCATCTCCGTAGTAACTTCCCAGCTCTACCTTCTTAACAGAAAAGCAGCCAAAGACAGTATGTAAACAGATGGCTGTGACTGTGTTCCAAAAAAACTTTATTAACAAAACAGGTGGTGGGCCAAATGTGGCCCTCTGTTCATTGCTTGCTGACTTCCATTCTTGAAGGAGACAAGGCCTGTGTCCTAGTGGTTCAGGTAGAGGTTGCACGGAAGACCAAGTCGTCCTGGGCTGGGACTAGGATGAGGCCAGTGAGGTACTCACTTCAGCCTCAAAATTGATGGGAGCACCAAAAACTCAGCTTTCAAGATGAATAATATTTTCATGCAGTATTAAAAAAATCAAAATTAAAACATAAAAGTCATGATGCACAAAATATCAAACAAGGGCCAGGATGAGGGTGGGTATGAGGGAGGCCAGGCATGGCGCACACCCTGCTGTGGCCAGGTCATTGCCCAGCCTGAGTTGCCTGCCTGCCCATCCCCGTGGGAAGGAGAGATTGATAGTGCTGAAGGCAGTTTCCCAAGGAGCATGGTTCCCCTTTGGTTCCCGAAGACGGGCGGGATGCTGCTTGCCTACTGGGGTCCTTGGCACTAAGCACTTTCCATGTAAGCTCTATTTTCCTGTTTTTCCCTTTATACCAGACAGCATTTTACAGATGAGGAAAATGAAGGGCAAAATAAGTTACCCAAGGTCACACAATGCCGAAACTGATCTTTGAGCCCGAGTTTTTGTCCTCTTTGGCCTCCAATGTATGAATTCTTGCATTATTGACCTCGATTAAAGTTGAGCCTGTTACGAACCTTACCAAAGGCCCTGTGCTGTCTATCGGTCGCCCTCTATTAACAAGTGACTCCCGGTAGCTCGCTTCAACACTCCCTTCCTGGATCTTGTTCTTGTTGGCAGATGCCTTTCAGGAGTCCAGAGAAGAAGAAGCCCTTGCCCACTTTTGGAATTAGCCTCTTGTTTCAAAGCAGTGAGAGATTGGTATGTATTTCCAAATTAAAGTATGGACACTGCAAGTGTTAAGTGGCAGGTGAGCTGCACTTTAAATTGGCCACATTAATTCTGGCAGTGGAAGCGGAGCCCCCCTGGGATCATCCTTATCATCGTCAGCATCGCTCTGGCAAGCTTTAGAAGGATTCTGTAGCAGTAGGCAACTTGCAAAATTGAAAGGTGAAAACACACCTCTAAGTGTTTCATGTGTGTTCAAGGTCAGAGGGAGGTCACTGCAGTCCTCAGGAAAGGCAGGATGCAGGTGGGAGTCACTTGATTTGGGTTGTGATGGAGTTACAAATGGATTTACACACTGGTTGATGTGTTTCAGAACAAGGTATTGAATAACCCAGGTCCCCTGCCCTGGTTTCTGAGAGAGGCTTCCAGTGGAACCAAGGCAGTAACACTCTTGTACGGTGTGTGCTGATCTTATGGGTTTGGGGAGGGGATTAGTGTGTCATTTGGGGACTGACAGAGATGGCAGTCCTGTGTGAACTGCCCTGTTGGTGCTGTTTCCAGTCCCTCTTGAGATGTTTATTTGAAATGATCCTAGAGGTTGGCTTGACCTGCAGGTGTGTATGCTCATATGCATATACATTTAGATGCTGTTAACAGAAATGGGAAAAGAGGAAATGACACAAATGCTCTCGTATAAGAAAGTAATTATTAAACACATGGTGGTTGGTCGTCATGGGCTGGGCCTTGTGCTCAGTATTTTACCTCCTGTTCTCCATGGACCTCCAAACCCAGGTGTTTCTTTACTTGGGGGCTTATTTTAAGGAGGAGGAATTGAAGCTTAGCATGGTTGAGTGACCTGCCCAGGGTCATTCCTTGCCTGACCTCCCCCACCTGTCATCCTGTCTGCTAGATGGGATGCTTGTTAGGGACGTGTCCTTCTTGTCCCTCCTTGGCAGCCCACACCCTTGCCCAGATCGTGGCTCCTAGGAAGAATGCAGTCTCTGCTGATATAACTGAACTGAAATATCAGCATGAGCTTTTGTTGAGCTGGTGTTTGGTTTGTGGAGATGTGTGTATTTGTATCCTTCTGGAAGGAAGACCAAAGATCTTTTCATATTTTCAGAGGGGTCTATGAGCCTGTTTAGCTCCTGGATTAGAGTCCCCATCTGGCCGCAGAGACTCAGCATATTCTCTCTTGGGGTAGTAAGCAGTTGTGAACATGATAATTTCAAAGGAAGCAGAGCCTTCCTTCCCTTGTGTGTGGGAGGGCAGCGTGAGGTAGCAGTTTGCAGTCAGCTGTCTCCAGCCTCTTCTGCTGGGCCACTTGCTGACTGTGCATCACTGCACGAGTCACTTCACTTGTCTAGGCCTCGGACTTTGCCTTTGAGATGGAAACAGCCTTGGGGGTTGTGAGAACTGGGGTCAGGTGTAAAGTGTTCAGTGCAATGGCTGGTATGTAGTTAATGCTCAATAAATAGTAGTGGCTGTTGCTTTTGGTGTTATTATTATGAAAAATAACATGAAAAATAGCATGAAAAAGTGTTGATGAGCCAATGTTAAGTAAAGAAAATTGATCACAAAATTAGATATGCACAAGAATTATGACTAAGAAATGTGTGTGAATCAACAGGTGGGATGTGAGAAGATAGAATGACTGTTCTGTGGATAAAGACAAACTTACTTAGCTTTCCCTAAAGCCTTAAATCTCTTCGTATTCTCAGATCTATGGCAGTCTCTCCTGGGGAGCTAGGAATGAGAACAATTAGTTATATACAGATGTTCAAAGCAGTATATAGTGAAAACTGGCAATATATCATGTTCCCAGCAGTAGAGAAATAAATTATATTTAACTGGAAAACCATCAAAAATCATGTTTTCAAAGGTCTTTGAATATTACAGGAAAAATGTTTATGATCTAGATAAGAAATAAACCAGGATACAAAACTATATATATATGTATGTGTATATATATATATATATATATGTACATCACACACACACACTCACTATGATGGCATATGAAATTCTGATGACTGTCTAACAAACCACACGCTTCGAGGCCTAAAGCCACGTGAACTAATTTTCTCACAGTTAGGGAGGGCAGAAGTCCACAGTCAGTCACGCTAGGCTAAAGTTACGACAATGATGGCAGGGCTGCTTCTTTCTGGAAGCCCTAGAGCAGAATCTCTTCTTGCCTCCTCTGACTTCTGGTGGCTTCTGGGATTCCTTGGCTGTGGCCCCATCATCCCCCTCTTGGCCTCCTCGGCCGTGTTGCCTTGTCCTCTTATACCTCAGATCCCCCTCTGCCTCCCTCTTTTAAAGACTGGAGATTACAGTGGGTCCACAGTGACTACCCAGCATAACCTCCCTTTCTCAAGACCCTCAATTTAATCACCTCCACAAAGTCCCTTTTGCCATGTAAGTTAACATTGACAGGTTCCAGGGATTAGGATGTGATTATATTTGGGGGCCATGATTCAGCCTATTGCAGATGTCAGTTTTGTATAAAACAGAAAAGTACAGGAGAAAAGACTGGAAGGAATACTTGACAATGTATTTTCATTTTCTAGGGACAGTGGTCATCCCTAGATGGTAGATTGGGGGGTCATTGTTATGTTTGGCATACTCTCTGGTGTCTTCCTTTTCTGTGTTAAGGAAGTAACTCTTAAAATCCTCAAAACTAAAGAAAAAAAAAATCCTCAAAACTGCCCAGAGACCATTACCCCAGTGCGTTGTCCGTCTCTGTTGGTGAGCCACAGCCTGTCCACTGTCTCCGCAGAGCCGGTGTTCTGGTTCTACGTGAAGGAGGTCCTCAACAAGCACGAATTGCAGCGCTTCTGCTCCCTGCGCCACATCACCTCCGACGTGGGCCGTGGCTGGGCCTGGCTGTGCTGCGCCCTCAACAAACAATCGCTGGAGCGCTACCTGCACATGCTCCTGGCCGACCGCGGCAGGCTCAGGTACCCGATGTGGGGCTGGGAGGGCGTGTAGCCAAGGGGTTAGAGTCGTGCAACTTGCAGTCAGCCTGCCTAGGTTTGCATCCTAGTCCCTCCCTGTGGGGCAAGTGGGTTCCCCTTCAAGAGCCCCAGTCGTTCAGCTGTGCTATGAGGCATTTGCTGGGAGGGTAACTGGAACTGCCTGTAAAGGGTTCAGCATGGCTCCTGTGTGTAGCGAGCATGCTTGACGCTGTTACTGGTAAAGCCACAGGTGTGCAGAAGTTGGCTGTCTTAGGACACAGTGAGCTTTTAGTTTGGGCTTCTTTCAGATTCAGAGCTTCTTTCTCTTTAGATGTGGGGTATTTAGGACTCGGTTTCATATTTGGTCTTTCCATGTGTGCTGGGTTCTTTACAACTTCTGGATTTTTGAAGTTACTCCATCCCAAACTGACTGAAAAAAATATAGAAGTTTTATGTTGGGGAGAGAAGTCATTTGTCATTTCAGAAGAATGAATTCTATTATGTTTTCTTTTTTTCTTGCTCATAAACAAAAAGTTCACTCTGTCACTTAGTATAGGGCAGGCCACGCTGCCATAACAAACATCACGAAACTCCCAGTGGCTGAGATAGCCACATGCATTTCCTCTCCCTGCTGCAAGTCTGTCATGGCTGTGTAGGGGTTTCTCATCTCAGGGACCCAGGCTGACTGGAGGCTCAGTTTCTGTAAATGCTTTCACAATTGCCAAGGCAGGAATAGGGAATGTGGTTGAACAAAGCGCTGACTTTTTAAGCTTTTGCCTGCAGGGTTACTTCACTTTCACTCACATTTAATTGGCAGCAAGTCACATGGCCAAAGGCACGCTCAGCTTTGGGGAGTATGGCTGCCCCCAGCGATGTGGCTGAAGCACTGAATATGCATCAACCATAGTGCGGCCGGCCACATTCCCGTCAGAAATGCCTGACTATTCTCTTTTTTCCTGTATTCATGATGTTTATGATATCTCTGTCTTTGTCTCTGTCTCTGTTATTTTCCTTCTGAGAATGGTGGACAAGACATGTCATTTTGTGTCACCAGAGGGACAGTACTCGACCCTGTCCTGGTCCCTTGAGTAACTTCCGCATCAGCAGTGCCCAGATCCTCAACTTTGAAATTTCATATAATTAAGTAATCTGGTGCTTCATTAGTGCCATGGTGCATTCCTGTGATGTCATATGTTGCTGTGTGTTTCCTGCTCAAGTTTCCTCTTGTGTTTCTTCTGCTGCTTGTGGTCATCCAGGAATGATACCAGTCACTCATTAGGCATTCTGGAAGGGCACACTAAGGCTCTTACAAATACCCTCGAAGTTCTCCCGCGGATGTTGCCTGTGGCTCCTCGTCCAGTTGTGTGCCCAGATTGTGGGTCTGAAATGGGACGGATGGGGGCCAGGATGACTGGCACTGGCTGTACTTGTGTGCTGCTTGGGGTCTGAGGCGGGAGGCTGTGAATGTCTGTGTGTAAGCATTAACCAGCTTTAGTTATGGAGAACATTCTCACGTTTCTTAACAATAAATTTTCTTGAAGCTCTTCCCAGCAGATCATTTGCAAGTAGTTCAAAGTTGTACACTCACTCTCAAGGCAGCCTTTAACTATGAACAATTGAAGTGAATCCAGCTGTTAAGGATCACACTTAATCTTACCTGAATCACTAGCCACTTACCCAACTCAGTGTGGGAAAACCAGATTAATTGACATGCATGAAAACTGGCTCAGATTTTTAAAGAATTACAATTTTGGAAATCAGAGGTATGGTTGCAAAGTGTAGTTTGGGCTTCCACTGATATTCTGCTGGGTGACTATTGAAAGTGACGCATCTCTGTTCTCTTTTTGTTAGTTGTATTCAGTCACCAGAGCAGCTAACGTGTCCAGTTGCTGCTGAGTTGCAGGTCACTCATCCCTGACGGTGCTTTAGTGAAACTGAGCTTTCACTCCATTAACTTAGAGTTCTCGGGCCTGGCAGGGAAGGAAGTCAGGGGTTGAGGGTATTTGCTTGATATTACTTAGCAGGGGGTTGGAAAGAGAGCTGGGGAATTGCACTGGGAGACCTGCTTTGAGCCCCGGCTGTACCATTTATTGCCAGATGACCTTGGACAGACCCTGTAGGCCTCTCTGAGCACCCCCACCCACCTCACACATACACACTGCCATTTGGATTTGTGGGGTTCTTTTTAGCTTCACAGGCCTTGTGAGGGATGACTTGGACTTTTGGGTCTGCAGCCCAAGCAGATGTTACATACTGGTGCCCTGGCTGATGGAGCCATGGAACTCTAATTTCGTTCTGAAATTGTCTCTCCTTGTGTTAGCCCAGTGAGGGGTCTTTCCATCTCATGGAGACACTGCTTGAGTGCAAGTCACCCCTCTGTTTGTCCCCTTCTCCTTTGCTGCTTCAGAACTATCATGTTTACATCTCATGCCTATTTCAGCACTCTGAAGCTCGGGGGACCCTAGAGATCTCAGGGGACCAGTGAGGAAGTCGTAGGATATGTGTTCAACCCTTTGTTTATAAAGGAAGCTTCAGTCCAGCAGCCACCTCATATACCCACTCTGGGATGACCAGGCATGCATTTTCCAGGGAGCCATCTAATGGGATTGTCTGGCTAATGGATGCAGAGAACCACTATTCAGAGCTTTTTCCCTTTCTCTTTCAATTTGCAGCACTTTTTAGGAAGACTGGTCTTTTGTGATGGATGAAGAAAGATCTAGCATGCTTCCTACCATGGCAGCTGGTAAGCCTGGCCAAGGCAAGGGGTGATGGGCCCTGTGAGGCTTGGTGAGCAGAGGCTGCCTGGGAGTGAATTTATAACTCCAAGGGATGCTGTGGTTTTCCCCATCCCTGACCAACTTCATGAGTCACTTGCCACTGTCCTTCCTTTAGCGTACTGAGCATTGAGTCCATTTCTCTAGAATTGATAGTCTGGCAGGGAGAGCATGGGATCGAGGGGGTTTGGGCTGTGGCTTTGCAAGTGTAATATAAAGATCTGGGGAATTGGAGGTGGGAGACCTGCCTTTGAAGCCTGGCTCTATCCCTTACTGGCTGGTGCAGACCCATCACCTTTGTTACCTTTACTTTCCTCCTGTGCACGGGGAAGGTGGGGATCCGGTAGCATAGCAGTCCCTGTAATGGGGCCGTGTGATATGGAGTCATGTACGTAATTTGCCAATGTGGAGACCCTGGACTGATGTCAGCTGGTGAATTGTTAAATTGCCTTATCAAAGGATGAACCCGACACAAGTGGGTAACCTGCTTCTTTTTTCCAAATCCTTTGTTGCCTCCTCTTTTTTTGTTCTCCTGAAAGTTTTTGCCAAGTCCCAAACATTGAAAGTTATGTTAGTTTTGTCCACTGAAGAGGAAAAGTCAGGGGGTGACCATGATTCCTTCTGTGGGCTATGGGATACCAGTTCAAGTTTTTATGTAAAGTAATAATAATGATAGTAATAATGATATTGGCACACAGTTTTTGATTGCCTCTGAGCCGAGTGTTTTTTGTGGGTGATGATCCTTAATAGTTACCCTGTGAAAGAGATATCGTTGTCTCCATTTCACAGGTAAGGAAACGAAAGCTCAGGGAGGTTATGAATGGCTTGACCAAGGCCTCATAGCTAGTAAGTGGCAGTGCTGTGATTCACCCCAGGCAGTCTGACTCCCAAACTTACGACTTATCCTCCCCTTGGTTGACTTATTTGCATTTGTCTTCCTGACAGAAAGGGAGAGAATTTGGAAAGATTCAACATCTGTGGTGGCTGGTGTCTTCTGACCCCGATTTTGCAGGAGGTCTTTATTAACATTTAAGATCAGCGTGTACTGTACCAACTGCAGCTTGTTTATCGTGTTGGGGTCACAATTGGGTTTTCAACAGCAGACACTCCAGACTTTCCTCTTTTCCTGGCAGGTTTGAACTCTATACTCTTTGCGATTAACATTGACAACAAGGACTTAAATGGTCAGAGTAAGTTTGCTCCTACTGTCTCAGACCTCCTGAAAGAGTCAACGCAGAATGTGACCTCCTTGCTGAAGGAATCCACGCAAGGAGTGAGCAGCCTTTTTAGGGAGATCACGGCCTCCTCTGCAGTCTCTAGCCTCATCAGACCTGAGCAGGAGACCGACCCTCTGCCTGTTGTGTCCAAGCATGTGACTGCCGGTAAGTGAGAAGGGGTGTGTGAGGCAGAGCAGAGGGGGTTGGGTGAAAAGATGACAGACTGGGGCGAGGTGGGCACGACTCGCATCTGAAAGTGCCGAGGGGAATGAAATCTGATGCACCTGTCTGTCCAGGTCATGTTTGTGTTTATTCGTCTTGCCTTTAATTTGTTTGGAAGGGACCTGAGAGCCTTCCAGAAATGTGGTGATGATAAGGTAGGAGAGCAAACAGCTCAAATGAACAAAGTAAAGGTCGGGGTGGGGTAGTCACATGAAGCCAGGTGAGGCTGCTCTTCATTTATTCCCATCCATTCTTCTGTTGTTCATTTATTGCATGCTGAGTAAGACAATTACTAGCATTTAGCCTACAGTTTCCTTTGGGATGGGTGGGGGTAGACATTTAATGACAAATTATACAAATAATTTGTTATCCTTCTGGCAAATGGGATGGAAGCCAAGCGTAGGGAGCTATGGGAAATGCATGCTGTTAAGGGATGACATTTCAATGGAGGCTACAGGGAAGGGAGCAGTTGAGCAGCTTTGACTCTAGGCCACCAGGAGGCAAGAGAAAGTTGATTCCACTAAGATTAATTTTGAGAGAAGTTTATAATACCCATGAGCCTTCGGGGACACCCAGAATGTTCTTGCAGCAAAATTGGAAATTTGGGGTTAAGTTCTTAGTCCTAGTATTCTCAAGTCCCTTGAGCAAGGCAGTAATCATGGTCATCTCTCTGGAATTATTGATGGTGAAAATGCAGAATCTCATGCAGTGTTTGGTATATACTGGCTTTATCTGTCTTGCCTTCTTCTCCAGCAGAGACCCCATGAGAACGACCTAAGACTGAGGACTGTTGTGGACTTTGCATGGCAGAAACCCTGAAACTTGTATACCCAAAGATGTGTTCTTTCCATCCATTCTGGGGACTCTGCTTTGTTTGGGAACATTGCCTCAGGGTGTGATACTTGGGGAGCATCACCACATCACACCTTGGTTTAGATGGAATGGAGTCTTTTGAATCAGCTCACAGTATCTCACACCCATATTTGATGATTAACATGGGTGAATAAACTGGCTCATCTAAGTTCTGGTTACCACAGCAATCTTGATTTCAGTTTTAGTTAGCCTTTGCTGTGTAACAAAGAGCTCCAGAAGGTAGTGGCTTAAAACAACTGCAATTCAATATTTTTTAATGAGTTGGCAGGATGGTTCTTCTGTTGGTTTCACTTGGCTCCCTTCTGGGGCTGCATTGAGCTGGTGGCCAAGCTGGAAGGTCTGTGATGGCCCCACTCAAGTCTCTGGAATTAGTGTTCACTGTTGGCTGGGGTGGCTGTATATGGCCTCTCATCCTCAATAAACTAGGCTAGCTTCCTTCCATGGTAGTTGCAGGGTAGCATTCCAAGAGGGCACAACACGTCTCGATGCCTAGGCTGTAGAACTGTCACGCTGCATTATGTCTGCCACGTTCTGTTGGTAAAAGCAGAACACTAAGCCAGCTCACATTCAAGGGGGTAGAGAAATAGACAGCATCTGTGAGGGAGGAGCAGGAAGGTCCCATTGTCAGGGGCATTGGGTAGAAATAGGAGGAATTGTAGCCATTGAACAATTGATTTCCACCCTCAAACTGGTTTTCTTGGTCTCATCTGCCAGCCATGAGAGTATTTTCAAAGTGAACAATGAAAATCATTTCTGTAATGGTAGCATCCTTTGAATCAAAGTTTTAGAAGTATTGCTTAGAAGGAACAATTTTAATGTATTTTATTTAAATCGTATTTGTGTAAATCAGAACATCCATTTTGTTCCACCTCAAAGATTACAAAAAAATATGAATTTACCTTAAATTAATTTTTTCAGTAGAATAACAGAGGACTTTCCACAATCTAGAGACAAAAATGGTTTGATCCTGTCTTTATCTTGCCTACTTTTTCTTATGTCTTATCCTTTCTTTTGCCAGATGCCAGATGTAAAAAGGAGCGGACGAAGAAAAAGAAGGTGACCAACATCTCATCTGATGACGAGGAAGATGAGCAGAACTCTGGGGAGGTTTTCAAAGATTCCTGGGGCAGGGGAGAGCTCGGAGGAGAACTCTGACCGCTCCTCGGTCAATGTCATGTCAGCCTTTGAAAGCCCCTTTGGGCCAAATTCCAACGGAAGTCAGAGCAGCAACTCATGGAAAATTGATTCTGTGTCTCTGAACGGGGAGTTTGGGTACCAGAAGCTCGATGTGAAAAGCGTCGATGACGAGGACGTGGACGAAAACGAGGACGATGTGTACAGGCACATGTCGGGCAGGAAGTGTGCGGGCCACTCGGAGTCCCCTGAGGAGTACGTTGCACTGGCACTTTTAGCAGAGGGGGTGGTACATTCATTAACTCATTGCTCTCTCTTTCTGCACTATTGGGTGAAATAAGGCCGCAAGTTTTTTTGTGCTTAGGGCACCATTCATTTTTCAGATCTCCATTTAGGAGGAAGGAGTGTGCACTTGCTCTTCTCCTGATCTGGGGAAGGGTAGTGTATTTGAAGGCACTTCCCCCAAAGTTGGTGTCAAGAAGCATGCCTTGAAATTCTTGCTTTATACATACATCGTTTGTTTCCGTTGTTTGGGTTTTCCTCACATCTCTAACTTTCCACTACCCAGGGGAGCTCAGGAGAAAGGCAGGGTTATACTAGAGAATAGTTGTGGGCTGGTAACTTCTCTGTTTATCTATAAGGGTGTGAACCGCGCTCATTCACTGTGCCTGCTGCTTTAGCACTGGGCATGCAGTAGGTTTATACCTGCGGGAGGGGCTGGATGCACAGGAAGGCACAAAGCAGGAAAGGATAGTTAAGAGCTTGGATCTTGGAATCAAGACAAGCTGGGTTCTCATTTACTTGCTACGTGGCTTAGGCTGGCCAAAGTGGGCTAAGTTACTCCACCTGCTGAGCTTCAGGCCTCATCAGAGACCTGGGAGGGAAACAGCACCTGCTTTGTGGAGTTGTCAAGTTGACGGGCTACTTCCTGTGTCTGGGGCCTTTGGCACTGGGCCTGGTATGTTGAGGAAGGTGACACAGGTCAGCTGCTGTTATGCTGCTCTTGTGAGATTTCCTGTGCTTGGTTTTATCTTCATGCCAGATAAGCTAGTTACCTCTTCATATAGGCTTTACAGTGAACAGTGCCACCCTAATCATGGCCGACTTCCAGAGTGTGAAGTGAAGATGCTGAGACCCCCTGGTCTCGTCAAGGGGGACAGCATGTCTCCAGCCCTCAGCTTTTCATCTTCATGTTTTAGTATGATTTTTTTTCCTTCTCATGAGACTATGCCTGCTTTTGTTTTTCATTTTTACTTATGTCCTCATTCACATGGATACCTACATTATTGATCATCCGTGATATGCCAGGCGTGGCAAGCTACTTGCTAACTTTATCGTAATTATTAGAGCTGCCCTGGGAGGTTAGTGGGAGTCACTTCCACTTGATGGATGAAAGGACAGGATTCTGTAGAGAGCTCAGATTGGTTAGAGCAATTCCAAAAGCTGGGATTAAGGGTAAATTATGTTGTGCTCCAAAGCTTATACTGTCAAATATTTTCCATGATTTTACATAATTGTGAATATCGATTAGTTGACATTCAGTCAGTTCAGTATGTCATGATTTCCTAAAGGTTCCCCCGTTGTTGAGTGTTTAAATTGTTGGCTTTTTTGTTTTGATTTTTGCTTTTTTATTTTCAGCCATTTGGAAATGAGTCGTTTCATGCACAAGTTTTTTTCCTACTCCTGAAGTGTTTGTTAGGGCAGTGTCCCAAAGCATTGCTTGAGCTCATGGGGTATGAATGTTTTATACCTGAGATCCAGGTCTTGTCACCTGCTGTGTTAGTCAGGTTCTCAGGGAAACAGATCCAGTAGGATATGTGTGTATGTCTGCACAGGTGCAGTACGTCCCCTTATACATGGTTTCAGTTACCCACAGTCATTGACAGTCCCGAAGAAGATGATCGTCTTCTTGACGTTTTTTCAGGTCAGTAGTAGCCTAACACTACGTCATAGTGCCTATGTCACTTCATTTCATCACATAGGCATCTTATTATCTCACATTATCATCAGAACAGTGAGTACAGTACAATAAGATGTTTTGAGAAAAGGAGAGACCACAGTCAAATTTTATTACACTACATTGTTATAACTTTGCTATTTTATTACTAAAATTAGTGATTTTTTTACCGTGCCTGATTTATAAATTAAACTTTGTCATAGCCATATATGTCTAGGAAAAAAATATGGCTTGGATAGTGTTCCATTCTCTGCTGTTTTAGGCATCCAGTGGGAATCTTGGAATGATCCCTCTGGAAAAGCATGGAACTGCTGTATACATGTATGTACCTGCCTCCCTCCCTCCCTACTTCTCTCTATCTAGAGATACTTATTTTAAGGAATTGGCTCATGTGATTGTTGAAGCTTGACAAATCAAAATCTGCAGGTTAGGCTGGCAGGCTGGAGCCTAGGGAGGAGTTGTAGTTTGAGTCCAAGAGCAGTCCGATGGCAGGGTTTCTTCTCCTCTGAGGGATCTCGGGCTTTTTCTATCGAGACCTTCAACTGCTTGGGTGAAGCCCACCCAAAATATGGAGGGTGATCTGCTTTACTCACAATCTACTGATTTAAAATGTTAATCCCATCTAAAAAATACCTTCACAGAAATATCTAGAATAACTTTTAATCAAATACCTGGGTACTGTGGCCTGGCCAACTTGACACATAAAATTAACCATCACTGTTACATTTTGCTCTTAATCTGGTGACAGCTATTAAACCTTAGGAACACTTCCATCTATAGCAGGCCCTCCAAAATAGACTGTAGAGATTGTTGGAGGTAAATTCTCTCCAACAAGTTTCATACCTTTGTGGTCTGAACCACAGATGATGCTTATCTGGAAATTGTTTAATCCCGCCTTCAAATTTAAATGATAATCTTGCTGGATAAAGTAATCTTGGTTCCAGACCCTTCTGCTTCATTGCATTAAATGCATCATGCCACTCCTTTCTTGCCTGTAAGGTTTCTGCTGAGAAGTCTGATGTTAGCCTGTTGGGCTTTCCTTTGTATGTGATCTTATTTCTCTCTCTGGCTGCTTTTAATAGTCTGTCCTTATCCTTGATGTTTGCCATTTTAATTACTATGTGTCTTTGTGTTGTCTTCCTTGGGTCCCTTGTGTTGGGAGATCTGTGGATCCCCATGTCCTGAGAGACTATCTCCTTCCCCAGATTGGGGAAGTTTTCAGCAACTACCTCCTCAAAGACACTTTCTATCCCTTTCTCTCTTCTTCTTTTGGTACCCCTATCATGCAAATATTGGTCCATTTGTTTTGGTCACACAGTTCTCTCAATGTTCTTTCATTCTTAGAGATTCTTTTTTCTCTCTGTGCCTCAGATTTTTTGTATTCTCTTCTCTAGTTTCTTTTTCATTTATTGTCTCCTCCACCGTATCCAATCTGCTTTTAATACCTTTCATTGTGCTCTTCAAAGATTGGATATCCGACCAGAATTAATTCCTGAGTTCTTGAATATCTTTCCGTACCTCCATTAGCATGTTAACGTTTTTTATTTTGAACTCCCTTTCAGGAAGATTTATGAGGTCTGTGTTCTCTTTCTCAGGGGTTATATTAATTTTACTCTGAACCAGGTTCCTTTGGCGTTTCTTATTTGTATATGGCGCCCTCTAGTGTCCAGAAGCTCTACTCTCTGGAGCTGCTCAGCCCCTGAAGCAATGTCAGTGGTTGCAGGGGAGCGGTATTAGTGCCTGGAGGGAGGAAAGAGCTGTTTCCTTCTTCATGGCTGCTGTGCCTGTCCCCACTGCCTGAACCAGTGGGCCGACCACCCAGGTGTAAGTCTCTATGCTTTGCATTTGTAGTTGCTGTAGATAGAGCTTCCCTCTGGCTGGCCTAACGCCAGGGTAGGGTTTGCCGGTTTGCGACCCAGATGGGGCTGGCCGGGAGAAAGGCTCAGTAGGCTGCCTATCACAGAGGGCGTCCTTGGAGCTGTGTAGCCAGCCAGGGAGCTGGAGTACGTGGAAATTGTGAAAGCTCCCAGCCTTCTGGCCAGAGTGCACCTGGACAATTTTGTCTACCTGTCCTTTCTCCTGAGCAGTAAGCTCTGTGCAATCCTTGCCCCTTTAGCAGCCTTCCTCTTAGGGCTTCCTTGTTAGGAAGTCTCTCAGACTGCCCACCTTTCTTTGGTCCCAGAGCAGCTAGATATGGATCCCTGCTTTCCACAAGCGGCTGGAATCTCAGTCTCTCCAGGAATTCTGCCTGTCTTAGTTTTCCAATTCCCTAGTTACGAGAGTCTCATGAAAGCACCATGAAATGTAGGTTTGTGCTCCCAGCGCAGATCTCCGCAGCTAGGAATTCAGCAGTCCCAGGCCTTCCACTCCCTCCCTGCTCCGTTTCTCTTCCTCCGGCCGTGAGCTGGGGTTGGGGAGGGGCTCGGGTCCCGCCGGGCCTCAGCTTTGGTACGTCACCCTGTTCTGTGATGTCTGCTGTTTTCTCCAGGTGTGTGCATGCTGGCGCAGTCCTTTCCTGTTGCTTTGTCAGGATCAGTTGTATTAATTATGTTTTCGTATTATATGCGGTTTTAGGAGAAGCCTCTGTCTCACCTCTCACGCCGCCATCTTTAATCCTGACACTACACTTCTATTCCCGGCCCATGTCTCCTTCTGTTTTCAGCTCTGTCACGGCCTGGTTAGTTCCCAAGAGGCAACTTGTGGGAGGCCGGCAGATGCTCGTGGTGATCTGAGCCCTCAGGGGCTGTCCCCCCTGTCACACAGCTGTCTTCTTTCATCTTAGGCCACTGGATGGGCCCACCTGCCTCTCCGAGATACACACCTGGGCTCTGCTGCAGGTGCCCCATGGCGACATTGATGTCCTCTTTCCGGTCAGCGCAGTGGGCTCCTAGGCCCTGCAGGTGGGTGTTTCCTGCTTACTCTTTTCCTCCCATATGAGCTTTGGCTCCAAGAGCCTCAGGAGTGTCTGGGTTACCTGTGCAGGTAGGAGTGGGAGCAGGGAAGCTGGTTGAGATTAGAGATGACAGAGGATCTGGCTTCTCTTCCTGCTGAACCTGGGTGTTGTTAGATGCTCTTGTGAGTGAGTCACCCAGGAGGCCCAATCCTATTTTTTTTTCTCTCCAGTGATTTGTTGAACGTGGTCATTCATGTACAAGATGACCGCAAATGGTGACCATTGTTTTTCCTTCTTAGGAGAAGGGAGGTCACAGAACCCGTAGCTGTGACAGTCTTGGCACTCTCTGCAGCATAGGGCCTGGGGATCAGGGCTTAGCTTGCTTGAAACCTGCCTTTGGATGGGTAAGCATTTCTGTCCCATTCCATGGGATTGAGTATGCTTTGTGTGGTTCCTTACTGTTTTCTTTAGCTAGAGAAGGTCACAGGGGCAGCGAGGTTTGGGGTGGGGAGTGGTGGTGGGGATGTGGATGAGCCCAGCTCGCCCACAAGGGTGCGTGCGAGTGTAGCCTGTATGGTGAATGTCACTGTGGAGTGGGCCGTCGCACTGCACAGCACACTGTCACACAGCACCACCGGCTGAGTGAGGCCTTGGTGCTGACACCTCTTTATGTGGGCACCCTGCTCATCTTCCCAGGGCCAGTTTTAGGAAGCCGTCAGTGATGGGGGCCCACCAACTGCTCAGGAAGATGTTGACATTGTGAACCGGATGATGGACTATTGTTCTTGCTGCTGTGTGGGGAACAGAAACCCACTCAACCCAGCTCAAGCGGAGGGGCAGGGCGGGGACAAGGAGAGGCAGCAGTCTGCGGTGGGGGTCAGGTCAGACCCCCTCTGGCAGTTGCAGGAGCTGGGCTGGGAGACCTCTCAGAGCAGTGAGTATTCCTGGTGGAACCTGAGGCTGATGGGAAGGGTGGCTGAGTGGCGTTATCTAATAGGCTCGTCTCTTTTGGAAGGTGCAGTCGGTGGTGAGAGTGACAGCCAACACTCATCAAACCCTCGAAGTAGGTCTAAGGCTGTAAGGTGGCCCGCGTGCACGCACCCACCCTGACCACAGCCCATGGGGCAGTGGTGGTTATCACTGTGTCCCCTTCCTCCCAGATGTGTGGTCACTGTTCCCCAGGTTAATGTGGGAAGAGATGAGGCACAGTGCAACATGACAGGGTATCTTGTGGGCGCCCGTGGGCTTGGGAGCTGGGAACTTGGAGTGGAGGGGCTCCTCACCTGGCCAGGTCACTCTGAGACCCCACACTCCCTCACGAGGCTGCCTGTACTCGGCTGAGGTGCAGACCTTCGCCGCAGCCACGGCCTTCCATAGCAGCCAGCAGGTGCTGGGTTCCGGCTGACTCTCCCAGAGGCGCCATCTGGTGGGCCCTGCTCGGGTCTGCAGGCCCCTCCTTCCACTCAGGTGGCGGCCTTGGTGCAGACGGCCCAGGACGGGGATGGTTATCTCGTCCCTTCAGTGGCAGTGTGCAAGCCGCGGGATGTCTGAGAAGGGGGCGGGGCTGCAGACAGCACGTGGTCCTGAGGTGTGTTTAGGGCCCCTGACATTCCCAGAGTTTATTCACGGCTTCCAGCTGAATCACCTAGTGTCAACCCCCGACCGAGGGTGTTTTTTTGTTGGCCTGTTCTGTTTCAAGTGGCTCCTTCATTTCTTAACTGGGTTCTTCCAAACTAGTAGTCCCTGGAGGCTGCTGGCTGGCTGCTCCTGGGACATGGCTATTTGTGGTTCACATTGGGGTTAGCCTTACCGAACCCAGCACTGTCTCTCCCTCGCTGGGCTCTCCACTGTCACCAGGGAAAGTGGCCTCTGGCGGGCCTCCAGAGTCATCGCAGGAAGGCGCCCCCGGCAGATTCCCAGGGTCCCATCTGTCTGTCAGCCTCACACACCCAGAAGCCCTATCTTGTCACTGCTGATGGGACTCTCAGTCCCAGCTTATCTTGGTTGTGTGCACCAGAGGTGGTGTGTGTGAGCTGGTCTGCCAGCTTTTCAATTTGCTACAGTAACAAAGCTGCCAGGTGTTTTGGAAGCCTGTGTCAGCCTGAGGGGCAAACCCGCCTGGGTGGGAACATCAGATGGGAAGGCACCGTGTTCTAGGGCCACACGAAGACACTGGAATCCGAGTGAGGGGAATCCGTTACCTGACTGGAGTGCCGTGTTGGGTTGATTCCCTTCTGGCCTGGTGCTCTGTCTCCAGGGGAGGCACGTGTGCCAGGTGGCGCTGGGCTGGCCTGCCTGCCCTGGGCCCTGCCAGCACTCCGCTCCCAGACGCCTTTTGTTTCACTCCATTTCTGACCAGGGTCCCTTTGGCTGACGCCCTCCTGCTTGAGCAGCAGTAGCCTGTTCTCCCCCATCCTGGCCTGGGAGCCATTGGGTGTCTGTACTGATGACTTTGCACACAGAGGACTCGTCCCTTAGGAGGCGCTCCCATCATCTTGGAAGACGTTGGTGCCTCTACTACCACTATCTGTGTGGGTTTTTGGAGAAAGACCGAGAGAGGAGGATAAAGAGGGAGGGGAGCACCTGGTGGGGAAGGATGGGTGGCTTGGGTAGCTAGGTCTTGGCAGGGAGAACGCAGCAGAGAAGGGGTGTCTGAATCTTAGAGGAGGGGGCTCTGCAGTTTAGTGGTCTGTACTTCAGAGCTACATTTTTAGGGCTCGGGGGCCTCACAGAAGGGAGACCCCATTCCAGCATCACACGAGACCTGACAGGCAGGTTGGAGGAAGGGAAACATCAGTTCCTCTGTGCCTGCATTTACTCACAATGAAGCCACACATGTTTACTAGCATCGTTGTGAAGCTGCAAGGGAGGGCAGTCCCCCAAAGTTTCTCTCAGCTGAGAATAACAGGAGGAGGTGAACAAGCACCCGTTTCTACCTACTGCATGTGTGACTGTTCCTGCTTGCCTCTTGGTGGAGGGGCCTGTGCTTAGTGTTGGGTTAGTAAATGCACAGTCAGTTTCTGAAAGCTAGCTTTGGTTCGTCTGTGACCTTGACCCCCTTCTCCTCCAGGCGGGTCTATCATTCGGGGGCTTCTCCTCATCCTGTGGTGGGTCTCTGCAGATTCCCAGGGTCCCATCTGTCTGTCAGCTGGCTGAGGCCGAGGAGCCGCTGCTACAGTGCTGCTCTCATCTGAAGTGGCTGATTGCTCCCCCAGGGTAGTTTTACTGTTTGGACTCTTAGATGCTGTGGTGGTTGCAGGGCGTGCATTGTGTTCCTGCCCCACTGATGTGGCTCACGGGCCACTAGGGCGCACAGTTTACTCCATTCGTGGGCGATCCTGTTGTGCACTAGCACCATGCCAGCTCTGGGGACCCAAAGGCGAATCCCTCCTGGAGTTTTGCATGGGGAAGAACCATCAATAGTTCTCTCTGCTTCAACCCTGTAGCTACCCTGTCCCTTCTTCTTTTAGCAAACAGAGTGGTTTTTTAAGAACTTGAATCAGAGTGCATCATTACCCTTCGTAAACTGTTCCACCCCACTTGGGATAAAACCCGGAACCCTCACTGTGGCCACCCCTGCTCCCGACCACCCCGCAGCCTCACCTCTTCTCATTTCCCTTTGCTTGGTGTCTCCGGCCACACTAGCCTGCATGCAGCTTCTGGAACCGAGACTGCAGCCCCCTGTCCTGCATCTTCCCCCTCTGCCCATCCTTCAGGTCGTGGCCCAAGGGTCGCTGTCTTACAGAGGCTTCTCTGGCTCCTGGCAGGCAGGCCAGGCCTTGTTGGTCATAAACCTTGTGTATTTCCAGTTTTCCACTGCTCTGACCTTAGTTTGTAATTGTATATTTGTATAATTACTTGCTAATGCCTTTCCCCACTGCTAGTCTTGGAGGTCCATGAAGACAGGACCATGTCTGTTTTGATTCCAGTGTGACCCCGATCCTGGCCAGTGTCAGGCCCACAGTGGTGGCTCAGGAAGCGTTTGCTGGGTGGGTGAGTGGGTGAGGGGACTGATGCAGTAGGTGGGGGTGGGGACATGCAGTGAGTGGACATCTGGCAGATGGAAAAGAGATGTCCAGTTGGAGACACACTGTGGACAAATGAGTGGAGGTGGGAACTCCAGGGACATGTCGATAGAAAAGCACATATCTCAGATCAGCTGAATGAGACTATGGGCTCAGCTCTGCCATGGGGCAGAGCGGGGTTCAAATCCTCACATATTGGCACTGTGGTCTTGGACAAGTCACTTAAACGCATGAGGGCCTACTGCCCATCTGTTAGTTTAAGATAACAGTCGCACCCACCTCAGAGGGGGCCCTGAGGATGAGTGAGGTGGTCTGTCTTTGCGACTGCTCTGTGGCCCCAGTGCCTCAGGCCTGCTTCAGCTTCCTGGGCCATGGTTGTGCATTATCAAGGGAGGCCCACTTGGGCCAAGTGGGTGTAGTGTCTGTGGTGCTGGAGGGTGGTGGCCTCTATGCAGCCATGGGTTTCCGTTGTGTGTGTTGCGTCCCCGTCTTTGCTTCAGGAAGCAGAATCAGGCAGCCTTGTGTGAGTTAGATTAGAGAGGGTGAGACGGAACTGGGGGCACCTCTGCAGCAGACCCCGAGAAGGTACTGAGCCTTCAACTAGGGCAGCCGTGGAAACGGCTTGGGAGCCAGGGTGGGAGATAATTGGGTGGAACTGGGAGGTTATGGATACCACGTAGCTCTGTGATGGCCAGCGGGGTGGTGTGGGCACTCTTCTGACGTCGCAGCTCGGGAGTGGTTACAGGAATGGTTTTGTAGGTGAGGGTCAGTTGGGAGGCCCCAGAGGGTACCCCAGGGGAGCTTTCTACCAGACAGAGATGTGGGAGTAGGACTGAGGCTGAGGCCCTCGGCTGCGGTGAGGGCTTGAGAGGCGTCAGCCGCACAGAGGCTAGCACTGGAGCCAAGCCCTGGGTTTGCCAAGGTGCAGAGGCCATGGGGCTGTGCCTCGGGGGCCTTCGTACTGGAATCAGAGAAAAAGAGGGTGGAGCGGGAGCGAAGAGTATGTTAGGAGGCCAGGAGAGGAGCTCCAGGAGGAGGGCTTGCTTGGCCTGTCGTCTGCCACCCCGGGGAGAGTCCTTTGGAACTATTTAAAAGAGGCAGGAGTGAGTGGATGGAATAGCTTAATGGAGGCAGCCGGGCAGAAGAAAAGGTGAGAAACCTTTCTTCCTAGGGTTCCCTCAGTTCAGCCTTGTAGGAGCTGGGGAGCCTTGGGCAGGACGAAACCAGGCGTTAAACGGGAGGGTGGGGGAGGCCGTGAGGGCTGAGGGCCGCGAGGCGCGTCTTTCGGCTCTGCGTCCCCTGTCCGCGGTGCAGGCCTCGTTCTGTACTGGGCATCGGCGAGCCAGAAGCTTCTCCAGTGAGCCTGTGTCCCGGGGGACACTGGCCTTCATGTCACCGTCCAGACCAAGGGGCATGAAGTTGCACTTTTTCCTGGAAAGAGATGTGAACAGCAGCTAATACATTTGTGGAAGTCTTCAGTGCCTTTTGCCTGTTGTTTCTGGAGATTATTTATGGCCTCACTTATCTTTTCTCACTTATGAATCCTTTCTCAGTTAATGGCACGTAATGCAGGGCAAGTGGCTTTTAGAAAGCAGCAGACCCTCAGTTTGGACGTGAGCCTACTGTCAGCGGCTAGACCATGCCTGCCCCGTTGTGCCCATATCAAGCCACTACAGCAGTAGTTTGTCTAACAGCTGACTTACTATTTCCTGACTCTCAGGTTTGTGCTAAATATGAACTTCATGCAGGAATTCAGGTGGATCGAGATAAAAAAAAAGGTTAAGTGGGGTTATGGGCCCTCCTCTCAGTGACTGATGCCAAATCTGAGATTATGGTTGAAAAAATGCAACAGGCAGCAGATTAAAACCCAGTGTGCAGATGTAGAAACATTTGTAAATCAGTTGCTTTAGCCGATAAGCCAATGTCTGTACTGTGTCTTTGTCTCATGGAGAAAAATGAGATGAAAACAGAAACTTGACTTTTTCTCTGCGATTCCTCTCTGTGCAGAGATGCCCCCCTCGGAAGCCTGGAGAACGGGACAGAGCCGGAGGACCACATTCTCCCAGAGACAGACTCTCGGTGTATGTTAGTATTCAGAAACCAAGTTGCCAGAAACCAAGAATTGAATTGTCCTATTCACAGTTCTGCGTTTTATTCTCTCTTAAGGCTAGGGGGGCACCTGCTGAGATTAAAAGTCAAGGCTTTCCTTCACGTTCGTGTTTGGGGTAGTCTTATATCACATAATGTACAAAGTTGCCAAGGATCTCAGAGCTTGAGAAACAGTGTTGGTCACACTTGACTTACCTACCACTTTACTTTTTACACTTTTGGGCCATCTCTGGGTATCTCCTTTATAATTATTTGCTTGATTTTAATATGTGATAATATTGAACAATTTTAATATTGTGCACTATGTAAGCCGCTTAGATACCATATATTTGTGAAGTGCTTAGTCTGGCATACAGCAGCAAACACTCTGTGGGTTGTTTCTTTTTTCAAATAAAAGTATCTCAAAGGGAAACCAAGTTGCCCCAAGTCATTGTGTATTAGGTGGCAGGGCTGAGACGGACACTCAGGTCTCCCTGATGCCACCACGATCCCTGTTGCTCTTATAAATTTCTCCTCCTTTCTCTTTATGGTTTTAATTTGGTGTCCCAGGGATATGTCACGTTTGCATTTTTAATGAGCCCTAGGGTGGGAGTCACTGCTTACCTTACAGTCCTTTTTGCTGTTTACTTTTGAACATTTGGAAAATGCAACAGTAAATGAAAAAATATTATTCTCAAGCCCCAAGCTCCATTGATGGTCTGGCCCTTTTCTTCCTAGTTGTGTGTGTGTGTAGGAACCATAATATGACCCTACTATTTTCATGAAAGATGTTAAGTATTATTTTTCCATGTTGGAATTTCTTTGTAAACATACAGTCAATCTTCATTGTTTGCAAGTCACCATGAAGACCGAATCATCACTCTTAGGAGAAATACAGGGTTAGTCCCTGTGAACATCTGGTCACATTTTGGTCAACTGATTAACGCCTAACTTTGTTTTTGTCCATTCCTGTTTAAAGACATCTTATTTAACACGTTTTGTTGATTCACTGACATTGAACTCATGGCCCACAGCACTATAACTTAGGCTTTGAGTAAAGGTTACCTAACATACACATTTTCCACATAATGAATATCACAGTCTTCTTGTGCTTAGGAACAGCAGACAGCACCTGACACTATGCTGGGGGGCCATGTCCAAGAGCAGAATCACTAACAGAAAGCACAAGGATGGCACTAAGTAGCCCACCCAAAGGACACGTTCGTTCCCTGTGTGATCGTTAAAGGAGGCAGAACTCATCTTGTTTGATGTCAGGTGGGAGCATGAGCTTCGGTGACTCAGGTTTTTTGCCACCCAGCATATGTTCATGAACGACCAGGGAAGTGCCGTGAGACTTGATCTTGGGTTACAAATAAACCTTATTGAGTAGGTGAATATGCAAATATGGTATCTGCAAATAATGAGGACTGACTGTAACTTCAAAGGGCGGCCTCTGTTCCGTGTAGCAGTGCACCTGAGTAAACTTAGCACCTGCAACTTTTTGAATGGTGAGGTTGTATTTTAAGTTGCTGAGTGTAACTTCCTTCTGCCTGCCTTTTCCCAGTGTGGAAGCCAGTCCTCCAGACCAAGGAAGCCCTCTGAGCAGCCTGTTAACTTCTTCCTCGGTGCCAGAGTCGATGACAATTAGTAAGTACTTGCTGAGCCATCTCTGCCAACACCGGGGTGACTCTTGGGCCTGCACATCATGCCGGTGCCTTTGCGCTTGCTCCCACATGACTGTGAACTTTCCAGAGAGAGGTCGTGTGTGTGCACATCTGGTCATGACCTTGAAGTGTGGTGCTTGGTTGTAAGCTTCCTGAGCTGTGGTTAATGTGTGGTGCTTGGGCCCATGCCTGCACTAAAGGACACACTGCAGAGGTGGAGCGGCCTTGAGATAGACGGGGAGCTTGTGTGGTTCAAGGTTTTGGGGTTTGCCTCCTGTAAGGCTGTTGGCTACAGAATAACTGTTCTATGTGGGTTTCCTTAGTAGCTCTGGAGGAACCATTTTTCTAAGTCAGGGTTTGTTTCTCAAAGATGACTGAAGGTTGCTAAGGATCAGGTTCAAGCTGTTTGCAACCTCACCACTCAGGAAAAGTATTAGAGATATGGCAATTAAGATCAGGTTTGAGTGACTTTATATAAGCAAGAATAAACCTACTGTGGCCTAACGAGATAGAAACTCATCTCTCTGTTCAGAGGTAGACAGGCTGGGGCTGGTACGTGGCTCTGTGATCCTCAGAGACCAGGACTCCTCCTCCCTTGCCTCTTAGTCCAAAGTGGCTATTTCAGCTGCAGCCATCCCATTCTCATCCTAGGTATCAGGAAGGGGGAGGGGGAAAGAGGAGAGACTTCCTCCATTTCCGTAGGTAGGATTCAGGGATCTGAATTTGCATGGAGAAAGAAATTATAACTTTTTTCTCTAGCCTCTGACTGAACTTTAGCATTATCTTCAATTATAAAAGTAACAGCAAACCCTAGAAACCATAGTGGTGTTAGCAGGGGGCCTGTCACTGACGGAAGTCACAGGCACCTGTCACAGACATGAAAAGAATCTCAGAGTCATTTCTGCTCGAAGATAGAGTGGCTTTTTAATGTGATGATAAAGAATCCCATATATTACTACATCACTTTTGTTTTTTTCATTTTGATAATTCTGTTTCAGTATAATCAATTTCCTTTGTAATCTCCTATGTTTTATTTTCTGTGTTTTAAAATACTTTTCCAAGAAGGGGCCCCTGGGCTTCACCAGGCTGCAGAATGGATCCATGGCATAGAAGAGGTGAATTTGGGGACTGCCCTCAGTCCCCAACGCTGTAAGGACCCTTCCTAGAGGGTGCACACAGCATCCAACTTATGTGGCCAATACCAGTCCTGCGGCCTCCCCTGACTGCTAAGGAGGCAGTGTACCCCCACAACCCCTTAAAAATTGGGGTTTTCATTGCTAAGGAAGGAAGAGTAGAGTTTGGGAGACAACCAGTGTCCTGTGATTCAAGGATGAATGAGGAAACGAGTGGGCACTGTGAGGCTGGCAGGGTGGGAATGACGGGCCTCGCTTTGTACAGCGGGAGTGTGTGGCCCAGCACGGTGCTTCCCAGCTGTGAATCCAGCTGTGCGGATATTTATAGGTCACCCGCTTTGGGGGACTCATGGGCTCAGAGAACCCTGAGGGTGCTGGTTTTCAAATTTCAGTTATCTATCACTGTACTATTACTATAATTTTAAAAAATGGTGCACTTAAAAAAATCTGAATTCCTTTATTTAGAAAGGGAACTTTATATGGCTACTGTAAATGGACAGCTACTTTTAGTGGACATAAATAGCCGGTAACTGTGCGATAAAGACAATGGAAAGGAAACAGTGTTTTTCAGTCGGCCTGGATGTTGCCGCCCATCACAGCTTCTGACTGAGACCTGCTCCCATTGTTAGAGAAGAGAGAGAGGGCAAGGGAGAAGCCTTGGGAGGGCTGAGGGTGTTCTGGCGCTAAACTCCCAGTGTTTCCTGGGGGGAAACAGGATTGGAGAGGCGTTGAGGAACGAGGTCCCGAGTCCCTGCTGGACGCCTTGCCCCTTGGCCTCTGCCGAGCCTTCTCTCTGTGCGGGCCACACCTTCATGCAGGGTGATGAGATTTGCTCTTAGGTGTATTGACCCTTAAGAACACCGGTGCAAATTTTGTCTTATTTACATTTATTTGATGAAGAACAATGACCCCGAGCCTGTGGCCATGAATACCATGCTTTGCAGGCCCCTCCTGTGTCCACGGGCGCCCTTGTGTGGTTTGGGTATCTTCGTTTCCCCCTCTGGCAGGTAGCTGGCATTGTGCGTCCATGCGGGTTTCCTGTGCCCCAGGATGGGGTCCCCATCTCAGGTAAACCTGGTTTGCTTTGTCAGCTGCCGTGGGGGTCTGCAGGGATCATGGCCCGGCCGTGTCCCTCCACTGTTTCCTGACACTGGGGAAGGTGCTGGCTCTGCTTGGGCATTTTCACTAAGGACATCCCTCTGAACAGCCTCGAGTGATGCTCATGGCAGAGATTTGCACTGGTTTTCTTGGCTGTACTCATGCACTTTCCCAGAAAATGTAAATCCAGTTTTATGACTTGGTGTCTTTGGCAAGCAGGGGTGTATCCAGAGTTTATGCCTGGAACCTCTGAGGAAATGGGTCACTATGTGCACGTGGTGACCCTGGCTGCTTTGCAGTAACGTGGTTTGTTGGGGGTGGTTGTGTGCAGGGTGGGGGTGGCTGTAAATTTCAGGGAGACTTTGGGACAGCACTGTGGTCCACCCTGTTTGTGTTCTAGGTGAGAGATCAGGATTCGTAGACGCTTTGAATGGAGGGTAGTTTTGACTTGTGCCTCCCCTCATCCTGTACCATCTCCTGCATCATCACAGAAAAATGAGAAGAGCAAGTCTGTCTGGGTATCCAGGGTGCATTCGTTTGCTGGGACCATGGAACAAAATACCACAGACTGGGTTACTTAAGCAACAGACACTTAGTTCTCACCATTGTGGGGGCTGGAAGTTCAAGGTCAAGGTGCTGGCAGGGCTGGTTTCTGATGAGGCCTCCCTCCTGGGCTGCAGACGATCTTTCTCTCTGCTCACACATCCCTGTTCTTAAATGGGCACCAGTCCTATTGGATTAGCGCCCCACCCTTAGGACCTCCTTTAACCTCAGTTACCTCCTTAAAGGCCCTGTCTTCAAATGTAGTCATATTGGGGGTCAGGGCTTCAACATGAACTTGGAGGACACACACACTTCAGTTCATAACATGGGGCATCTCAGGCATGGCGTCCCAACGCCTACCCAGCTTCTGATTGAGAATTGCGTCTCAGCACGTGAAGCACACCAAGGGAGATGCTGTACCCTCAGAAACCCTGGAGGAGTCCAACAAGAGACTCCCGAGTCTGTGCTCCCCAGGGCTCCCTGACGGCTTCCTGGCTCATTTCACACCTGGTACAGGAGGCTGCCCTGGCACTGTAGTCGAGCTAGAGCGGTGCACTAAATCCCTGGTGTTTGGGGTAACTGACAAGTCCTCTGGCAAGCAGCTTTCCCCTCTGGGAGAGTCTGTGACATGGCAAAGGGATTTGTCCTGGCCTTTTGGGCATATGTGCTTGTCCTTATCTAGTGCCCAAGAGAAGGTGGTGCAGCCAGACCCATGTTACTGCCCTCTCTTTCCACAAGGCCCTTTGGTGCTAGAGAAAACACAAAGCCTGTGATGAAAAATGGATTTGTTTAGTGAAGTAGTAAAGACAGTTTCCAGCAGCCCAAACACCCATACTTCTGTCTCTGCAGGTAGGTTTGTAATTTGTGTTTGGGTGTGCAGAGCTGTCTGTGGCCGTCACTGCATCATGCCTGTTGCTTTGGGGGGCAGTCTGCTCGCCCAGCCTGGAGGGCACGCTTGGAAACCGTTCCAGCTGGTG
Organism: Manis pentadactyla; assembly: GCF_030020395.1. Classification (NCBI taxonomy): domain Eukaryota; kingdom Metazoa; phylum Chordata; class Mammalia; order Pholidota; family Manidae; genus Manis; species Manis pentadactyla. The sequence continues at coordinate 26,937 of NW_026644648.1, forward strand.
GCCTCAAGCCTCTGTGGGCCTGTTTCCTGCTCTGAGCATGCGGATGTGATGAACCCCATCTCGTATGGTGGGTGTGGAGATGAACTGTGAGGCGCTTGGCAAAGTATTCAGATCAGAGTGAAGAGTCGATACATAGTAGCTATTATCAACGTGCCTATTTGTGTTCTGCTCCTGTAACTGTATTTCGTAGTCATCCTTTTCTTCATCTCCCAGGCCTCCTGTGGAATGACGGTGTACTCTCCCATCGCTCGGGTTATTATAATTTACTAGATTTTTTTTCTTTCTGTAGAGAGTGAGGGGGGCACCAGAAAGGTTTTTTGTTATCTTGTTTTATGTTCCTGCAGTGAGTTTCTTCATTCTTTGTGAGCAACAAATGAGAAGTGCTGGGCCTGCCGGGAGCGCATTCTGAGAATATTGGCCACGATTACTGTTTACAGTTCCTTTGTGGTAACATTCCTCATTGTGGAGCTGGGGGCCGAGGTTGGGCCCGTCCCTACGGGCTTGTTGGGAGCAGCCATTTTGGTGCTGAGTCGGTGTGTGCCAGGAGTCTGACCCCTACAGCTTCTTTGCATGCCACAGCATTAACGAATGCATTTTCCTATGTTAAGAGCTGGAAGATGGCCCTTGTGGCCGGGTGGCTGTGCCCTCCCGGGAGGTTGTGGGCCCGCTCCATGCTGTTTGATGTGCCCCTGTCCCGGCCTGTGAGGTGCTTGCCCATAGCCTCTGCTTTCTGGGCTCTTTTGCCCTCTCTTGGGTGATCTGCCTGATGTGCAGAGGAAATGCGCACAGGTGGGATGGGACCAGTGCAGTGGCTCTTTGCTGCTCCTGGGGCTGTGTGGCTTGGGGAGGAGGCCCAAAGGGGTGCTGACAGCACCCTCATCTTCATGGGGGTCCCCCGGACTCTCTTGTCTGCCCTTTCATTTCCTTGGTCGTGAGAGCTGCTGGAAAAGAGTTCTCCACTTCGTGCGCCCCTCTGTTCTGCCACCTACAATCCTAGGGGCGGCTGAGTCTTCTGTCCCCACTGAGCTCACCCGGCCAGGTGGGGTGGGGGCCTCTGCCTTTTTCAGCTCTTCTCTGTGGGCTCTTACCACTAGTTCCTGACAAGCCCTGAAATGAAACTTCTGGAACTCAACTGGTGTATTTAGAAACAGCAGGTCTGAGGAGGTAGCACTGGATTTATTGCTGGGGAGAAACCCCCCATCTCACCTCCATCCTTTTTCTGTAGTCAGTGTGTTTACATTATCACTACAGTTTTGGCAATAACAATGGGTAAAAATATAACCAAGGAAAAGTAACAATTTGCTTTGCAGAGCTTACTATATGCCAAGTATTATGCCTAAGCTTTTAAATTTACATTTTTTCTATTTAATCCCCCAGTAACTTTTGAAGTACAGGTAATATTATTCTCCTTTTTGGTTTAAGAAAACAGAGGTTTAGTGGGGTTAGGTAATTGTCTAAGGTCTCTCAGAGAGGATATCATTCAATAAATATTTATTGAGCACCTACTATGTGCCTGTATGGTGCCTAGGTAGAGTAAGTGGCGAGGCTGGTGATGGACCTGGGTTTTCTGACTCCAAAGCCTTCACAATTCCTCGTGCTTCTAGATTAGCAGGGCATGCAGCGTTGTGCTAATAATGGTCGGCATCCAGGTTTGAGAGCCTTAAACTTATTACTATCTTTTTAATAAAGCGAGCAGTTCCTGAGTGAGGATACTGGGTGTTCAGGATGAGCTTTCCAAACTTGTTTAATTATTTTCTGGGGCACTTTTGGTCTGACAGCTATGGTCTGGGTGTGTGTGTCCCCTCCCAAAATTCATATGTTGAATTCCTAATGCCGATGTGGTGGCATTAGCAGGTGGGGCTTCGGGAGGTGCTTAGCCTTGAGGCTACAAGTCCTTCTCAGACTGGCTTGGAATCAGTACAGAATAGCTGTCCACCTTGTCATCATTTGCTCTTTAAGCTGGTTTACTCCAAACACCAAGTTTTATAATGAATACAGTTTCATTTTCTAGTTTCATTTAACTATTGGAATTCTTTGAAACTGAATTTGTGGCAACAATGTTTCCACAAAGTTTTGGATTAAGTAGTCCTTTGGGTCCCAGTGTGGGGTCCAAGAGGGTCCAGATGGGAGTTGGGCTGCAAGAGAACTGATGTGGGCCTTTGTGGTGGGGGCCGACCCAGGCCCAGAGCTGTGAGGCCTTTTGGAATAGCCAGTGTGTCTGCCTTCGGCCGGGACTCTTCCCATCCGTGTAATCACCAAGCTTTAATGTCAAGCAAAGTAACTAAGGTTGAAGACCGGTAGACAAGTGTGGTTCATGGGGATGGCATAAGAGGGGCTCCTGGTGGTCAGCAATAATTATGACAGTGATTAGTACTCATTAAATGGTAAGGCAACAGGCACCGTGCTCGATGCCTCCCTGGAGTCCTCCCTGCTTTGCATTGACCTGCAAGGTGCAGGCACCACTGGCCCATTGCACAGATGGGAAAATCACTGAGTGCAGTGCTCAAGGCCATGCAGCCAAACTCCTGGGGCTGTGGCCCCATGTCCACCTCTGGCCTCTCTCCTCTTTTTCCTGGTGTTGATGTGGTTGGGAAGAAGGGGGTTTGCCTTTTACAGGCTCGCCTGGCAACTTGACTCTGGCCTCCCTGCTGCTGAGATGTGACTTTGGGGGAGGAGCTGTTGGGTACCGGTGGCGCAGGGCCCACCTCTCCTTGCTGCTGTGAACATGGCCTGTCTGGCTCTACTTTGCTTGCCTCTTGAGGCCGTGTGATTGGGAAGGGTGGGCGCCAGCCACGGGTCTGCTGTGGACGTCGTAGGCTGCAGGGCGTTGGCTCAGCCTCCTCAGCAGACTTAATAGTGTCACCTTTCAGTTCAGCCAGGAAGGTCGAGCTCGGAAGAGGCAGGAGCGTGTCTTGCAAGCCAGGAACGTGCGGGCAGAAGAGCCATAGCAGGGCATTGGTGGCAGGGTTTGCGGTCGCCGATCAGGGAAAGTGTTTGGTGAGTGTTTACATGTTGCCAGGGGGTGATGCCACGTTGTGGGGTACCACGTTGTGAGGCCCACAGTGTGCTTGGAGGACATGGGTGCTGCCCTGTGCTATTTGATAGTCACGGACGCTATCCCACATGTCTTACCCTAGAAAGGACTTCGGTGGTCAGCCTCTGTAGCCCCCTCATTTGTACGGGACGCTGCTCTCAGAACTGCAGGAACTGTGGCTGTGTGGTGCATGGTCACCCATGAGAGAGCAGCAGAGAGAGGGGTGGCATTTACAGTTCTCTGGGGAGTTCTTTTCTGTTCTTTTTTAAAAAAAAATAAACACTCGATTGAGGTTTGGTTGACATACAAAAAGCTGCACTTATTTAATGTGTGTGACCTGATGGGTTTGGAGCTAAGTACCCCCATGAAGCTGTCACCACAGTCCATACTGAACACACCCATCACCTCTAAAATTTCCTCCCAAACTATTTATTGATGGGTGCTTTATAAGAACATGTAACATTCGGTCTACACTTGCAGCAAATTTTGGGGGAGTGCTTTTCTTGATGAAGAAAAAAGTACACTTTCATTCTTTTTATTCTCTTCTCCCCCATTCTTTCTTTCACTATTTGCCAGATCCTTTCTACTACTCAAAACTCTTGGTGCCCCGTGCTTACCTTGTGAGACACTGTGCTGACCCTGGCCTGTACACTGGTGACCCAGAAGCCAGAACCCTGCCTGAGGAGTTGCCAGGCCAGTGGAGAGGACCCAGCAGGGGTGTCAGCAGGCACATGGACCTGCCCCTGGAAGTCTCAGCAAGTGCCAGGCAGGGCGAAGCATGTGTTTGGGGGCCTGGTTTAAGGTGGTTGTCAGGAGGCCTCAGGTGACATCCCGCGTTGAGGCCTGTGGGATGAGGGGACAGGGTGGTTTGGTGGCTGTGGCAGTGTGGCTGGGTGGAGGGGAGAGGGGACAGCCAGGCAGGAGGATGGTGGAGCAGGCAGTCCATTTGGATTTTATCCTAAGAGTGGTGGGAAGCCCGCAGAGGGTCTTAAGCAGGAGGGATGTGACTTACTTGCATCGTCTTGCAAGGACAGGGTGGGCTTCTCAGTCCCCCTGCCCTGATGGCCATTCCTCATGTCAGAGGTTCTCAAAGTCCCCCCTGTGCCCCTGAGGGTGGGGACGTCTGAGCTGACGTGGCATCCACACCCTCAGGCTGCCAACAGTGTCCAGCTGGTGCCCTGAGCACAGTGCACTGTCCCCGTGATTCAGTGACGTGCTGAGTGCCACCGGCCCCAGCAGAGCGAGGGAGGCCTCACGGGGGCGGCCTGGAGCCACCGTCCTGGGCTCCGGCCCCGGCTCCAGTACTTCCTTGCTGGGCTTCTCTCGTTCTTTTTCATTCCCCTCCCCCCCCAGACTCTCTGGGGCTGGGTCCTCAGGGCTGTTCTGAGGGCTGAATGTACCAGCAGGTGAAGGTACAAGATACGGTACCGAGCCAGGCATCACAGCGGGTGCGTAGGGGCTTCCATGGTGGTGAGCATTAGCATTGCCACGCTTGGTTCCTGGTCAGGTCGATGCCGGGGAGGCTGAGGGCCAGGCCGAGGACAGTGAGAGAATCCACGCAGAGGTGCAGTGTCCTCATGTGTTTGGGTGTCAGGCGGTGGCGTCACTCTGAAGCCACCTCTCTCTGATGTCATTTCTGGAGACCCTCTTTGTGGTTGCGTTCTGAGCCCATTCAGTAGCTCCAGGGGCTCAAGCTCTACCCCCTAGTCCTGGTTATTTCCAGGTGATCACCGCCAGTCTTCAGGTATAACATCCATCCTTAAAGTTCGTACCTATTTCTAGAGCAATTCTGGATTTTCCTTCAAGGCGTGCCTGGAGAAGATGAATAATGTGGGTATCTCCTCCTTTATTTTGCTTCTGTGAACCGGCTTTATCTATATTGCCATTTAATCCTCCCACCATCCTTGCAGAATGGGACTCTTGGCCCTTAGAGTTGACAGAACTGTTCCAGAGAGGCTGTGGAAGGCCAAGGGCTCGGACGTGCTGGGCCAGGCCGTCCTCCCCTTCCCCCTCCCCATGGTCCTTGGAGACCCCCAGCATCTGGGATGCCCCACCGTCAGCTGGAAGCACTCAGGTCTGTTGAATGCCCACCTTTGGAGGACTTCCTTCCGACGGCCCATTGAAAGGGCCTGCCCCTCACGCTCGTCATGTCACCCGCCGGGACCTCTCACATCCGTGGACTTCAGGGCTCTGAAGCCCCCACCGCCGGGATAGACTGCGTTTACCTTCTGTACCTGCCCTGGGCTGTAAGCACCTTGAGGACAGGCACTCTTCCTGCCTGCTCACCGCCGCATCCCGGTGCCTGAACTCCCGCCTGCCACAGACTCGTTTCTCAAGAAACCCTAGTTGAAGGAATGAAGGAATGAAAGTGAACTAACGGTTATTCTAGTTCTGACAAATGTGAGAAATTAAAAAAGTGTTCTGGGGGGGTAGGAGAAAAGGGAGGGCTGTACAACACAGAGAAGGCAAGTAGTGATTCTACAACATTTTGCTATGCTGATGGACAGTGACTGTAAAGGGGTTTATAGGGGAGACCTGGTACAGGGGAGAGCCTAGTAAACATAATATTCGTCATGTAAGTGTAGATTAGTGATAGCAAAAAAAAAAAAAAAAAAAAAAAAGGGCAGTTCCTGTGTGGTAACCTCCAACGAGTTCTACACAAGGGTATAAAGGGCATATAAAAGTGTAGGCAAAGGGTCTGTTTGTGTTTATACAGAGGATCAAAGCCTAATTGGGCTACCCCGAAAATGAACTAAGATACGATATGAAAAAGAACTTCCAACATCTGCACTCTCTGGAAGACTCATGCCAGAAGATGATCATCAAAAACCCAAACAAAGATCCACGCACTGCTACAGCTGTAGATGCACTCATCCCACCAGTTCCTGGACTTGCCATGGGAATGAGGAAGGAGATATCTAAGCTGGCCTGTGCATACAGTAAAACAACAAAATTGGACTGGATCTATACTGTTGGAACTCAACCAAGAATTTGGAGAAGTGCAAATTGTAGCGCTCCAAAGTCTTACAACTACAAACTATTTATTGTTAAAAGAACATATGGCATGTGAACAGTCCCCAGGAATGGGTTGTTTTAATTTGTCTGATTTCTCTCAGACTATTCAAGTTCAGTTGGACAATATCCACCATATCATAGATAAGTTTTCACAAATGCCTAAGGTGCCTAACTGGTTTTCTTGGTTTCACTGCAGATGGCTAGTAATTACAGATATGCTTTGGTTATGTAACTATACTCCTATTATGTTAATGTGTGTGTGCAATTTAAGTAGTAGCTTAAAACCTATACATGCTGAAGTTACTCTACAAGAAGATATATCAAAGAAATAATCAATCTTCCCATGTTTTCTTCCGCCTGCTACTTCTATAGCTTTTCTTCTTCCTTCCTAATTACAACCCTTAAATAGAATTCGTGCCTCATATCAAATTTACCGAGTATCATAATTCTTCCAAGTGGTAAAGATACCTCAAGACAAATGCTGGGCATAGAAGCCACAGGGCATAAATATGCAAAGAAGTAAAAAGCTAACTTTTTCAAACAATAAGGCTTCTCTCTCACTTACCAACTTCACATTTCCCTGTATGGCCCCGGAAGATGACTGGTTAGCCAGAGACGGGTAAGATTCCTCAAGGGAGGAACAACCTAAGACAGGCACAGTCGCAGGGGGGCCATCAGGTGAGAAATTGGGGATCAACAGAGGTGAGGCTTAGAACCTCACCCCCCCGTTCTGAGAGAAATCTTCTGCATACGTGGATGTTTTATTGCCCTGGTCTAGCTTGGATTAACACATAGTCTACAGGCACACACCTGATCATCTACATGTGCTCTCTTACAACACTAAACTATGTTTTCTACCTTTATCTTGTATCTACCTACCACTTCAGCATTTTATTAAAAATAATAATAATAAAGAGAGAAATGTGGTATCCACATATAAATCAAGTATAAAAATCAAATGAGTATTCATATTTGAACTGACTGTTTATAGTTCATAATGCATGAGCAAAACCGAAAGTTTCTGTGATGACTGCCCTTGTACTGTTCACCATGTAACTTAGTCACTATGTAAGAATTTGTTCTCTATGTAAGAACTTGTTCGTTATGCTTCAGAAGATTGGAGACTGACGAAAATTAGGCTTGGGGTGGATTAATGATTGTGCATTGAGCATTGACTCCCCTATACAGAATTTTATTGTCGTTAACAACCATTTGATCAATAAATATGAGAGATGCCCTCACAAAAAAAAAAAAAAAAAAAAAAAAAAAAGGGACAGACTTCCAATGGTAAAATAAATTAGTAACCGGGATGTAATGTATAGCATAAGGAATATAGTCAAGATATTGTAACAGCTTGGTAGGGTGATAGCTGGAACCTAGAATTATGTATATAAATGTTCTACCACTGTGTTGTACACTTGAAACTCATGTAATGTAATACTGTGTGTCAACTACCCTTCAATAAAAAATAATTATTAATAAAAAAAAAAAAAAAAGTGTTCTGTAGAGCCACACTGAAAGCGGGTTCCCAAGGGTGGGCACACAACTGTTAATGAGCATTGCCTCTCTGGCTTGGCCCACAGCTTAAGCCTGGTGCCAGGAGTGGCACGGCGAGTGCGTGGACCCTCACTCTCCCCACCCATCATGGAGGGGGCAGCTGAGGGTGGTAGACGGGGCACTGGATGGGGCATCAGGAAAATTGGTTCTGATTTGTGGATAAAATGAATGTTCCTGTAGCCAGGATTCTCACCTGGCCCTGGTTGGCCAGCTCACTGCACACGTGTGGGCAATACATTACTATTGGCCCTATATAAAGAGTTCTGCCCAGTGGTCTGGGCGACACGGTGGCACAGCTGCAGGAGAGCAGAGGCTGGAGTGGTGACAGTGCCGAGGACAGAGGCCCAGAGGACGGCTGTGTGGGAGACTGTGAGGGCAGAGAGGCCCAGAGGCAGAGACTGGCTTGCTGCATGCAGACTTGCACTGAGTGGGCGAGATTTTAGTGATTGACCTGCTGCCGTGGAAATAAAGTTGAGTATAACCCTTTCACCTCAAGAATGCTCTAGTGTCATTTCTTTGGTCACAGTGAATCCATAGTGAACTTGCCTGGGCTGAAACCCATTGGCAAGACATGATTCCAGCTCTGATGGAGGTGGTCCTCTGACGTCTGTGTGCCTCAGTTTCCCCAACTGAAAAGCAAGGAGGCTGTCCTCAAGGGTTTGTTGTGCTTCGAGAAAGGAGTCATGATACTCACTTTGTTTGGCAACCATTAAAGAGCTAAGTTGTCTGGTGAGCATTTTGCAATATATGTAAATGTCGAACCACTATGCTGTACACATAAAGTACTGTATATCAAATGTCCTTCAGTTAAAAATACATTAATGAAAAGAGCCAAGTTGGGGAAGTCTGGGTGTTTCTAGTATCTTGCCTGGTTGATCTCATTAGTGTTCTGTCAAAGGCAGGTGTCTTCGTTTCCCCCTTGCTGACTGGCTCTTTGCAAATGTGTGGGCTGTGGAGTTGACCCTGAATGACCTTTGGCTAGGTGAGCTAGCAGCCATAAGCATCCTGACCATGATATTTGGCCCACAACTTTTTCTACCTTAGGCCAGGTGTTGGCCTATGTAGGAAGCGTGGCTGGTTGGAAAGAGGCAGGATGGCATTTGTGTGAACGCCCAGACTCCTGTGGGCTGCCGGGAAAAGATGCTGTCTTACAGAGTTTGTAAAGGTGAATCAACTTCCTTTGTGAAAAGCAAGTGTCACCTTCAGGTTTGATAGTGGCCAGCAGCCCTTTACTGTCACCACCAAGTTTCTCTCATCAGTGCTGCTAGGAGATTAGAAGTATAAATCCTGTCTGTACTTTATGCATCCTTTATTTCTTGAGTACCCTGGTGTGGATGGCCACGCATGGATTGAGTTGAGAGGGCAGCCTTTTGGGGTGGAAAGAACACTGGGGTTTGGCCCGTGACCTTGGGCAAGTGCCTTACCTTCTCTGAACTCAGCTTCCCAGTCCATGAAATGAGGTGAAATGTTACCTGCCTGCAGGATTCTCATGGTGTAACTGAAGGGCTTAGCACAGAGCCTAGGTGAATTGTGCCTGAGCTTTACTAGAGGCTCATAGACTCACAGCTTCAGAAGCCTCTTGCAATTCTGTGCAAAATTGTATTTGTGCTCATATGTGGATTCCTGGCTCTGCTGTCTGCTTTGCTCGTGAATTCCCCTCTGGACCCCCATTTCCTTATTTCTAAGAAGAGGCAATAACAGCCACCATTGAGAGGCCTGATCAGTAAGGGGTGGTGGGGTGGGGGCTTATGTTTCCCTTCCATTCCCCCTTTGCAACCTTCTCTGGATCCTAAATATTAACTTTAAAAATCACTGTTGAAGTTTTTGTTTTGTATATTAATGCCTTTATATGGGAAAAACTCAAGAGATACTGTTGAGACACAGTGAAGAGTTTCCCTTTCTCATCTCAGCCACTAGCTTCTCCCCCACAGGACTCCACCCTTTGGCGTTCACCCTCTGGAATAGCACAGCTTCCAGACTGAATAGGGGGCTGGACAAGCAGAGCACCTGTACTTGGACCCGGCCGCGCCCACACCCTCTGACAGGTCCGTCAGGTTGCATTTCAGCCACACTAAGCCACTCCTGGTCTCTGTACACACCGGTTTCACCGTGCTGTCCCTGCCAGCCCTTCTGCCTAGAATGTCCTTCCCTCTCCCCCACCTGCCTGGGTAGCACTTAATCACCCTAGATGTCACCTCTTCCAGACAGAGACACAGATGAAAACGGTAGTGTTGTTACCCATAACGCTGACTGGAAAACAGAGCTTTAAATCCGTGGGCCAGCAGGCTTACAACAATAATGTCTCTGAGTTCGGTAGTCACGGGGACCCCACAGGGCCAGTTCCTGAGCGTAATCATGGCCCTGAGAGAGAACCCTCGGGGAGCAGTACAAGCCTGCTCAGTTCCCGCTGGTCTCCCAGGTGGGGCGGTCACCCCTCCCTCCTGGGAGCAGCGAGTGAGGGGCAGAGGGTGTGGGGTGAGGAATCAGGGCGGGTGCAACCTGTTCCACGTGGAAATGGGAAGTTGGGGCCTTGGTGGTCTCCCTCCAGCATAGACCACCTCACTTGGAAAAGGACATTTAAATTTCAGGCTGTTTTTACATCTGTGACCATGGGTAGGTGACTTTGAGGCTCTGTTTTCTCTTCTATAAAATGGATTAATAATCCCTTCATGAAAGATTTGCTGGGGAAAATTGATGTAACAAAGCGTGTGAAGAATGGCCCCTGACCCTGGTGCCTAGCAGGGTTAATCTGTGACCCTTCCCATTGCCAGCTGGGTTCCATGTTTTCATGCCACCCTTCTCCCTGATCTTTCTCAAAACCATATCTCCTCCTTTTCTCCCTGCAGCCTGGAATCCGGAAGCATGGTGTTGAATGGGATGTGTATCTCGTGGGCTCGTTGGGCTCAGTTAAGGAAGGGCCAGTGGGTTAGTGCCTCCCGTGTGGGGTTGTGGGAGGCATAGGCTGAGTAGGGGGTTGAGAATGCGCTGGCCTCGGCATCTTCTGACATCTTCCCCTCCCCACACTTGCACCCTGTCCCGCTGAGTTTTCTGAATTACTTAGCTGAGAATTCAGAACTTTGTGGACAGGAGGAGGCCCCGGGAACAGGAGCGGATGCGGCCTGTCTGTGGCAGCTTTCCCTTGCCTCTGGGTTCCTTCTGCAGCATCCTGCTGGCCTGGGCTCCCAGCGCAGCGCGAGTCCGCCAGCCTTGAGAAGAAAGCCCGTTCTGATGGTGCCACTGTGTCCTGCTCCCGGGCTCACACTACCCTGCTGCGCACCTGTGACCCGGAGCGCTCTCCAGCCAGATGGGCTTTCCTGGGGGAGGAAGCAGCGTGCCACGTGAGCCTGTGTCTCCAGGGTGCTGGCATGCCTGGGCCCTGCATTTGCTCCCCATGAACAGATGCCCTCATGCCTGGTTTGTCTGATCCAGGCTTTGAGCTGAGGACCCTGGACACACATGATCTCTCTGGGGTGCACGATGCCCAGTGACCGCCAGTGTGAACAGTCAATCTCCTCGGAGTGAATGGAAATGCAAATGCCATGTGCTGTGCTTGCCAGGCATGTGCTGAGCCCGTCATGGTTCTTCCCCTCATCTGATCTCCACGACAGCTCCATGAGGCGGACCTGTGAAGCTGAGGCTCAGTGATTAAGGGGCATGCGTGTCACACACAGAGTGCTGGACAGGAACGTGTGGGACCTCATGGCCTGGTTCCTAAGCCTGGTGCTCTGTTGATGCTGGCTGTTCATTATTCATTCAGGCATTCATTCACCAAATACTGAGGACCTACAGTGCCAGGCACTGTGGTGGGCTCTGAGCAGGGTGTCTCAGCCTCAGCACCACAACCTTTGGGCTGGCTTATTCTCTGTTGGGGGCTGTCCTGTGTACCGTAGGACGTTTAGCAGCACCCCTGGCCTCCGCCCACTAGATGCCGGAAGCCCACTCCACCCCAGTTTTGACAACCAGAAACATCTCCAGCCATTGCCATGTGTTCCGTGGGGGGCAAAATCTCCTTTGTGTGAACACCACTGCTCTGGGGATGTAGCAGGAAACACAGAGCTCTGTCCTCTGAAGTAGAATGACGTGGAACGAGAGCACAGATGGACAGTGGCAGAGGGGCTGCTGCACCTGCTGTCTGCAGAGGCCCATCTGACGAGGGGACTTTGGGTGGAAGCCTGAAGCAGTGTGGAAGGGAGCCATGAGGGTGTTAGAAGAGGAGTGTTCTCAGCAGAGGGGACAGCCAGCACCAAGGCCTTGGGGTTGGAGGGTGCTGGGTGTGGCTTAAGCAGGAGAGGTCAGGGGTGGGGCAGGTGGGAGTGGCTTTAGCTTTTACTCCCAGTGAGAAGGGAAAGAAGCGGAGACTTTGGGCAGACTAGTGACACAATCTGATCTTCCAAGTCTTAGAAGGGCCACTCTGGCTACCAGGTGGGGAGATGACTGGCGGACAAGGAGAGCAGCTGGTAGATGCCTGTCCCAGTCCAGGCAGCAGGTGCAGCCGCTTGGTGGAGGCGCTGGGGTGCTGCTGAAGGGGTTGACCTGGGCTATTTTGAAATTAAACGATGAGTGCAGGACGTGCCAAGGTAAACAGACCTGGCCCCAGCCCGCCTCTTCTCTCGGCCAGCACTGTTCCTCCCGGGACGGAGAGCAGACTTCTGAATCTTTAAGCTGCTACTTCAGCAGCTCTGTGCTCTTCTTAAACCACCATTTCTTGAATCAGCACTTTTTAAATTAAGATATCATTGAAACACAGTCTTATGAAGGTTTCACATGAGCAATGTTATGGTTGCTACATTTCCCCCGTATTATCAGTTCCCCACCACATACCCCATTACAGTCTCTGTGCATCAGCATAGTAAGATCCTACAGAGTCACTGCTCGTCTTCTTTGTGCTATACCGCCTGCCCCGTGCCCCTCCTACGTTATGTGTGCTCATCGTAATGCCCCTTAATCCCCTACTCCCCACTCCCCAACCGTTTTCCCTTTGATAACTGTTAGTCCATTCTTGGGTTCTTGGGTTCTGTGAGTCTGCTGCTGTTTTGTTCCTTCAGTTTTTCCTTTGTACTTATACTCCACAGATGAGTGAAATCATTTGGTACTTGTCTTTCTCTGCCTGGCTTATTTCACTGAGCATAATACCCTCTAGCTCCATCCATGTTGTTGCAAATGGTAGGATTTGTTTTCTTCTTATGGCTGAATAATATTCCATTGTGTATATGTGCCCCCTCTTTTCTATCCATTCATCTACTGACGGACACTTAGGTTGCTTCCATGTCTTGGCTATTGTGAATAGTGCTGCGATAAACATAGGGGTGCATCTGTCTTTTTGAAACTGGGCTGCTGCATTCTTAGGGCAAATTCCTAGAAGTGGAATTCCTGGGTCAAATGGTATTTCTATTTTTAGTTTTTGAGGAACCCCCATACTGCTTTCCACAATGGTTGAACTAGTTTGCATTCCCACCAGCAGGTAGGAGGGTTCCCCTTTCTCTGCGTCCTCGCCAGCATGTGTTGTTGCTTGCCTTTTGGATGTTGGTCATCCTAACTGGTGTGAGGTGGTATCTCACTGTGGTTTTAATTTGCATTTCCCTGATGACTAGCGATGTGGAGCATCTTTTCATGTGCCTTTGGGCCACCTGAATTTCTTCTTTGGAGAAGTGTCTGTTCAGATCCTCCGCCCATTTTCTAATTGGGTTATTTGCTTTTTGGGTGTTGAGGTGTGTGAGCTCTTTATATATTTTGAATGTTAACCCCTTAGGATCACACTTTTTAATAATTATCAATTAGCTTCCTGCCCGAATGGGCAGGGCCTGTGTTTCCTGACTGGAGCACTGTGCTAGGCTGAAGGAACCCTGTTTTGTTCTTCCTCAAGGCTCTCTGCTATTCATTCTCATTTCAACCCAGATGTCCTAAAAAGCTGTTTGCCACCTTTGGCTTTTTCAGAACCTGTAGTTTCCTTCTGATGGTGTTCTTCCCTCTAATAATCACCGTTTATTGACCCCTAATTAATTTAAATCATTTTATATGGGCAACTTTAGATAATTACAGCTATCCCTTCGCAATAATGAGAAAGGGAAGTGTCTTCTTAATGTGTCCTTGTTTCCCTTTATCATCTCCATTGTGTTCTTATAGTCATTAATTTATTCATTCATTCCTAGAGGCCTGTGTGATTAGGGCCCTTCTAAAATTCACTGATAAAAAGATGAACTATACTGGAAACAAATGGCCTCTTCTCACTTCAGTTTCCTGGAATTAGAAACCTCCATCGAAGGCTCTCATTCCCAATGAGGCAGTAGAGAACCCAAGTTTATTTTCTTGAAACTGTGGCTACTCCTTGTCCCAGACCATCTGACAGTGAAATAAATGCCTTGTTTGAAAATCAAGATGTAGTTTGATGCTTGTGCACACTTAGATGCCAGGACATTCCTTTGAAGGGAAACCAGACACAGAGATCACCCCCACTGGAGTTCTCTGAGGCCAGTGCCTTTTAAAATGCCCTTGCCATCCATGGTCTGGTGGCCTGGCTTCAACCAGAATTGCTCCAGGATGAGCTTTGGGTTGGCGCCATCATTTTCATGCACTGTGGTGGCACACAAAATAGTTGGTGCACCAATCACTGAAGACTGGAAGTCTTTATTTTTCTAGGCAAATCCATTTAAAAATAGTTGGTGACCCCTGTCTTTATTGCTGTCTGTTGTACTTAGGGCATTCTTTGCCTTCTAGAGATAGGTCCAACAGACAGATTGGGGAAATGAACTGGAAAGAATGCCAAAGACTTGCCTTCTGCTGCTGTATCTGGGGGTCTGCTGGGAATATCAGCTTGATCCGACTCTCCACATTGTGTCAAGCTAGTACTGAGCTTGGACTTACTCGGATTTGATCACTGCTTCTTTTTGCTAGTCTCCGGCTCATCAGTGCAGGAAGGAGATGGAGGCTGACTTTGGGAGTTTCTGGTAAGCCAGCCTCAACCCTCTGAGTGTGAGACGACACAAAAAGCAGACTTCTTCATAGGTTGAGCCACAGTTAACTTAAATATGAAGCCGAACTATACTAAGAATCTGATTTGAAAAGAGAATTATAAAAAAATGCCATGTATCTTTAATGATGTTCAACCCTTTATTCTAAATTAGAATTTTTCCCCTTCTGAGTAGCACTGATGACTTGAAGCAGCAGATGTCTTTTTTTCAGTAGTATGCTGGTGTGGAAACCTGAGAAAATGGGGACAATGCAGCCCTCTCTTCCCAAAAGCCTCCAGATCCAGCAGTATGGTGCTCTCACATGGATAAGCCACCGTCCCTCAAATGGAGAAGTCTTTCTGGAGAGAGGAGTTGTGCAGAGTTCTCTTCACACAGATACTAAGTTCAGGTGATTGAGAAGCCAGGACCCAGGGACCCCAACCACATCTAATAGAGAGCCCAGCCGTGGGTGTGCTGTTTGGTCTAGCGCGGGAGGGGATAAAGGGTGATTGCTCCTGGAGGAGCCCCTCCCTCGTCCGTCCTCACTAAGCTGGCTCCTCTGGAGGGGTGGGCCTGCATCTCCATCTAAATTACACTGGGGACAAGGGAGAGGCAGAAGACAGTCACAGCTTCACACGAGTAGCTGTGCCCAGGGTTCCAAGCAGTTTGGCTTCTGTAAATTTCATTTGCTCATCCCCGGCTTGTGTGGGCTGAGGCTTGGGCTGAAAATCCACCTTGCTAATGTGCTGGTTGCCTTGTTAAAAATGAATACGGCAGAGGATCCGGCAGGAAGTCGCTGGGAGGGCTGTAACAGAGACCTGGGGTAATGGCGGTTCACATGGGATGGAACTGGGACCCGGCCCCCGATACTGCCCTTGCTCCTGGCCATCAAGTGCATTTTCTGCCTGGGGGGAGGCCTGGTCCCTCCCCTTAAAGGCATGACCCAGACTCCCTCCACGGCTTCCCCCTCACCTCAGGGCAGCTGGAGTTAGTCATCTGGCTGTGGTCATGGGGCCAGCTACATGAAGAAGAGGAAAACGGGCCTGTGGCGCAGATGGCACCTACGACAGGTGGAAGACAACGCTGTCAGTCTGACCATTGCACTTTTTTGTGGGCACTTTTTTGAAGAACTATTTTTGGAAAGAACTTAAGCCCCACAAGAGGTTGTAAGAAACAGAATTTCGATGTACCCTTCTTCCGGCTCTCCCCAGTAATAACACCTTCTAGAACAGAGCACAAAACCAGGGAACAACACTGCCACAGAGCTGATCTGGATTTCACCAGTTTTATGTAAACTGGCATAGTTCCTAAAATAAGTAGTTTGCTCTGTGCTGGGGGATCTTACCTAATTTTGGGAGGTCAGCTACTCACCTGTCAAGCCTTTGGCAAGGCATTTTTCCTCTAAGGAAGCATTTCTTGTCACCTCCTGCCCTGACTTTTGGTGGCATCTACTCTCTCTGCTGATCTCCATCACAACGCCCCCTGCTCCTGCCACTTGCTTGTCACGCCCTGTGGTGTCTGCCCTCTTTGTGGGCAGGGGGCTGGGATCAGGGGTGGTGACTCCTCTCTGTCCTCATCTGTGAGCGGGTCCTCTCAGCATCTGGCCTAGGGCCCGGCACCTTGGATTGATTAGTCATTGTTGCTAGAGTGAACGCAGAGGCGTCAAGGTGAGGAGCTGGTGTCGGCGTGCAGATTGCCCACTGTGGGCCGGGCTCTGCAGGAAGCTGTTCTTTTGACCATCTTAAGAATGAAGAAATGGCAGCCCAGATTGATTAAAGAGTTTTTTACAGTGGTGGAATTAGGTACTGATGAGGCTATGAAATGAATTCTGTCTTAGACAGTTCTTATGGCCAAGGATTGATTGACAGCCCTGGAATGAGATAATAGCAACGTATTAGGAATTGCTAGAAAAATACAGGAAAAAAGGGAAAGGTCACTGTTGAACCATAGAGATCTTCTTGTTGATGTACTGATCTCTGTTTGCCATTCCAAAGAGGATAATTACACCACTCCAGCTGAGATGGGGGACGGTTTGGCATTGGAAGGCCAGGGTCTTCTAGGACAATCCTGACGGCACAAGACGCACTCTTGGTGACAGCGAAAGTTGATTCTCACCTGACGCTCAGAGAAGCACTGATGGGAGTGAGGAAGGGGTCAGGGTGAGGCTGGGGGAGAATGTCACCTGGCTCTTGGGGCTGGGATCCAGATGTCCCTTTGGAGGGCCAGTCCTGCTGCCCTCTAAAGTGAAGTGCCAGGCCCAGTCACGGGAGACTTGGTCAGTGACTTCCATGAGAAAGGACGACTGGGCTGGACTTGACCACGCAGGCCAAGGCGGACAGGTGCCCCGGAAGCGTCTGGACCCTAATTGTGCCTCTGCCCCTTAACCCTTGGGTCTTGGAAGTATTGTGTTGTCCCTTCTTTTAGGAAAGGGATAAGAGGTATCCAGGCTTGTCTGCTGTGTCACAGTGCTGACATGAGCACTGAGTTTATAGCCTGTAGTTCACTGAATTCCCCTGGCAAGCCTGTGAGTTGGGCGATCATATCGCTGTGCCCAGCACAGCTGGGGGCCAGGGAGGTTCACATCGTCCGAGGTACACAGCTGATGATCCCTGGTGTGAGGATTTGCCCAGGCTCAACCCAAAGCCTTGGCTCCGTCCACTGCGCCAGGCTGCCTCTCCCCTACAGCGGCCCCACCGCTGCACGGTCCTCGTGGCCTAGGTGCAGCCGCCCGGGCACGCGCTCATTGCTGCTACCACCTGGAGCCCGGGGAGGGCACGAGGAGCCCGGGGATAGAGTGACCGAGGGGAGGCTGCCGGTTCTCCAGCGGAAAAGCCCAGTACCACCGACTCTAGATAGTTCCTGTGAGTAAGGCATGAACATTCTTGCAGGGCCAAAAGTTAACCTGTTTAGCTCCCTTTCAAAACAGGACCGACCTCACCTGCCCTCTTTCCCCACAGGGCAAAGTGAATGTGAACTTTGCCCGTGCTTTGAAAACAATGCGGGGGCTGCCCTTCAGCAAGCAGGGTGGGGTGGGCACTGGTGCTGAGCGGGGTGGGAAGTTTCCCAGACTGCAACAGGGCTTGTGTTCTTGCTTAGGGACTCCCCCTCCGCCCCCCACTTTCCTGAAGCAGGACAGAGGTGGAAGCTTCATTTTACTTCTGCTCAGCCATTCCCAGCCCTCACCGGTGGGCCTCAGGCTCGAGTCCTCCCTGTTTAATATCTCCTGCAGCGCAGCATGGTGCCTGTGTATTAGCCTGATTAAAGACTAATTTTCTAGCTCTCAAGGTGGAGCACGGCTCAGATTGTCTTCTGTCCCTGTGAGTGGGTTTTATACAGATGCCTCAGGCCGTAGACTATGCAGAAGCAAGCTTTCAACGTGGTTCCCCTGCGGGCCTGCTGAGCCCAGGTGTGAGTTCAGGAGAGTGCCTCGAGGGAGCAGGTGTGAGGGGCTGGGCTGCTTAATGCCCCTGGTCTCCAGAGGGCTGAGCAGCGGGACTCCCCAACCAGTGTGCAGCCCCAGGCTGATCGCCACTACTGGAAACGAGGCCCTAGTACCCGAGGCCACCCTCTCTACTGTGGGTCACTGTCTTGCCAATGGGTTTCAGCCCCAGGTAAGTTCGCTATGGATTCAATGTGATCAAAGAAAATGACAGCAAAACGTTCTTGGGGTGAAAGGGTTATACCCAACTTTATTTCCAGGTGGCAGGTCAGTCACTAAAATCCCATTCACTCAGAGGGAGTCTGTAGGCAGCAAGCCAGTCTCTGCCTCTGGGCCCCTTTGTCCGCACAGCTATTCTCTGGGCTTCTCTGCACAGCCGTCTCACACAGCCGTCCTCTGGCCTCTCTGCTCAGTCGTCCCACACAGCCATGTTCTGGGCTCTGTCCTCGGCGCTGCCACCACTCCAGCCTCTGCTCTGCTCTCCTGCAGCCTTGCAGCCCTGCCACTGTGTTGCACCCAGAGCACTGGGCGGAGCTCTTTTTTATAGAGTCAACAGCCATGTAGTGCCCACAGGTGTGCAGTGAGCTAGTCAAGCAGGGCCAGGTGAGAATCCTGGCCACAGGAACTCTCCTTTTATCCACAGTCACTTCCATCCGCCAGCCCTGTGAAGGGTCTGCTGCTCTGGCCCCCTGAGGACAGGCTGGTGGCTTGTATTTTCCGTAAGGGCCCCAAGGTTTTAATAAAGTGGAACGCGCACACGGCCTCCTAGAGAGGAGCTGCACCCTCGTTCTCATCCACGGGACAGCGGCATGAGGCAGGTGGGACGTGTGTATAGCTGTGTGCTCCCTCCCTCCTCTAGACCCTGCAGGAGCCCTTTTCTGCACTTGGAGCAAAATCCAAATTCCTGCCTGGCCTACGGATCCTGTCTGATGAGCCCCCTTTTTCTTTCTTCCCTGCTCCAGTGCCTGTCACTTCCCAGCCACAGTGGCCTTCAGGCTGGTCCTCAGACTTGCCACGTTCTTTCTTGCCCTCAGGACCTGAATCAGGCTCTTCCTTCTGCCTGGAATCCCCTCCCTGCCTCCCTGAATCACCTTTCAGTTTTCACCGTAACTTTCTTGTCTGGCCACTCCTTCCTCACAGAATTCTGCCCGCCCTTTCTTTTGCTTCCCAGCATCCCTCCCAGTTTGAGACAATTTTCCTGCCCTTGTTTAGTATCTGTCTCCCGGACTGGCCTGAGGCTCTGTGAGAGGGACCTCTGGGTCCCCACTGGCTCGGGCCACGTGAGGTGCTCAGCAGGTGCTCGGGAATAGTTGGTGATCGAATGTCCGTGGGAGGCACTGGCACTGCCCAGGGCAGGTGCAGTGGGAGGACTTGGAGCCGCCCTTCTTGGAGCAGGTGGGTGTGAGCTTGTTAGTGGAGGGGCAGGTCCCGGAGACCAGCATGCTCATGACTGTGAGCGTGCACACAGGTCTCTCCCATGCTCCCTTCATTGATTTTAGGAACAGCCTGGGGCAGAAAAGACTGTGGACCGCCATGAGGAAGGAGCCCAGATTTAGGCTGCCTGTGGGCACCCCCTGTGGGACCTTGGACCTGCCCCAGGGCCTGTGCATTCAGCAGCACCACCTGCCCCTCGAGGTGCAGCACAGCTGCGAATAGTCAGCACTTACCTCGCATCTGCTGGGCACTCACAACACCTGGTCCTCCTGGCGTCAGCGCCCAGTCAGCCTCCATCTCACACTTTCCTTTTTCCTTCGAGTTTCTTGGGCAGTTTGGAGACTTCCTTCTAGGATGTAATTGATGAGGCCCAGCATTTGTAATTCTCAGCACAAAAACACCCAGACTGCAGGTTCGTGTGCAAAGGGAGGCTTCCTGCCTGGCTGGGGGGGTTTTTGAGCCCGGAGGAATCAGGTGACGGAGGGCCTCAGTCCTCACGCTCTCTCCCTGCTGGCCTCCAGGGTCAAGGCCCCAGGCCCCAACCATCTGAGAGCAGGATGGCCTTCTTCTGTGGCTTTTTACGTTTGGGGAACAGGGGTTCAGCATGAAAGAAGGGAGGGGTTCTCTTGGGCTGTGTGTTAAGTGCAAAATCCCTCTGAGTCAGGCGGTGGCCGTTTCTGCCAGGAAGGAGGTTTTCCTCCCTCACCTCTGCTCCTTGGGAAGGCGAAGGGGCTTAGCTGAAAGGAACTTAGTGGCCACAAGAGGACCTGCGGTCTCCTTAAGATTCCTTTGGAAGGCTGGACCTGGGGTGATTCTGCCCCAGGGCGGGGGGCAGGAACCAGGAGGTGGGAGGGGTGGGCCTTCCAGGCCCTGCTGAGGTTGGTGCTTCCCCTTCATCTCAGTCCCAGAACAGCTTTAGGAGGTGAATATGGCTCTCCCCATTCTACGGGTGAGGAAAATGTCCAGAGAGGTCAAGTCGCTTGCCTGAGGTAACTCACAGAGACGCGTGTTTCACACCGAAGCCCCTCTGACCCCAGCTGGAGTTCTTCTGGCTGTGCTCTGCACAACAGAGAAATCAGTGACTACTGCGGACCTACTGGGTGTGAGAGACAGAAATGACAGGCTCACCCCTGCTCCCGTCCTGTCAGTCACATCCGACTGGAGTCTTCATCTCACTTGGTCCCCAGGCCAACCTGGGGTGCAGGTAGTGTGATTCCCCGTGTAACAGACAGCGGCTCAAAGGGGTCCGGGGACCCACTTCTGAGTGGGATTTGGGCCCGGTGTGGGGTGATCCCAGGGAGGGCTTCAGAGGCAAAGAGGGCCCAGGTCATTGTTCCGTTCCAGGTGGGCCAGAGGGTGCTGGGTGGAGGGGCTCAGGGATGCTTTCAGCCGCACGTAACTGAAGCCCGGCAGCTTAGCCAGGCATCGCGTTCTGCCTGCACCGGGCGGTAGCCGGCAGTCTGGAGGCGGTTGTGGCGCGGTTCCGCAGCTCTGCCCCCATTCCCGCTAACTTCCGTCCAGAGTCTGTCACCTGCTGTTTGCAGGACGGTTGCTGCTGTTCCGGGGGCCATTCCCATCTTCACACAGGAAGCGGGGGGGAAGGAGCAGCAGCTGCTGTTGCTTCCCTTTATCAGGAAAAGAGCCTCCCCACAGGTCCACTGGCAGACTCCCCTTACGACCCGGTGGTCCAGGCGGAGTCACCCAGTCCCCTGCAGCTGCGAGGGAGGCTTTCAGGCCCTGGGCTGGGCCGGACACCGGAGGGAAATCCAGAGGTGGTGGGCGCACTCCCGCTCACCCAGGACTCACCGCTTAGGGGAGGTTGTAAAAGCTGAAGGTCCCCAGGCCTCCCGCCCCAGGAGGAGACCAGGCTTCGTCTGGTAGCATCCAGAAGGCCCATGGGAGAGGCTGTCTAAGCTGGGCTCTAAAGGTGGAAGAGTGTTAAATCTGTGACTGTTAAAGGCCGCTAACTGTTCAGCTTGTGATTCCGTTCTTCCTCGAAGACGGCCGGTCCTGAATATCCCCCTGTTAGCTTAGGACTCTCTGTTACCTGCACAGGGCAGCTCGACATTTAACTCCTGCCTCCCTGCCCGCCCTGGGGGAGGCCCGTGTGTGCTGCCTGGTGTTGGAGGTCACCTCCTGAGTCATCAGGGCCCTGGGAGGAGTCCTCATGGCCGTTGGCAGCAGTGGTGGGAAACACAGTGCTCGTTAGGGTCAGCGCAGTGGGCTCGGTGCCAGGAGAGCCATATGACTTCCATTGTTTCTTGGCTGCTCGGGTCTGGGCATCTCTCGATTTGTCACTCCTCCCCTCTAGGCCTCGCTTGCTTGTGTTACATGACTTGGGGGCATCATTCCGCTTCCCTTCCAGCTGTCTGACTGAGGAGGTGGCTTGAGGTGTGATTGCTTAGCAAACACTAGCATCACATATTCCATTTATAGAGCAACTCACTGCCTCTCTCTGTTGAATTGCATCTGTGATTTCAGAGGTGGGTGGCAGGTGCCAGCATACCCATTTCAGAGGTGGGGAAGCTCAGGAGGACTCAGGGTAAGTGGTGCCCACGGCTGCACAGGGGGTAAATAGCCTGGCTGGGACTAGGACCAGGAGTCTTCCTTGGCGTCATGGAGCTGGTGTTCTGTGTCACAGACATCAGGATCGAGCCGTGGAGCAGGGCCGCCTAGAGCTGGTGTGAGAGCAGCCTCTGCCCTCTCAGTGCTTCTAATTAATTGCAGGTTTGGGGTGTGGTTCTGTCTGGGAATCGCTCATACATACGAGATCACAGCCCGAGGGTGGGAGGAAGCTGGCATCCGATGTCCGAATTACTTACGGGCACTTCACATGCAGTTAATCATCCTTGCTGTCATTTAACCCCAGCACTGTGCTGGGCACGAGGCCATTGTAGCAGACGCTGGTGCTGTGGCCGTCACAGCCTTGGCAGCCCTGGGCTTTGGACATATTCCATTTATAGAGCAGGGTCATGTGTCTGCTGGTTGCATTGGTTAATGCCAAGTAGTAGTAGCCAGCCGACAGGAGCAGGCGATGGGCATGCCTGGTGTTCCCCTGCCTGTGGAACCAGGAACTGGAACGTTCATCTGCTCTTCCTGATGAACTGCAGCATCCCAGAGCTAGAAGGATTCCAGAGGATCAGCTGTCTAACCTCCTCATCTCATAGACCCAAACTGGGTGTGAAGTGCCTAAAGCCCCTTGCCAGTTAGTGGCTGAACCAGCTGTGGACCCACATCCTCATCTGTGACTTGTGCTCACATCACACAACTTTGCTTTTATCGTTTCCTCGTCCTGCATCTCCCAGCCTGCTGGTCACATAGTCTCCAGGGCCAACTCAATGCAGGTTCCAAGTTGCAGCATATGAAGTGACTCATTTGTTCTCAGGTGACAGAAGCCAGCTGGAGCCAGCTTCAGTAAAGTAGGGAATGTCCTGCTCTCACAGCCCCAGCGTCCAGGGCCCTGTTGCATTTAGGCGGCCCTGGGTCCCCAGGATCAGCTGTCTCCAGGTCTCCCTCCTCCGGGCTCTGCTAGGGGAGGAGGGACAGGGTGAAGCTGGGTGAAGCCCGTGACTTCTGGCCAAGCTGGGCAGCACCTGCTGAGACTTTGTCTCTCCAGTGAGAGTCTAGAGAATGTTGATTTTGGGGGTAAAATACTAAGCCAGCACGCAGCCCTGATAGCCCACTGAGGGGCTGGGGAGCCAGATCACCTGGTAGTTAGGGTTGTGGGTCCTGGTGTCAAATGGCCTGCATTCTGATCTGTGTCTTGGTGTTTCTTTATTTACAAATTGGGTTTGAGTGTAGCACCTGCTTCATGTGATTGTTTGGAGACAATTTATGCACAATTTCACCTGCTAGCAGCTGTTATTAGCTAAGTCATTTAACTTCTTGTTTTTTTCCACCTGTATAATTGGGGATGACATCACCAGTTCTGTGAAATAACTCATTGGTTCCCTTAATACAGCCAAGCCCACACTTAGCCTTCAAGGTTGGCAGTGGATGGAAAATAGCCACGTGCAGGGGAACAGCTAGAACCTGAGGCCCTCTCGTCAGCCTTCCCCTTTAGGCCTGCTTGCTGCCACACTGAAACCCCATGCCTCCTCTGGGGGTGCTGGGCCCCCTTTAATGCTCTTAGCCCTGCTGCGGACTCTGTTTCACAGGAATATGTCTGAGACCAGGCTGGAGCGGTTAACAGGGCTTGTCTGCGTGTTGGGGTACGTGATCAGTCACCTTTCCCAGGAGGAGGAAACACCTGAAAACTTCCCTAGAGAAACCGCTGTGATCCTTGGGACAGAGGCCTCTGCCGTTTCGCTCTGCAGCCTCACTGGGGGAACGCAGGCTCCAGGCACAGCAGGACCCTAGTTGCCTTGCTGTGTGACCCAGAGCAGATTATTTAACTTCTCTGAGCCTTAGATTGCTCATCTGATAAACAGGAATGGCGACAGCATGTACCTCGGGGGCTGTTGGGAGAGCCGACTGCGTTGAAGTCTGTGAGGTGCCCCGGGGCAGTGCCCGCCTGCAGTAGGAGTCTATGATGTTCGCTGTGCCCAAGGCTGCTGTGCTGCATCTTCAGCCTGGGGTCTCCCGCAGCCCTGCCGGGGCCTTTCCACATCAGCTGATGTGCTTCCCACAAAAACATGGTTACTTGGGTCCCCCCGGAGATTCTGGGTTAGCTAGGCTGTGGTGCGGTCTGAGCTTTGGTTTCTTGGTTGTTAGTTTTTTTTTAATAGCTGCCTATGTGGTGCTAATGTGTAGCACTGCCTGGGTGAGACGTGACCCTGCTGTCTTCCATCATCTGCCCTGTCCCCGCATGGCGGAAGCCACCTTCCCCCACTGTGTGGCTCCCTAAGCTCCCTCACCACTTCGGCTCTAGCAGGGAGGAGTCACTTCTGGTTTTTTTCTACCTATCTGTGAAACTGTGGGCTCAGATGATTCTGGCACTGGGGTCTTTGACCTTGTGGGGGAGGAGCAGTGCCACCAGTGTCGTTTCCTCTTGCTGGGAATCCTGTCCTGCCGTAGGGATGGGGTTCTCCTTCACAGCCCCAGGGAGGAAGGTGGTTCGTCAGTTTACACAGGGTCATGGATCTGTGTGGCTTCAGGAGCCAGGCCAGTAGATCCACAGACAGGGGTGTGGGCAGAAGAATAGGACATGCTGTGTCCAAAGAGGCTCAGGGGAGTTTTGCTGGTCCCTGCTGCACAGCACAGGCTGTGTGTGTGTGTGTGTGTGTGTGTGTGTGTGCGTGTGCATGTGTGCATTGGGGGGGGTTCTGAGTAACCAAATGGACTCGTGCTGTAACAGCGTCAGGGTGGTGGCCCAGGTTACTCACCAACGCCCGGGTGAATACTGCTGTGGAATGTACTATCTCTATGAGTGCCTGCTAAGTTAGCTGTTTTGCAATGAAGAGCAGGTAGGCCCTGCTTTCTGGGGCTTCACATTTATCTGACACAATCCGGGTAACACTTGTTTTCCACTTGTCCCTTAACCCAGACCCTTCACTGGGATTCCTGTGCTGAGGAGGGAGGCGTGGTTTTGTAGACTGGTCAGGTTTTAGGTCATGGTAATGATAATTAGGAATTTGTCCCCTGGGCCTTTCTTTGTAAAACAGTTCAGCATATAACTAGCTCTTCCCTGCACACTGCTAGAGAAGAGGCCAGCTTCGCATATGATGGCTAAGCAAGCCAGTCTGTGCCCTGTGACAGCATCTGGGGTGAGCAGCTGTCTTCTACCCTTCCTCTCAACCCCCTGCCTCATTCTCCAAAATTTGTTTTTCAACTATGTAATTTGTTGTTAAAATATTTGAGGTGAATATGGCAAAAGGAAGAATTGACTGTGCTTGGGGGGTGAAGACAGATATCTACCAAACACATTTCACTCTTTCATGAGATGCAGGGATTTTAAACAACTGTGTCACTTCACTGTGGAAAAGAGCTTGGCAGTTCTGTGAAGAGTGAAATAGTATCACCACATGACCCCACAATTCCACTCCTAGGTGTTTACCCAGAAGAACTGAGAACAGGGACTCCAACAAGCACATGAATGCAAATGTTCATGGCAGCGCTATTCACAGAAGGTGGAGACAGCCTCAGTGTCCACCAGTGAGTGGATGGATGGATGAACACACGTGGTCTAGCCACACGTGCAATAGCATCAGCCATGGAAAGGAATTAAAAGAGCTGAGACAAGCCATGCTTTGGAAGAACCTTGAAAACACTATGCTAGGTGCAAGAAGCCAGACCCAAAAGGTCACATAGTGTAGGAGTCAGTTTATGTGGCATATCTGGAATAGGAAATGCCACGGAGACAGGACCAGATTAGTGGCTGCTGGGGAGGGGAGCTGGGGGAGACCCTGCCTCACAGGTGTGCGGTTTGCACCGGGCTGGCAGAGAGCCCGGAACAGGGCAGAGGTGCTGGCCGCACAACACTGAATGTACTAAATGCCACTGAACTCGCTTTAAAGTGGGTAATTTTATGTTATGTGAATTCCTCAAGGTATTGATTAAAAAGAAAACAACTATGCCACTCCCTCCAACCCCTTCCCTCTTCTTACTGGCCAGATAAGTCACTTGGTTCTATTTCTTCTCCTTGAAGCAACCTTTAAAACTGTTTCTGTGTTTGGTCCTCGTGGCTACATCCTTAAATCTAAGTGATGTGCTGGGACCTCCTTTTCTTTTTAGAGATAAATGGAGTGACTGCTTCTTGACTGCTTGATAAGAAAAAAATATATGTGGAAAAGCCTGAAATTGAAAGAGACCATTAGGAAATGTATGTAATTATCGAGTCACTGTGCTGTACATCTGAAACCAATATAATACTGTGTATCAACTATATTCTGATAAATGAGTGAAAAAAATAGGCCCCCCCACCCCTCTATACTCCTAATGTGACAATTTCCTGTGTACGCAGGTGCTGTCTCAGAGGCTTTTCTGGGTGGGGCAAGGCAGGGGTGCTCCGGCCTTCTCTGGTCCCTGAGTCTGTCACTTGGAGGTTCCTGGGAGCTGCCCTGGGGGCCTAGCTGCTGCTGGTCTCTCCACCTCCCGAGGTCTCTGCCCTGCAGCCCTTCCATCTCCACACTTCTGTCATTCTCTGATCTAGAACAGAGGGTTGATTTTTTAAAACAGAGGCTTTTCTTATCCTGACATTTCCAAACTAACCTGTGGTCAGGAGCTCAAACTTTAGGGCAGGGGGTCTCACAGTGCTGGCCCACCCTGTGATCCACTGGTTCTGCTTGGTCAGAACCTTTGTGAAGTCAGATTTGTATAGGAAAGGTGTGCGCTGGCTTCTCTCGACGCATCGGACACGTTGATGGCAGTCCGCATGCATCCCTGCATGGGACAGTGGACTGGACGCAGGGTCTGCTGCCTCGGCAGCGCATGTCCTCCCCACTTCCAGCTGTCCCCGGGTCCCTCTGGGAAGTTCCTTGTGTTCATTACTTGTGAGGCTCTGTCTGCATTTGCCTTTGGGACACCTGCCTTAAGGTTTGCACTATAAGTTACTGTAAACAAACACTGTGTGTGTGTGTGTGTGTGTGTGTGTGTGTGTGTGTGTGTGTGTGTGTGTAAGAGAGAGAGCGAGAGAGAGAGCACGCAAGCATATATGTGTGTGTGCGCACACAAGAATGAGCAAAGAACCTAAAAACTACATGTATGGAAGTCTGAAAGATCTAGAATTTTATTGAGATATTGCCAAGTATTTTTCTTCTGTCCCTTGTGATTTTCTTATATTTCTCACTCTGTTGCCATGGGTTCCTCAAGCCTTTTTTTTTTTCTAGATTATGTAGAAATAGTAGTTTCAAAGCTTGGTGGATGATGGGAGGGCAGGATTTAATCAGATTCCTGATTTTCTAGAGGATGAGGACAGACAAAGGTCAGGACAGGCCGTACACTGGGAGTTGGTGTGAGTCCTGAGGGAGTGGGCACCCTGGGTTGGTGGGAGCACAGGTCAGGGACAGGCTTCCAGGGGAGCCAGACCGAGT
Source organism: Manis pentadactyla (assembly GCF_030020395.1). Lineage (NCBI taxonomy): Eukaryota > Metazoa > Chordata > Mammalia > Pholidota > Manidae > Manis > Manis pentadactyla. The sequence goes on from NW_026644648.1 coordinate 54,333, forward strand.
GTGGGTCCTTGCCCTGCTGTGTGTCCTGGGGCATGTCACCACCAGTCTCTGGGCCTTTGCTTTCTTATCCATATGATGTCTAGTAAACCTTGCTTCTCAAGGATGTGGCAGTTAATGAGATGGCGTATTTAAAGTGCTTCTCACCCTCACCTTGCTGGGCAGACGGAAAACAGTGCACGGTAGCTACTGACCATCTGAGCCCTGGGAACATATCTTGGGCATTTTTTTCCCTCCCATCATAACAGATTTCAGAGTAGGAACCCTGGGTGGGCAGGGGAAAGGGAGAGGCAGGAGAGACAGCACAGGAAGCTGGAATGGGCCTAAGACTGATTTTTAAAAGTTATGTTTTAGAGCTCAGTATAGTTTATCCTTTCTCTTGGAGATAAAAGAAAAGGGAGTGGGTAGGTAGAAAAAGATATAAAAGGCAGTATGGTAAGTTTGAAAAATGATGGTGTAGGTTAAGTATATATCCACAGAAGGACATTTTTTATTCCTGGGCATGTGCCCTCATAAGTGCTCTCTTTATATATAACCGAGGACGGGCCCCAGGGGAGTGTTTGTAAGGCTCTCTGAGGTCTTTGGGAAAAGACACTATATAAAGCTAAAGAATTAGTACACAGCTCTATGCATATGTGTGTGAGAGAGTGAGTGTGTGTGTGTATGCTTCTGCATGCACGAGCCATCCAGATGTAGCTGTCTAGTTACCACGGTTTTCCCTTTTTTATTTTGAAAAGGGAGTTGAAGATCAATTGATCTCAAGATAGTTCCCCCCACTGATGGCCTTTGATGGCTGACATGGGAGGTCTCTCCCCCACCCTCCAGGCACTGCCTCAGGACTTTATATCGTAACCTCATCCACCCATAATCACCCATAATCAGAGTGGAGTGTCAGCTGTAGTGGGGTCCGTGTTTCTGTTTGAGTTCCTGGGTGACGGGCTTGGTCCCTGCCCTGCTGATGTATTTGAAACCTGGATTCCTACGCTGAGGAGGGAGGCGTGGTTTTGTGGACTGGTCAGGTTTTAGGTCTTGGTAATGAGAAGTAAGAATTTCTCCCCTCTTTTCCATGTGTATCCATCCCCGAGAGAACTGGAAAAAGCTCAGTTTGCGTCTGAATCCCTGTCACTAGGGCAGGAAATTACAGCTGTGCATTTGGTGGTTAACTTCTCTGGTGAGGCCTTGAACTTGTTATTAAACACCGTTGACATTTCTGCCTGGCCCATCCCACGCTCAGTTGCTGGAGATGAGGGGCAGGTCTTAGCAGTGGGCGTCAGTTGGTTATTCACTTGTTTATTACTTTGCCTATTCATCTGGCCCTTGACTCATTCTAAACGTCTCTCAGGCTCGCCCTGGCCAGGGGCTGTGCTGGACCCTGGAGCCCCGGTAGCTTGGTGGGGGCACCAAGAAAGGACAGAGTTCTGGTGTGGAGGTGCATACCTGTGTGGCGCGGGCTTGGGAAAGGGGGCCCGATGAGCTCTCCTGGGTGTGTTTGCTGGGGCGACTCAGGACCTGCTCAGGTGGAGGACTCAAGAGCAGAGTTTTGTAGGGGCTCACAGGGGCTTGGGTGCTTGCTGGAGCTGGGCAAGATCTGGGGTGGCCATTCCTACATGCCTGCCTTGTTCCTGTGGCTGCACTCTCTCAGCAAGTCATCCTCAGTGAACCGTCTTGGCTACCTTTGCACAGCAGGAGACCCAGTCAGCCAGTGGCATGTTCACTGAACCAATAGGATTCTTTTCTGAGTGGGGTTCCTCTGTGGCTTTGCCCTAGTGTCAGGCTGCAGGGCCCTGTGGCAGCTTGTGCTTGACTTTTCAGATGCCAGCCACTTCGTGGATCTCAGTACTTTCTCTGCACCACGTGGGCTTATCCGGAGGGATTTTCCTCACTCTTCTCTTTGGTGGGCTGCCGCTCTGTGCCTGCATCTCATTCGCCCTTGGCCAGTCCTCTGCACCTGGTGACCAGAAGCTGCAAACTGTCCTCAGCTTGGCTTCCAGCAGATAGATTTGCTGGAGCAACTTAGAACCATCTGCTCTCAGGCTGGATGCATCAGCTCCATCCTCCTCATCTCCACTCAGCCTGTGGCCCACCCCCGCTTCTGGAAGACTGTATGATTCTCAGTTCGAGTCAACCAGACACACTACATCTCACCAGGTGCCACGGGGTATAGGGGGACCGGGAGGCCTGTGGAGGCATCGTCTGTGAAGAGGGGCATGGATAAGACAGGCGGTCCTCCTGGCTTGCACGTTCGCCACAGCCAGTGGGTGAGGGAGTCACAGAAGAGGTGATTTCTGAGCTGGAACTTGAAGGAGGCCCAGAGTCAGGGAAGCACCCAGGACTTCCAGGCCCTCAGAGCACCTGTGACAAGGCACAGAGGCTAAAGAGCAGGAGAGTGGGTTTGATGTGGTGGGAGACAAAGCAGAGAGGTGCGGAGGGGCCAGTGAAGTGCTGTGGTGCACGCGGCCTTTGGGCATCTGCTGGGGAGAGGCGGAGGTGAGCCCTGGGTGGAGGTGCGGCCGCCTCTGGGAAACCGGTGAGGGTGGAGGAAGAAGGTCCAGAGCAGGAGGCTGAGTGGGGACAGCAGGAGGACCAGAAGCAAAGCTGAGGAGACCTTTGGCGCTGTGGGGAGGGGTCCACAGTGTGGAAGCCGCAGCCGCTTGAATGCCCTTTCCCATATGTTAAAGGCAGTGTGCAGTCTCTTACTGGGGGCTACCAGCATCCCCCACAGAAGGGCATGAGTGTCTGGCAGGCTATGCACCTAACCACAGAGCCACCTCCAGCCCTGGGGTGGAGAAGGCTGTCAGTCAGAGGTAGACGGAAGAGTTGCTCTGTGTCCTAAGGTAGGGCTCAGCACACCTTTTCTGTAAAGGGCTGGATGGTAACTGCGGTAGGCCTTGCAGGCCCCTTGGTCTCTGTCGAACAGCTCAGCTCTGCCGCTGTAGTGAGAGTGGCATATACAGTACGAACATGGATGAGAGTGGCTGTGTTCCAGTAAAACCTTTGCCAACCCCTGTCCTATGATGTCGGCAATATTAGTCCCATTTTTCCAGCTGAGGTATCTGAGAGGCAAAGAGATTGTCATTTGCCCAGGTCCCAGAGCTGAGACAAGGGGGGTCTGGGATTCAATTAGAAAACTGGTGTTCTTTCCACTCTGGTTGTTTACTGCCCTAAAGACCTTAAAGTTTCCACAATGGGTCAGTTTTTTGTTAGACTGGTCCTTGATATGCAGAAATTAATAAAAATCAAAAAACGAAAATTATTATTTCTTTAATGGACTTGTTCTGCAAGGTAGCATAAAGGTTTACTTACATATTTATATAGTTTTTATTTATACATTGTCCATTTAAATAACTCCATTTGAAATTTATTTTGATACATAGCAGAAACAGTGATATAAGTTTTGTTTCTTACTCCCCAAATCGTTCCTTCCTAGCAACACTTATGGACGAATCCATCCTTTTCACAGTGATGCCGTTAAAGTTAACATTCTCCTGTGTACCTGACGGAGGTGCTGTTCGGTTATCTGAAGCCAGGCCAGGATTTCCAGTTGGATGGTCCTTTGCCTTTTTGAGCCTCAGGAGAGGGAGACCCAGTGAAACTCTGAGGGCTGCAGTGCAGAAATGCTGCTCTGCTGTCACTTGAAATGTGTGCTGTGGCAGGTAATAAAGAATAAGGAAACCACAATGATGGAGACTGAAGAAACAATGGGATGCGTGGTGCTGGGGAGAAGAGACAAAATTGCAGGTTAGGGAGCACCTCTGCCCGTGCGTGTCACTGGCACTTGGAGAAATGCGGTATTTACGTGATAGATGGAAATCAACCCCGACATTACTTCCTGGCTCTTCTGCCCAAGGAAAGTCAGCAAAGTGAATGCGTATAAATTTAAAGCCTGCCAAAAGAGTGATTTTTATATTTATTTATTTATTTTTGTGTGGGGTACTGACTCTTGGGCCATTTCTTTTTTGACCATTACCACAAACATTCTGTGATGGCAGCATGGGACCGGGGGTATAGCCTGATGGCCTTCTTTCTGTGATGGCTTTTTTAGGATTCCTAGTGTCAGTACTCTACCTGTGTTTGCGTCCTCGGTTGCTTTGATGTGGATGCAGTTATAGGGGCGCAGTCCATGAGGGTGGAGGTGCTCCGCGTCAGGGCCAGGTGGCAGGAAAGGCTGGATCAAGGGCGTGGGTCAGGTCCGCATTGGCCATCCCACTGTTGCTCCTGGGGGACTTCTGTGCAGTGTGATTTGGGCCCCTTCAGGTCAGGCTACCATGGCTGTTTTTGTCAGAAGGGCATTCGTATGTTTTCTGGAACTTTCTGGGAAACACTTCTTCCTTTAAGTTTTCTTTTTCCTCTGAAACCTACAATTTTCAGCTGCAAAGTCTGAGTGGCAGGGTTGGAATCCCCACATGCCATGCCTAAAAGCCCAGAACCCAGACACTTGCTCAGTCTCCTTCAAGTGACTCTTCGCCGTCTGGGACTGACTTCTCACGTTGCCCGTGGTGATCTTGTTTGACACTTCAGAAAATTCTGTTATCTAGTCTGACGCTCTAGGACATAGACCACTTTTCAAAATTCCTTTTTATTTCCCACGGTCGAGGCACACAGGAGCTCACCTCCTAACTCCTGAAAATGTGGTCCGTTGAACCAACCTGTACTTAGGTAGTCACTGTTACCTTGTCCCTGTCTGTCTGTCCCCCACCGCTGAAGGGAAAGGTTCTCATTATTGTGATCGGTAACCTGTGTTGAATGCTTTCTATGTGCGGGGCATTGTTCTAAGCACCTCATTTACATTTTACTGTATTGAATGCTTACAACACTTGTATGAGGAAGCGACTGTTAAGATAAGGAAGTTGGTGCTCAGAGAGGGTGGGTATCTGCCTCAGAGCTACCCAGCTGCTGAGTCAGGATCTGAACCCAGGTCCTGACTCCAGAGATTGTGCTCTAAAATCCAGGACCCTGAGTCATTTCCCTGCCTTTGTTGCCATGTGTACACCAGGCTGGGAACTTGATCCTTTCAACCATCCTGCAGGGAACGTGGCAGTATCCCCATTTTGTATTTTGCAAAGGTGGAAGCATGCTTGAGGTTAGTAAGTGGCTTAGCTGGGGTTAGGACTCTGATGAGCCAAGGAGCCTATTGACAGCAGCTTTCTATGGATCCTGCTCCTGTCACTGGAATGGAAACTACTGGAACCCCCACGTGACCACCTTCTTGCCCCTCACAGCTCCCCACTAAAAAGCACTTTATTTCTTTCTAGCTCTTGGTCCTGCCCAGGACTATTTCCACGCTTTTCAGCCTAAGAGAGGGTCTGGACGGTGACTTGGGGCCCTTCAGGCCTTGTCCCAGTGTGGTTTCTTGCTTTGTATTATTGAGCGCCCTCATCAGGTGGTTGTAAGAATTGAACAAGGCTTGTCTTGTGCTGACAGGTTGCACATAGAAAGTGTTCACTATGCGGTGGCTGTTACGTTTGCTGTTAGTTTGGTAGTATTGTAGTTAAGTAGGAATAGCCTTTCTGGGTCTTTCATTTTGCATGACTGAGTCTTGACTGAGCACCCAGTGTGTGGCAGCTCTAGGGACCCAAGATGACTCCCTGTGCACCTTTACAGAGTTGTGAGTTAATTGCAGGAGACAGGCAGTACATTATTGCATGCTCTGCAGCTTGCTGAGGGGTAGGGAAATCAGGGAGGGCTTCTAGGTGAGGTGCCTTTTCATCTGGGTCTGAGTAGATGACTTTGGTTTAATCACATTGGTAGTAGGGTGGTGAACATGAGAAAAGATGGGTTCTGGGCAGGAAATACATGCAGCAATTGTGGGTAGGCCAAAATAACGCAGTTAAAGTCTCTCAGGAGACCCTGCAGGAAATCTTTGGGTCAGAGGCTGCTGGACCAGGCCGACTGCTGTCTCTGTAGTTGAGTCCAGGAGAGGGATTGGTAACAGCAGGAGGGTGCATGAAATAAACATCTCAGCCTAAGGATTATGTTCAGGGGTGGTGAACTGCTCCCTCCAGGAGAGGCTCAGAGCCAAGGGACTGAAGGCCCCTGAGCATGGCGCTCCTGTCCCGAGCATCCCAGGGCACCCTGTGCCAACACTCTGGCAGTGGGGGTGTCTGTGCTGTGCACGGGGACTCTGCTGAGCTCTCCGGCTAGATCTGGTGCAAGCAGCTCATTAGTGTAGATGAGACATGCGCGTGATGTGCCATCACTGAGCAGAAGGCTGGCCAAGTTGGGGTAATTTCTTTGATTAAGAGGAGATTTCACCAGGGGTTGGGGGCAGGGAGGAGGGAATAGGCAGAGCAAAGAGGATTTTTAGGGCAGCAAAACTACTCTATGATATAGTAATGGTGGATTCATGTCATTATACAATTTTCCAAACTTACATGATGAGTAACACAGAGAGTGAACCCTGATGTTAACTTGGGGGGTTGGGTTGGGTCAGCACGGGTTCATCAGTTCTAACAAATGTCCCTTCTGCAGGATGCTGGTAATGGGGATGCTGTGCCTGTGGAGGGGGTGCAGGGGGTGTATGGGAAGTCTTTGTACCTTCTGATTTTGCTGTGCACCTAAAACTGCTCTGAAAAATAGTCTTTAATTAAGAAAAAAAGATCGCCTCTCTTAGAGCCTCATACTGCGATTATGAACATCCCTTTCCCCCATAAGAAGTTCTGGCCAGTTGAGAACTCCGTGGGGAAGAAAGCCTTGTAAGGAAATTCAGAACTCAAACAGGCCTTGGAGTAAAGGCACAGTTTCCCAAGTTTGTGGCCACATTTCCCAGCCTGTAGCCTCACCACCTGCACTGGGTTTCTTGAAGATAAGAACCAAAGAGATATTATCCTGTCTTCAATAATAGATGAAACCTTGACTTTTTTTTTTCTTTTTTATGGCAGTGGTATCATGGGAATCAATTACTGGCTTTTTTTGGGTTTTGTTTTTTAACAGCCTTATCAATGTTTTCAGTTAAAAAAAAATTTAACTGGAGCATCACGATGAATTCTTCTAAATCGTTAATGCATCCAGCTGCGGTCCGTAAGAAGCAGTGCTTTGACATAGCGCTGTCCCATCTGGTCTCTTCTCTGATGACAGTGCCCCAGAGAGTGGGAAACCGGGTGCTGTTTGCCCCTTGTGCACCAAAGACAGGCTCACAGACCTTGAGACGCTGGTCTGAGGCCTTGGTTCCCGGGTCCCTAGCTCCCTGGTCAAGTTCAGAATGTATTCATGCAGACTGTGTTTCGCTGTAGGCAGATGTGAATGTGTGTTGCCCCCCATTAAGAAATCCTCCATTAAAGACATTGCTTCCTTAGGTAGGTCGGGAGCTTGGCTGTCTGCCTGGGAAGGTACCTTGTGCCCAGTAGGTGCTCAGTAGACATTTACTGTGGAATGAATGCGTGAGCTCTGGGCCGTAGTAACTGCGGGCAGAGTGTGGCCCGGGTAGGCAGCGCACTGCGGCTTTATCTGTTTTGCCTGCCCGTTTGTCTCTTTAGGCCCCCTGCGTGGGCCTGACCCTCCTTTCCCTCTTCTCAGTCCTGACTCCCCCCTGCTTGCTCTCAGCTTTATTAGTCTCTTTTCTGGAAATGCTTTTTCTGCCTTTTTAAAGAAAAAGTTTTCTTGTTATGAAAACTTCCAAACATTGAGAAGAGTTGAAAAGATGACATGTGTGGCTCTGGTCTTCCCACACGTGCTGGGAACTGAGCCCCTGCAGTTCTATGCGGCCTTGTTACCCGGACCCGTGTTCAGCGGGCTCCAGCGCCTTGGTTCTGGACATGGCACACATCTGACACGGGTGTTCTCCCCGGCCCTCCTGCCTCCTGTTGGTGCTGTGTGTCTTTACAGCGGCGTCACCTTGGAGCTAGAGGCCGTGTTATTGATGCCGGCCTGACCTTTAAAGTGTGCGGTTGTACGGCTTACTTAATAACCCTCTCCAGGTTTGTTCATCTGTAGAATGGATTCGTGTCACTGAGGCATTGATAAAATAGAGGTTCTTATATGCATGTAAGTGGTAGCCATTATCATTGTTTTCTAGGATTGGATGCAGTGTTTGGAATTAGACAGACTTGGATTCAAATTCCAGCTCTGTCTTCCATTTAATCTCTTGGAGCCTGTCTGCAAGCCTGTGAAAGGGACTGGAAGATACTTTCCCGTAGAGTTGTGTGGCTCCAGTGAGACAATGTACGTGAAGTACTTAGCTGGGAGGTGCTGGAATTATTAAGTCCTCAAGATGCAGAGCTTCCAGAGGGTAGGGCTACATGCTGAGACTTACTGCCCAGCTCCTCCACCTCCTGGACTCTGGGCAAATCCACCTGCTGGATTTTGCCCTCGGGGTTGCCTGCAGGCCTAATCGTTTCCCTTGGCTTTCCTCCTGTGACCTTGCTTGCTCCTCTCTCAGGGCCTTTGCACGTGCTATGTGGAGCATTTTCCCCTTCACAGCAGGACGGCTCTCTCCTTCTTGGTTGGTCAGGCCTCTGCTCACCTGTCCTCCTCAGGCCTTCCCAGAGCACCCCATGCAAAATGGCCCTGCTCCCCCTCAATCTCTTGCCTCCACTCGCTGTCCTCTCCTCTTGGCACATCTCACCACCCCGGAGTATGGCCTGCTTGCTCATCTTCCCTCCAGGAGAGGAGGCTGTGTGCAGGCAGAGGCTCGCATTGCCCACAGTGCCAGCACAGTGTGTGTAGCTGGGCAGTGGTGGATGGAAAACACATCCTCTCTTTTAATGCAGCTGCTGAGTAACATCTGTGGAATATGACTGTTGCTGTATTTCTCTTTTTGTCTAAGATGTGGGGGTGGAGGAGAGTTTATACTCAGCTGTTTAAACCCATGTAAAAACTTTATCAGCAGAGAGCTAAGACATTAGTGAAGAAAATATCTGATAATTACTTAATGTTTTCTTGGACAGAACATAAAAAGACTTGTCAAAAACCTTTTGCCTGACCTCTTTTAGTGGTAGTCTATTTGTTTTAAAACTCAGAAAGGATCGGTCCATCTTTTAGGGCTTGTGGCTGAGACTTAGCTGTCCAAAATTCATTCTCCCTTTCTCTCTCTTTCTTTCCCAGCATAAAGCTTTTCTGTAGTTAATAGTCCCCTTTGCAGCTAGGTAAGGCCCTGTGACAGAGCTTCAGGCCACCGAAGTGATGGATGTGTTTCCAGGCCTGGCACATGAACTACCCTAAGTCACTCCTCTGGGCTTTCTTTCCTTTATGGCTGTCTGGGATCACAAGCCTCACGCTGAAACTGGAAATTATATCCATTGGAGATGGCAGAGCCTCCAAAAGGCTGGGTCCTCAAACAGTTTTACAGAGCAGTTCTCCTACCCCACCTGAGCAGGAAATATCTACCTTGTACTCTTAAAGAGAAAGAAAGATATTTCTTGATCCTCAAACTATTGAATTTTGGGGGTTTGTTACTGTAGTATAATTGTGCTAACATAGGGACTGTTAAAAAGAAGAGACTCTTCCATGATTATGGAATGGAATCAAAATGTTTGTGAGGCCAGAGAGTTCTCTCAGAGGAAGGGATGATCAAGTTGTTACTATTGCTACTGATAGAATAGTTCTGGAATATTTCTGTGTTAACACATAGGCCTGGATGGCCATACAAGATTCACAGCAATCAGAGATCTAATCCCCTGATAATGAGGACAAAGGACATGAAAAGGCTCAGATGAAGCAGAGAGCATGGACACAAGGCCCTTTCCATGTTGGATGTGCCCTTCTGGCCCAGAACAGATGAGGTCCCTAAGTGTGCTTTGCTGGCTTTTCATACTATCAGGAGTGAAATAATTATGAAACACCTTCATTTTATCCCCAGAGAACTACATAGCTTAAATGACATTGCTCAGGGAGCTGTGCCTCCTAGATCCTGGGTCTTATTCGCTATAGGTAATCCTTAGCTAAAGATATCAGGGAAATTTATGAAATGTCAGGACATTTCAGAAATAAAGTCTCTTCTTCCTAGTATATGGTAACAGCCTACTAACCCACAGGTCCCCCTAGTAAGGAATTTAAACGTATAGGGTCACCTGCTTCTCTCTTTTTCCGCTAGTGGTATTTCCTCAGGTGAATGGACCCCAGTACACTGTTTTAGCTGCTTTCTTATAATTTTGTAACTACTAGAAGAGAAACAGATCAATTATACATTACGTATATTGCCAAAGACTGCTTGGCTAAGGCCGAAAGGAAGAGAGGCTCATTTGGGCTTTTTAGCAGCTTTGTGTTTATTAAGCTGTGCATTTTGTGCTAAAGAAACTGAGGCTTGGAGATAGTTTAGAGCCTACTGATTAACACAGCTAGTGAGGGTCCCGGTGGGACCCCTGGACTAGGACCTAGGTGTTGTGACTCTGTGTTCAAAATCCGTTTCTCCAACTCAAGTTACCTCCCCAGTGAGTGGAGGTTCTTTGCCCATATTCTGATTACGCTTCTCTGACATCCATCTGCTTCTGCTGAGAGAGTGTTTGTGACAAAAGGTGGTATAATGACTAGTAAAACAAACACAGAAAAGTTACTTTAACCTTTCCTCAAATTCTCAGTCTTCCATTTCAGTGTGGTAGTCCTAATAATTGGCATTGGTGGGGGAATAACGGGAAGACCAAAGACAGGAGAATTCTTTGAAGAGTTAAAAAAAATTACAGTAGAAGGAAGTAAGCAATTTATTTTATTCAGTTCACTCTTAAGAACTGCTTCCCAGACTTACCATCTTATTAAACAAACTGATGTCCATCAGAGCAGAAAACTGAACAATGAATGAAAGGAACAGAGTCTGTTTCCTGAGCTGCCAACTTTAACAATCAAAAACAATAGGTGTGTGTGTGTGTGTCTAAGTCAATATTTAAAACTTGTGAAATGCAACAGGAACTCCAATAATCAAGATACATTCCACAAGGATTAAAAATATATGTAGTCCTAGGTTAAGGTAGAATAAAAATGAATGGAATTATTTTCAAATTTTCCACCCTGAAAATTTTAAGATAATGATGTTTTACTCTATTAACTAGAGTAAATCATCATTTTGTATATCCCTAATAACTAGCATAATGCCTGGCTCGTATCAGACTTCCAAGCAATGTTTGTACTACTGGAATTTTCTAACCACTCTTGGTGTATCCGTGTGGGTTTTCTCTCACATGAGCAGGTACAAGCCAGCCAGCAGGCTCCTGCGACCATTCACAAAGGAAGGGAAGGCACAGTGGTTTAACAGACTTCAAAATCACTTTCTTAGCTGAAAGTTTGTTCACTTTTCCCTTAACAGCCTGAATATAAATGAACTCCTTGTATATATGGAAATACTATCTTACATGCTTTTTAAACCTTATCTATATGCCAGTTGACTAGCCTAATGGTTATGCCTCTACTATATGGAGTTCTAGCTCCAATACAAGTTTTACATTATTTTCAATACACTACATATGAAAACAATTTAACAGTAAAATTAAAAGTTGTAAGTTTATTGTGTTGGAAATTACAAAAATATACAAATGAGAATTAAATTTATCCATATGCTGACAGTTTCAAGCTGTGAGTGTGTAACTGCTAATGTTTTGATGTTTCCTTCTGTAGATTTTCTATGCATATGTATATCTTTTTGCCATTAAAGTTCATACAATATATTCAGTTTCAAACTTAGCCTTTCTGTTTCTGTATCTGCCCAGTTTGGATCCTTTGACTAAACGGACCCTGGCAATTAAGCTTTATTACTATGGGGCCCAGAAAAGTAATACCTCAATTATTACACAAAAGAGATGAGCAGGAAGGCTTTGCATTTCAGTTATTTGTTATTGCTACACAGCTTAGTTTACTGTGTGTGAGGTATTATTCCAAGCACTTAGATGCATTAATTAACTTAATCCTTACATTAACCCTATAAGGTAGGAATTGTTTTCACCCCTGTTTTGTACAGGCAGGAAAGGGCACAGATTAGTTAAGTATCTTCCTAAAGTTCACACAGCTAGTAAGTAAAAGGGCTGGGGTTGGATCTGAGCTGTCTGAATCCAGAATTCATGTTCTTAACTGCTAACTCCAACTGCATCTCAGAGTCCTGACTCTTTTTTAGGATAGGGTTCTGAGGAAGAGAGTAAATAGCTGTGGGGATGCCTCATGAACTTGGCACTACAAAGCTATAGGCCTTAGCACGACAAAGCTTTGGGGCCTTAAATGAGGGTCATCTATGGTCTAGTTCAAAATGGGGGATGTAGAGCTGCTGGCAGAGTGGCTTTTCCTCAAAGGATTATGGCCAGGGAGCTCAGCAAGAGAGACTTGGACAGAACTGTGGAGAGCTGTCATGGCGTCATGGGCCAGCAAGGCTGGGGTAGAGCATTCTGCTCAGCACACCTGTCAGGCTGGGAGGACAAACTGCAGTGATGGCAGCTGCAGACTGGTAGACACTGGGTCTCTTACCAGCCTGGGAGAGGAAGGCTGGACCACCCCTCTGTTGTGCTGCATAAGTTGTTATGGTTCTGGGATGATGGGTAAGGGGCTTGATATGACGGGAAGAGAAGGAGTCTCAAGTGTATGATAATAAACCATTTGTCAATATGTTTAACGGGGCTCAAGTCAATTCTAATATAACTTCAGTTCTAAATAAATACAGTGGTGGGGATAAAAAGATCTACTACACTTACATAACCACTGCCATATCATTCAATAGTTTTTTGACATAAATGAAGTAATAGATATGTTTGCAATTTCACACTTTAGAGCAAGCTTTTTTTTTTCTTTTGGAATCATTAATATACAATTACATGACCACCATGGTGGTTACTAGAATCCCCCCATTATCAAGTCACCCCACATGCCCCATTACAGTCACTGTCCATCAGCGTAGTGAGATGCTATAGAGTCACTGCTTGTTTTCTCTGTGCTATACTGCCCTCCCCGTGCCCACCCCCCCTACATCATGTATGCTGATCCTAATGCCCCTTATTCCCCTTCTCCCTCCATTCCCACCACCACCCCTCTCCCAGTCCCTTTCCCTTGGCAACTGTTTGTCCATTCTTGGGTTCTGTGAGTCTGCTGCGGTTTTGTTCCTTTCATTTTTGCTTTGTTCTTATGTTCCACAGTTGAGTGAAATCATATGGTACTTGTCTTTCTCCTCCTGGCTTATTTCACTGAGCATAACACCCTCTAGCTCCATCCATGTTGTTGCAAATGGTAGGATTTGTTTTCTTCTTATGGCTGAGTAGTATTCCATTGTGCATATGTACCACATCTTCTTTATCCATTCATCTGATGGACACTTAAGTTGCTTCCATTTCTTGGCTGTTGTAAATAGTGCTGCGATAAACATAGGGGTGCATCTGTCTTTTTGAAACTGGGCTCCTGCATTCTTAGGGTAAATCCCTAGGAGTGGAATTCCTGGGTCAAATGGTATTTCTATTTTGAGTTTTTTGAGTAAACTCCATATTGCTTTCCACAATGGTTGAACTAGTTTATATTCCCACCAGCAGTACAGGAGGGGTCCCCTTTCTTTGCATCCTCACCAGCATTTGTGGTTCCTATTCTTTTCTATGTTGGCCATTCTAACTGGTGTGAGCCGCTCATTGTGATTTTAATTTGCATTTTCCTGATGATTAGTGATGTGGAGCATCTTTTCATGTGTCTGTTGGCCATCTGAATTTCTTCTTCGAGAACTGTCTGTTCATATCCTGTGGCCATTTTTTAATAGGGTTATTTGTTTTTTGGGTGTTGGGGCGTGTGAGTTCTTTACATATTTTGGATGTTAACCTCTTGTCGGATATGTCATTTACAAATATATTCTCCCATAATGTAGGATGCCTTTTGTTTTGCTGATGGTGTCCTTTGCTGTACAGAAGCTTTTTAGCATGCTATAGTCCCATTTTTTCATTTTTCATTTTGTTTCCCTTGCCCAAGGAGATGCATTCAGGAAAAAGTTGCTCATGTTTATATTCAAGAAATTTTTGCCTATGTTTTCTTCTAAGAGTTTTATGGTTTCATGACTTACATTCAGGTCTTTGATCCATTTGAGTTTACTTTTGTGTATGGGGTTAGACAATAATCCAGTTTCATTCTCTTGCATATACCTGTCCAGTTTTGCCAACACCAGCTGTTGAACAGGCTGTCATTTCCCCATTGTATATCCATGGCTCCTTTATCATATATTAATTGACCACATATGGTTGGGTAAATATCTGGGCTCTCTAGACTGTTCCACTGGTCTGTTGTTCTGCTCTTGTGCCAGTACCAATTTGTCTTGATTACTGTGGCTTTGTAGTAGAGCTTGAAGTTGGGGTGCATAATCCTCCCAGCTTTATTCTTCCTTTTCAGGATTGCTTTGGCTATTCGTGGTCTTTTGTGGTTCCATATGAATTTTGGAACTATTTGCTCTAGTTCATTGAAGAATGCTGTTAGTATTTTGATAGGGATTATGTTGAATCTGTAAATTGCTTTGGGCAGAATGGCCATTTTGACAGTATTAATTCTTCCTATACATGAGCATGGGATGTGTTTCCACTTATTGGTATCTTCTTTAATTTCTCTCATGAGTGTCTTGTAGTTTTCAGAGTATAGGTCTTTCACTTCCTTGGTTAGGTTTATTCCTAAGTATTTTGTTGTTTTTGATGCAATTGTAAATGGAATTGTTTTCCTTATTTCTTTTTCTGCTAGTTCATCATTAGTGTATAGATTTCTGTGTATTAATTTTGTATCCCACAACTTTGCTGAATTCAGATATTAGATCTAGTAGTTTTGGAGTGGATTCTTTAGGGTTTTTTTATGTACAATATCATGTCATCTGTAAACAGAGGAACAAGAATTTTTTAAATGATAAATAATTCCTCATTATGTTGAACAACCAGCAACCTCAGATAACATACCATAATCTGCTCGATTCAATCTATGTGACACTCAGGAATAGGCAGCATTAGTTTATATTGATGAAGTAAGAATGGGGTTACTTCTGTGGGTAACTGATTCAGCAGGGAGACAGGAGAGCCTTCTTGGCAGGCTGTTGAAAATGTATCACGATTTGGGTGGTGTCCACAGGGGTATATGCATATGCAAAAATATATCAAGCTGTACACTTAAGATTTATGCTCTTAACTGTTGGAGTATTATTTCCAACAAATAAAAAGATGAATAATCAAGTGGAGCCCAAATATTCAGGACCACTTTGCTTCCATCTTAGAGGAGTTTCTTCCACCAAACGGCTTGATAGCCTATATCAAGGGACACAACCTATGATCCAAGGGATAAATCCAGCCTACTGCCTGTATTTATAAATAAAATTTTATTGAAAACAACCATGCTCATTCATTTATATATTGCAGATACTGCTTTCATGGTATAATGGCAGAGTTGAGCAATATGAGAGAAACGGTATGGTCCACAAAGCCTGAGATATTCAGTATCTGGTCTTTCACAGGAAAAATCTGCTGTTTCTTTGCCTAGATAACATTTAGGTTCCCTCCCAATACTGAGATTTTGACCGTATGATTCTCGAGTCCAGGACATTTTCTTCTGGAAGCATCTCTAGAACTAATGCTAATCTCAAGATTTATTACACGTAAATAGAAAGTAAGTGGACTGTAGCATTTTTTGTCTTGATCGTGAATCTCCACCTTATACTTCTATTTTTTAAAAAAGAAACAGGATGAGAAAAGATATGTAAATGTTTTGAATATAAACATGTCTAAAACAGTTAAATGAATTTGACTGGAACTTGGTCCATGCCTCATAGGAGCAACGGGCGTCCCTCTTTGTATGTGGAGGATGACAGTGACATCCACAACAGAGGGATATGGAACCAGAATTTTATTCCTGTCTGTTTTTAGGATATGAAGGTAAAAAGAAACAAAATTGGCAGAGAACCACCCTGACAAATCTTCCAGCTCCACCTCTGCAATGCCTCAAGTCTGCTTAATATTTCTTACCTTGAGGCTGTGGACACCTGCTGCTTGATTTAAGGCATTTGGAAAGGGAGCAGCTTGCTCTGGGTGAAACTGCTGCAGAATAAAAAGCTTCAAGAGGCAGCTTTTCTTTGCTTTAGTTGTATGTTTCACCCCTTCAGTGTTTCTCCACTTTTTGGTAGCTTCCTAGGGTTTCACAGCTTCTATTCTTAGCCTGTGATATTAATGATGCCGATAGTCAGGCCCGGAGACTGCTGTTTTAAGAAGTTTTTACTGATATAATCTTAATATAACTCTTTTGAGTCTCTTGGGCTTTTTGTTTTGTTTGACTCTCTTTTACCTTTGCCCTGTAGAAGCTGCAATTTGCCATTTCTTGCTGCTACTCACATTTCCTTCCCTGCTGATACTTTGAATTAAGGCCGCTATTAAGTTACCATTCTATTTCTCTGCGACCACCCTGTCTCCAAACGCTGTAGGGAGAGCCTTTCTGGCAACCTGCTGTTCACAAATCAGGAACTACAGCCAAAGCCAAACAATTCCTTTGTTGTAAGCATTCAGACATACTGAGCGCTGCCCATGTACTGAGAATACATAACAGAAGGTTCCTACCCTCTACAAGCTTACAATATTGAAGATGTGTAAGCTCTTAGGGAAAATAGAGTAGTTAAAATTAGTGAACAGAGTGATATTAACAGTCTCTAAAAGAGAGTCCAAAAATGCCCAACCAAGAGCATCATCTGAAAAATTAAATCTTCAGCTTTAAAGCCATGACCTTAATCTTCCAGTTGCTCTCTGGAAACACTCTACAACTGCTGGAAGTTCTTTATAGAGTTCACAGAGAGAGCCTGATAATTTGTCATTCAGCTATATTTCTCTTGGCCTTTGGCAAGACTGGATCTGGTGTGCCACAGCTCTCCGGCGAGGGTGCTGCACCTCTGAGCTCGGAAGAGGGGTCCTGCAGGGCTGGGAGCCAGACTTCTGATGCCAGTCTACGGTGCCGACATCAGTGTGGCTGGCGCAGTGAGTGCTGGCGGAACCAAAAGTGGGGTTCACTTGCTGCTATGGGAAGGAACTGCCTCTGCAGGGGGAGGATGTGTTGCTGAGCTGATGTTCCCAGGACACTAAGGCAGGAAAGAATCCCAGGGGAAGCATACAGGGAACACACGGAAAGGAGAATGTCTCCTTTTCTGTCTCCACTTCCCAGTCTTCCTCTGCCACCCTGTGGGGAGGGATTGCCACTCCAGCGTGAAGCCTTGCTGACGCGATGCCCACAGGAACCATAGCAGTTGGAAGCCCAACAGCAACCAGCAGAGAACAGGAAAGAGCAAGCCTCTTCCTCCTCCTCCAACTTAGCAGGCTCCTCTGGCTCCCCTCGTTGTCAAAGCTTGACGGGCAACCGTTTGTATACAACAAAAGTGGTTTGCAGAGCCCTATTGCAAAGAGGAGGAGAAAGTAGGTTTGGAGCTGAGAGACAGTAACTTAACAAATAGTGTAATTATTTTCCCCACAAGGCTCTGTTCTGCTTTCCCTGACTGTATTGAAATGATGATGGGTATTGAGAAGTGCACAGGCTTTCTCAACTGTGCTTGGACCATTAGACTATCCAGGAATGAAGAAGAGAAAGGGAAAGGAAAAGAAAGGTTTTGAGGACAGCGCTGTAGATAATGCGCTAGGCATGACTTCACTTTCAACTTGAGACACTGTCATTGGTTGGTAAACATGTTCTCAGTATGTGGGAATGGGAGACAATGAAAAAAAAGTGAGTAGAAAAAGGGGCAATCATTTCACAGTGAGGCTGTCCCCACCTCCCACACATCATACAGTTGCTCTATACTGTTTATCCTGTTCCTCACATCCTCTGTAGTGCCCTGGGTAGAGCATGATATATAAAATGTGTAGAATAAACTGGGCACTTTCAAATAAAAGCAACGGCGAGCCTATGCTTACAATTCTCCATGCATGGAAGCCTCAGTGTGGTTTCTGTTTGCTTTACTGGCTGCATGCTAGGCAGTTGGCTGGCATCTGGCACGTCCGTTGGTGAAGCACACAAGTGGCTCTACTTCCTTATTTCTCACAGGCAGTATTTATAATGGCAAGACTGTGTGTCCAGAATTCAAGCTAAGAAAATAGGGGGTAAAAATCATGAGCTGAGTGCTTCAACCTTAGACTTTATTGAGAACCGAAGGTAATGATTTCACAGGCAAGCATTTTTTGCTACAGGTAATAACAAAGAGTGTTTGTGTGCTGTCTGAGGGGTGAACATGGAGAAGGTGTAACCAACCCAATGGAACAGACTTATTTTTAAACTCTGTGAAATACATCATCTCAAACATTTAAAGGAAAATAATGGACTTTAGAAAAATAGAAGGAATAAATAACCAAGTTACAGTTATAGAACACCAGATCTATTTATCAGCATTGAGGAATGGGTTGTTTTAATTATGTTTAATTAAACTCCTTTAATTATGATTTCCAGAAAAAATAATTGCATATTTTTTGACAGCATTATATGCTTTGAAATATGGATGATAAAAACTGATTCCTAAATATACTTTTGTTAAAAATTTTCCCTTTTATTTCAACCAGCAGTTTGTTCAGATTGTTTTATTTTTCACATCCTTGCAATGAAATTGGCCATATTATATATCTTTAAGAACTTCAAAGAACTTCAAGAAAGATACAGCTAAGTGTGAATCTTCCTCTGGCACTTATGAGTGAGGTATTTTGGATAAAACATATAAATAGACCCAAAGTTTAGTTTCTTTTCTAAATGGGGAATTAAAATTAGCTTAGGGTGATTAACTACTTCAACACTCTGACTTGCCCCTATGAACCACCAAAATATTAGCTATTGTTACTACTAGCAGCATTACTACAAAATTATGTTTATCATTATTAGTATTACAATTAGCCATATAAGCATTGTCATAGTTATTTTGCTAACTACATACATTGTTTTTCTAGCCTAATTTACACTTGCAGACTCCAAAGCATCACTTGGTTTCCTTGCCCATGTGTCTTGCCTGCAGGAGCAGCAAGCTGGAGAAAATAAAACTCCATGAAGGGGAGTGAGCACAAGGCTGTTCCACAGCTGTTCCAAAAGACGCCGGCACGTCAGTGGGCAACATTCTGCATCCAGTTTAGACTTACCCACTGGGGTGGTGGCTCACTATGGGCAAACTGAGTTTGCATGTCTGATGTGACATCTTGGTGATCAGGAAGGCATTTCAGATCCACCTGGCATCACCTAGCAGCACCAATACCAATGAAACAACCACTTGCCTTCCTATATACCATCAATTACATGGGGAATCAGTTAAAAATAATACTTGATCTGTAAGCCTACTGAGGAACGCTTTGTAATCTGTCATTAGATCAATACTCAAGAATGTGAACGTTCAGCACTGCAGTTAAGTGAAAGATTCCTAGTTTAGTCCTATTAGCTGCCCAGGATACTGCTAGAGCTTATGGGATTTCTGCAAATGATTTGAACAGGCTTTTGCTCTCTCTGAATAATAACACACTCGGGACATATATAGGACAAGTAGAATTTGGAGACACATATGGCAATGCTACAAGGTGGAAGTAATTTAGAAAAAATTCCTTAGGTTTTGGCTAATTTACTTAAACTAATTCGTAATCTCTTTCCTGAAATGTCAAATAGCTGTGACATGTTGAAATGAAATGCTTGGTTTTAGCCACTTGGAAGTGAAGTTCCATGACTCCAGCATCTGCTCCTGTGCCAAGACTGTGACTAATGCCTGCTGTTAGTGTTTCTGGGAAAGGGTGGCACTCTTGGGGCATCTTTTCTTAGTAATTAAAGAATGTCTTTAAAGTCACTGTCCATGGAGGGGAATATTCCTTCCAAGTCTTCTTCTCTACTCAGAGCAAACATCTAGTTTATAATCATTACACAGCATAGACGACAATTATTCTATAGTCCCAGCACTTGCACCTAATACAGAAAATAATCACTCAAGAAGCGAAGGGTCAGATGCTTTTGTTTTTATGTTTAAGAAATATTCTGCAGGTTCATGAACTGCTCAATTGTAATGGTAACTGATGTAAAAATGTAAGCTCACTCAAGACGCTCTGACAACAGCTTGAACTTACACATTTCTTTTCATCCTTAATGACCTTTTTTAAATTCAGGTACGACGGACAGACCTTAGGATGCCTCTACCAGCCCAGCCATGTTGAGCAACGTCACATGGCAAGGACTGCCGGTAACTTTCAGAAGTTGAGGGTTAGCATCTGACCGAGCGTCAGCAAACACCGACGCTCTTAGTTCAACCATAAGGAACGGAAGGCCGCCCCTTCCATAGTCTCCACGTGGGAACACAGCCCTGGCTGATACTTGGCAGTCATAGAAACCGTAAGGCAGGGAAGCCACGTTCAATCCACAGAAACAGGTATGTGTTGTTTTAAGCCACTAAGTCTGTGATAATATTACATAACAAAAAAAATTAATACAAGGTGACGATAATCAAAGCCTGATTTACTTCTCCAGTTTCTTAATTAACCTCTTTGACTATAAAGTTGGTCTTACTGGAATTCATTCGCTACTCTGAAGTCACTTTCTAAAATACAAACCTGATTATGCTTTGCTTGAATCTCTCCAGTGTCTCTCTGCATTTTCTGAAGACCCTTCATCATCTGTTTTCTATGTCACTCTCCCGCCTTGTTCTGCCTGCTTTGCCACCACCTCACATAAGGCTTTACTCCATGGAAGACTTCCGTCTTTGCATATCCTGCACATATCCCTCCTTTGCCTTTCAATTCTCAATTTAGGCATGGCTTCCTAAAATTAGGTCATAAGCTTCTATGTGCTACTGTAAAATTATAAAAAAAACTACGTAACTCTGATATTGAATTTATCAAAGTGTATTAAAATTGCCTATTGACTTATGTATCTCTCCTGTTGACTACTTCTGGGGAGAAAAATCACAATATGTTTATCACAAATCACCACTTACATACAGCACTAATGGCTAGCATATAGTTTGTAGTCAGTAGATATCTCATGAATGAAGGTTGTACATGTTTCCAACCTAAAAAGAATGTTGTTCAAATCTCCACTGAACTGATTTGTATTGCATCCCCCGTTTTATAGTCATAACTATTGTCTCTCTCTTTTTTTTATTTGATTAATCTAAAATCAGTAATTTTGAAATTTGCCAGATTTGAAGACCCATCATGGATATTTCTTTAAAATGCAAATGTTTCTTCCTCTTTGATACCCATTGTGTGAAGCTGTATAGGGGAAGAACTACAAATCTATTATTTTAGCCAATACTCTTTGCAACTGTTTTGATTTAACAAGTTTAGAACACAGGTTTTAAATGATTACATAGTATTGACTATTGCACACCTGAGTCCTACCTGTGGGTTTTAGTTTGCATGTAAAGCCAATTAAATCAAGCCACATGAATTGCCTACCGTAACTAGAATTGTCCAGAACTGAGCCCCAGTGACGTGTCTCTGGCTCACCAGTTGCTTTTCTGTTTTCCCACTGCTCAGTTCCCAGAACCCTTTTGTATACTCACCATGTTGACTCCCTCTAGGACCCACCACATCACCATTTTTGAGGTGGCCATTGCTTGATATTGACACATTTTTTCTCCCCTCTTATTTGCTACTAAATTACCCCAAAATTAAACCTTAACCCAATGAAGCTCCTTACTTCCTAGAATGCAGTTTTCTAATTTACTTCATACTCAGGTGTTCCTCAGTCACAAAACAGCAATTCCTGAAAGAATGTTGATATTGTAACTGTGTAAAAACACTTATCACATTTTAAGCAAATGCAAGATTTTTTCTTTTTTTCTTTCAATTATCATTTTTTCTCATGGGGCTTACATGCATAAGTAAAATCAAGACACAGCTAAATAGTTCCCATGGTTTTATAGAGCCTAGCAGTAAGATTTTGGGGAGATAGAAAATGGGTGGGCGGCAGGGAGCTACACACCCATTATGGATCTCCAGTCTTCAGGCAGTTCCAGATCCCAGTTCCATTCACTACTGACTGGACCACTGTGGGCAAGTGACTTAACTGCTCTGCACTTTGATTCCCTCATCTGTAGAAATGGGGACAATAATAGGGTTTTGTGAAGAATGTAGGTTTCAATATAAATAAATTGCTTAGGGAAGTATCTGGCACACAGTAGTGTTAATATTGAATTAAAAATATAGGTGGAATGATGTTAAATCAACTTTGTGAACAATTTTAAATCAGCTCACAATGGCTTAAAAATACAGAATAACAATTGAGAACATATCATTAACTTGTAACTGGGAATGCAAAGGTGGAGTTGGGTCAGCATCAATCAGTTGTTGAGAAATCACCTTCCTTCTTTTCCTCTTTTCTCTTAGATTTATCCCTTTTGTTACAAGGATGGCTCCAACCACAACTGAAAGATGGCTATCAGCAAAAAAAGGGGACTTTTCTTCATACTCACTTAAGTGGAGGACAAAGAATGGTATCCTATCTCTCTTATTTAAGGAAAAAAATAGAATTTTCTCAGAAAAGTTTGGCATTCCAGCCCTGCAGCAGCCCATTCCAGGAGAATCACTGATAGGAGGGATGGTGTTTTCTTTAAACAATCCAATTCTGCCCTTGATTTGAAGTCAATTATAAAAACTAATTAGGGGAGAGGTAAGTCAACTACAGTGTTCACTACACTTCATTTTTCAATTTTAAATGAAGAAGATGGATTAAATGATTGGTAAAATCCTATCTATGTCCACTATTCTATCAGATCAGACATTCTTAACCATTTACGACACCTCAGAATAATTAAGAAAAAGGCTACATGTAATTAGTAAGACACCAAAGAGTTGTGTATAGTTGTACATGTGTAACATATATTTGTGCTTTTGGTAGCACATTATGTAACAGTAACTACTGAAAACTTTGAAGTAGTAGTAAGAGTAAACAATAGTTTAAGATCTCTATTGTGATCTCAGACATTGCTAATTTTTGCCTACATTAATAATTGCAGAAAATTATAAATTTCAGTTAGCATTTAGTGGAAATAAAGACTAACAACCTCCTACTATCCATGGACCTCTTGGTACTTCATGGACCCCAAAGTGAGAACCCCTGTCATAGAGCATTCTTTTAGGCTATCAAGAAAAAGTCCTATCATGGAGGTTCAGTTGTAAATCTCTTAACAGCATTTACCACAATTTTCCCATGATGTAATGATAGCAGTATGTGGTACAGTTTCATAACTAGAGTGTGAGCCCCTTAAAAGAGAGAGCCATATCATCTACTTTTTGACTTATTTACAGCATTATTCTTAAAACTGCTTCTGTAGTAAAATCACTTTGGGAGATTTAAAAAACTCAGATGTTCCTCACCTACCTCTGAATCAGAATATCTGCAAAGGGACCTAGGAATCTGTGTTTATGAAAGCTTCCAGGATTATTCTGATGCACTTAGCTTTCACCAAGTTAATGATTCACATTAGGGAAGCAGTGTCATTTAACACGTGGCATAATGCTTTGCACAAATTACATCTTCAGTAAATGGGTTAGGGATTTGAATGAGGGAAACTAGGCCATATAAAAGGAATTCACATTTAGAAACACTACTAAAAAACCCTCTCATTCAAATGTGATATCCACATATAAATCAAGTATAAAAATCAAATGAGTATTCATATTTGAACTGACTGTTTATAGTTCATAATGCATGAGCAAAACCAAAGGTTTCTGTGATGGCTGCCCTTGTACTGTTCACCATGTAAGAACTTATTCACTATGTAAGAATTTGTTCTCCATGTAAGAACTTGTTTGTTATGCTTCAGAAGATTGGAGACTGATGAAAATTAGACTTGGGGCAGATTAAAGATTGTGCATTGAGCATTGACTCCCCTATACAGAATTTTATTGTTGTTAACAACCATGTGATCAATAAATATGAGAGATGCCCTCACAAACAAACAAACAAACAAACAAAAAAAAAAGTACACACTTCCAATGGTAAAATAATAAGTTACCGGGATGTAATGAATATAGTCAAGATATTGTAACAGCTTGGTATGGTGATAGCTGGTACCTAGAATTGTCATGTATATAAATGTTGAATCACTATGTTGTACACCTGAAACTAATGTAATGTAATACTGTGTGTCAACTACCCTTCAATAAAAAATAATTATATACAAAAAAAAACCCTCTCATTTAAATATGACATAAAAATGTCCTCAATAAACAGTTTCATTTCTAAGTTATTTTTAATAACAAAATTATATTTGAAGGCACAGTCCGTGGCTCTTATATAAGAATTTTGGAGGGGATTCTCAAGATGGTGGCATGAATAGGGTGGTGGAAATCTCCTCCCAAAATCATATACATTTTGAAAATACAGCAAATACAACTATTCCTAAAAGAGAGACCAGAAAATATAATACAACATCCAGGTTACATCTATATCTGCAAGAACTCAGCATCTCACGAAAAGGGTAAGATACAAAGCCGTGACCCAGTGGGACCCGAGCACTCCCCCCACCCCAGCTCACCGGTGGAAGGAAAAGAATCAGAGTGGGGAGGGAGTGGAAGCACAGGACTGCTAAATAACCAGCCCTAGTAATCTGCACCGGGATCACAGAAGACACATTGCATGGTGTACTGGATATTAGAGAGACAGAAAAGCAAAATCCAAGACTGAGACTATGAGTGGGTACCCACAGCCGGCTCCCCTGGGACAAAATAAAAGTGGGCACATTAAAGGTCTTAAAGGGCCAAGGGCTTAACAGGTGGACAAAATTGTCCTGGAACACTGAACCCAGCAGACTGGGAATTTTAAGAAACTTCAGGTGCCCTAACTCCCGGGTGGCAATGCAGGTCCAAAGCCCCTCACAGTGATAAGAAGCCTGCTGTTCATTACCGTCTGCCAACACTGCAAGCAAACCAGCTGATCTGCCATTGCTGCGGACCAGCTGGGGAGCAGCCCTGCCCACAGCAACCACAAAGATTCGTCTCCCAGTGTGCAGCTAACTGGGCCAGACCCAGAGACTGCCTCCTAAGTGCAGGTGCCCAGTACAGTCAGAGGAAGCTGGCGCAAAGTCTGGAAGGCATGAAGGGGCGCCATTCTCACAGGAGAACACACGCCTCTTGTCTGTGACCCCTGCCAGTGCCCTAGGCTATCCCGAGGGCCTCCCTGCCCATGGCAGATCAAGGGATTAATGCAGGGACTGCTCTCTGTATGCGGTTAACCAGCACAGATAGCGGAGAAGGGCAAGGCAACCAGCAAGCAGGAAGGGACTGTGTTCTCCCAGCTGACATACCCGCCACTCACCAGCGATCACTTCTATCACCATGAAAAGGCAGAATAACCTGGTCCAGTCCAACATCACTCAAATGCCAGAGAGAGGGCCTGCTTAGACAGATTTAACCAATCTTGCTGAAAAAGAATTCAAAATAGAAGTCATAACCAAACTGATGGAGCTGCAGAGAAATATGGAAGAGCTACAGGATGAAGTCTGGAGGGAAATAAAAGAAATGAAACAAGCAATGGAAGGAGTTAAGAGCAGACTGGATGAGGTGCAAGGGACTGTTAATGGATAGAAATCAGAGAACAAGAATAAGGAGAAGCTGAGGCAGAGAGACAAAAGGATATCTAGGGATGAAAGAATAGTAAGAGAACTGTGTGACCAATCCAAATGGAACAATATTCACAAAATAAGGGTACCAGAAGAAGAAAAAGAGAGAAAATGGTATAGAAAGTGGTTTTGAAGAAATAATTACTGAAAAATTCCCTAAGCTGGGGAAGGAAATACTCTCTCAGACAATGGAAGCCCACAGATCTCCCAACACAAGGGACCCAAGGAGGACAACACCAACACCAAGACGTATAATAATTAAAATGGCAAAGATCAAAGAAAAGGACAGAGTATTAAAGGCAGCCAGAGAGAGAAAAAGACCACCTACAAAGGAAAACCCATCAGGCCATCAGACTTCTCAAGAGAAACCTTACAGGCCAGAAAGGCATGGCATGATATATTTAATGTAATGAAACAGAAGGACCTTCAACCAAGAATACTGTATCTAGCAAGATTATCATTTAAATTTGAACATTATTTCCAGATAAGCAAAAGCTGAGGGAATTTACCTCTGATAAACCACCTCTACAGGGTATTTTAAAGGGACTGCTCTAGATGGACATACTCCTAAGGAGAAATAGATGTTACCAGAGAAAATAAAATCACAGCAAAGAAAGCAGACCAACCAAATACTAAAAGCAAAAAATAAAATCAGCTATCCACAAAAGCAGTCAAGGGAAACACAAAAGAGTATGGAATAAAACACCTAACATATAAAGAGTGGAGGAGGAAGAATAAGAAGGGAGAGAAATAAAGAATCATCAGACTGTGTTTATAATAGCATAATAAGTGAGTTAAAATTAGACAGATAGTAAAGAAGATACCCTTGAAACTTTGGTAACCATGAATCCAAAACCTGCAGTGGCAATAAGCACATATTTATCAATAATCACCATAAATGTAAATTGTCTGAATGCACAAATCAAAATGCACAGAATAAGAGAATGGATGAAAAGGCAAGATCCATCTATACGCTGCTTACAAGAGACTCATCTCAAACCCAAAGACATACATAGACAAAGTGAAGGGATGGAAAAAGATATTTCATGCAAACAATAGGGAGAAAAAAGCAGGTGTTGCAGTACTTGTATCAGACAAAATAGACTTTAAAACACAGAAAGTAACAAGAGACAAAGAAGGACATAATGATAAAGGGGGCAGTCCAACAAGATGATACAACCATTATAAATATATATGCACCCAGCACAGGAGCACCTACATATTTGAAACAAATACTAACAGAATAAAAGGAGGAAATAGAATGCAATACATTCATTTGAGGAGATTTCAATACATCATTCACTCCAAAGGACAGATCCACCAGACAGAAAATAAGTAAGGACACAGAGGCACTGAACAACACACTAAAACAGAAGGACCTAATAGACATCTACAGGACTCTACATGCAAAAGCAGCAGGATACACATTCTTCTCAACTGCACAAGGAACATTTTCCAGAATAGACCACATACTATGCCACAAAAAGAGCCTCAGTAAATTAAAAAAGATTGGAATTGTACCAAACAACTTCTCTGATCACAAAAGTATAAAACTAGAAACAGATTGTACAAAGAAAAAAAAAGGCTCATAAACACATGGAGGCTTAACAACATGCTCCTAAATAATCAATGGATCAATGACCAAATTAAAACAGAGATCAAGCAATATATGGAGACAAATGAAAATAATAGCCCAATGCCCCCACATCTGTGGGATGCAGTGAAGTGAAGGCTCTTCTACAAGGGAAGTACATAGCAATCCAGACCTATTTAAAAAAAGAAGAACAATCTGAAATGAATAGTCTAAAGTCACAATTACTGAAACTGGAAGAAGAACAAATGAGGCCCAAAGTCAGCAGAAGGAGGGACATAATAAAGATGAGGGAAGAAATTAATAGAATTGAAAAGAATAAAACAATAGAAAAAAATCAATGAAATCAAGAGCTGGTTCTTTGAGAAAATAAATAAAATAGATAAATGTCTAGCCAGACTTATTAAGAGAAAAAGAGAATCTACACACATGAACAGAATCAGAAATGAGAAAAGGAAAAATCACGAGGGACACCATAGAAATACAAAGAATTATAAGAGAATACTATGAAAATCTATATGCTAACAAACTGGATAACCTAGAAGAAATGGATTACTTTCTAGAAAAATAAAACCTTCCAAGACAGACCAAGGAAGAAACAGAAAATCTAAACAGACCAATTACCAGCAAAGAAATTTAATTGGTAATCAAAAAATTACCCAAGAACAAAATTCCCGACCCAGATGGATTCACCACTGAATTTTATCAGACATTTAGAGAAGACATACTACCCATTCTCCTTAAAGTAGAAGAGGAGTGAATACTTTCAAACTCATTCTATGAAGCCTGCATCACTCTAATATGAAAACTGGGCAAAGATCCACAAAAAAAGAAAATTACAGACCAATATAACTGATGAACATAGATGCAAAAATACTCAACAAAATATTAGCAAACCAAATTCAAAAATACATCAAGAGGATCATACCCCATGATCAAGTGGGATTAATCTGAGGGATGCAATGAAAGAACAACATTTGAAAATCCATCAATGACATGTACCACATCAACAAACAGGACAAAAACCACATGATCATCTCCATAGATGCTGAAAAAGCATTTGACAAAAGTCAACATCCATTCATGATAAAAAGTCTCAACAAAATGGCTATAGAGGGCAAGTACCTCAACATAATAAGGACATATATGACAAACACACAGCCAGTATCACACTTAACAGCAAGAAACTGAAAGCTTTTTATCTAAAATGGGGAACAAGGCAGGAGTGCCCACTCTCCCCACTTTTATTCAACTAGTACTGGAGGTCCTAGTCATGGCAATCAGACAAAACAAAGAAATAAAAGGCACCCAGATTGGTAAGGAAGAAGTCGAACTGTCAGTATTTGCATATGACATGATATTGTACATAAAAATCCATAAAGAATCCACTCCAAAACTACTAGATCTAATATCTGAATTCAGCAAAGTTGCAGGATACAAAATTAATCCGCAAAAATCTGTTGCATTTCTATACACTAATGATGAACTAGCAGAAAAACAATTCCATTCACACTTGCATAAAAAAGAATAAAATACCTAGGAATAAACCTAACCAAGGAAGTGAAAGACCTATACCCTGAAAACTACAAGAAACTCCTAAGAGAAATTAATGAGGACACTAACAAAGGGAAATTCATCCCATGCTCTTGGCTACGAAGAATTAATATTGTCAAAATGGCCATCCTGCCTAAAGCAATCTACAGATTCAGTGCAATCCCTATCAAAATACCAACACCACTCTTCAACGAACTGGAACAAATGGTTCTAAAATTCATATGGAACCACAAAAGATCCTGAATATCCAAAGTAAACCTGAGAAGGAGGAATAAAGCAGGGGGTATCTCGCTTCCCAACTTCAAGCTCTACCACAAAACCATAGTAATCAAGACAATTTGGTACTGGCACAAGAACAGACCCACAGACCAGTGGAACAAAACAGAGAGTCCAGATATTAACCAAAACATATACGGTCAATTAATATATGACAAAGGAGCTATGGATATACAATGGGGAAATGACAGCCTCTTTTTTTCTTCTAAACTGTTTTTAATAGTTTTATTTTATTTTTATATATTTTTATTTTGATATCATTAATGTACAATTACTTGAACATTGTTACTAGACTCCCCCTATTATCAAGTCCCCCCCACATACCCCATTACAGTCACTGTCCATCCACATAGTAAGATACTATAGAATCATTACTTGTCTTCTCTGTATATACTGCCTTCCCCATGTCCCCACCCCCCTACATTATGTGTGCTAATTGTATTTCCCCATTTTCCCCCTTATCCCTCCCTTCTCACCCATCCTCTCCAATTCCTTTCTTGGGTTCTGTGAATCTGCTGCTGTTTTGTTTCTTCATTTTTTTCTTTGTTCTTATACTCCACAGATGAGTGAAATCATTTTGTACTTGTCTTCCTCTGCCTGGCTTATTTCACTGAGCATAATACCCCCTAGCTCCATCCATGTTGTTGCAAATGGTAGGATTTGTTTTCTTATGGCTGAATAATATTCCATTGTGTATATGTACCACATCTTTATCCATTCATCTACTGATGGACACTTAGGTTGCTTACAATTCTTGGCTATTGTAAATAGTGCTGCGATAAACATAGGAGTGCAACTGTCTTTTTCAAACTGGGCTGCTGCATTCATAGGGTAAATTCCTAAGAGTGGAATTCCTGGGTCAAATGGTATTTCTACTTTGAGTTTTTTGAGGAAGTTCCATACTGCTTTCTGCAGTGGTTGAACGAGTTTACATTCCCACCAGCAGTGTAGGAGGATTCCCCTTTCTCCGTATCCTCTCCAACATTTGTTGTTGCTTGTCTTTTGGATGTTGGCCATTCTAACTGATGTGAGGTGATATCTCACTGCGGCTTTAATTTGCATTTCCCTGATGATTAGTGATGTGGAGCATCTTTTCATGTGTCTGTTGGCCATCTGAATTTCTTCTTTGGAGAAGTGTCTGTTCAGATACTGTGCCCATTTTTTAAATTGGATTATTTGCTTCTTGTTTGTTGAGGTGTGTAAACTCTTTATATACTTTGGATGTCAACCCTTTATCGGATCTGTCATTTATTAACATATTCTCCCATACTGTGGGATGTCTTTTGTTCTACCGATGGTATCCTTTGCTGTACAGAAGCTTTTTAGTTTGATATAGTCCCACTTGTTCATTTTTGCTTGTATTTCCCTTGCCCAGGGAGATATGTTCATGAAGAAGTTGCTCATGTTTATGTCCAAGAGATTTTTGCCTATATTTTTTTCTAAGAGTTCTATGGTTTCCTGACTTACATTCAGGTGTTTGATCCATTTTGAATTTACTTTTGTGTAGGGGGTGAGACAATAATCCAGTTTCATTCTCTTACATGTAGCTGTCCAGTTTTGCTGACACCAGCTGTTGAAGAGGCTGTCATTTCCCCACTGTATATCCATGGCTCCTTTATCATATATTAATTGACCATATATGCTTCAGTTTATATCTGGACTCTCTATTCTGTTCCACTGGTCAATGGGTCTGTTCTTGTGCTAGTACCAAATTGTCTTGATTACTTTGGCTTTGTGGTAGAGCTTGAAGTTGGGAAGCGAGATATCCCCTGCTTTATTCTTCCTTCTCAGGATTGCTTTGGCTATTGAAGGTCTTTGGTGGTTTCATATGAATTTTAGAAGTATTTGCTCTAGTTCATTGAAGAATGCTGTAGGTATTTCGATAAGGATTGCATTGAATTTATAGATTGTGTTAGGCAGGATGGCCATTTTGACAATATTAAATCTTCATAGCCAAGAGCATGGGATGAATTTCCATTTATTAGTGTCCTCTTTAATTTTTTTAAGAGTGTCCCATAGTTTTCAAGGTATAGGTCTTTCACTCCCTTGGTTAGGTTTATTCCTCGGTATTTTATTTTTTTTGATGCAACTGTGAGTGGAATTGTTTTCCTGATTTCACTTTCTGCTAGTTTATTATTAGTGTGTATAGGAATGCAACAGATTTCTGTGTATTAATTTTGTATACTGCAACTTTGCTGAATTCAGATATTAGATCTAGTAGTTTTGGAGTGGATTCTTTATGGTTTTTTATGTACAATATCATGTCATCTGCAAGCAGGGAGAGTTTGACTTCTTCCTTGCCAATCTGGATGCCTTTTATTTCTTGGTGTTGTCTGATTGCCACGGCTAGGACCTCCAGTACTTTGTTGAATAAAAGTGGGGAGAGTGGGCATCCTTGTCTTTTTCCCGATCTTTAAAGGAAAAGCTGTCAGCTTCTAGCTGTTAAGTATAATGTTGCCTGTGGTTTTGTCATATATGGCCTTTATTATGTTGAGCTACTTGCCCTGTATATTCATTTTGTTGAGAGTTTTTTATCATGAATGGATGTTGAATTTTGTCGAATGCTTCTTCAGCATCTCTGGAGACGGTCGTGTTTTTGTCCTTTTTGTTGATATAGTGGATGATGTTGATAGATTTTCGAGTGTTGTACCATCCTTGCATCCCTGGGATGAATCCCACTGGATCATGATGGATGATCTTTTTGAAGTATTTTTGAATTCGGTTTACTAATATTTTCTTGAGTATTTTTGCATCTATGTTCATCAGGGATATTGGACTGTAATTTTCTTTTTTTGTGGTGTCTTTGCCTTGTTTTGGTATTAGAATGATGTTGGCCTTGTAGAATGAGTTTGGGAGTATTCCCTCCTCTTCTACTTTTTGGAAAACTTTAAGGAGGATGGGTATTATGTCTTCAGTAAATGTTTGATAAAATTTAGCAGTGAAGCCATCTGGCCCTGGAGTTTTGTTCTTGGGTAGTTTTTTGATTACTACTTCAATTTCTTTGCTGGTATTTGGTCTATTCGGATTTTCTGTTTTTTCCTGGGTCAGCTTTGAAAGGTTGTATTTTTCTAGAAAGTTGTCCATTTCTTCTATGTTATCCAGTTTTTTACCATATAATTGTTCATAGTATTCTCCAATAATTCCTTGTATTTCTGTGGTGTCCTTGGTGACTTTTCCTTTCTCATTTCTGATTCTGTTTATGTGTGCAGACTTTTGTTTTCTTAATTAGTCTGGCTTGGAGTTTATCTATTTTGTTTATTTTCTCAAAGAACCAGCTCCTGCTTTCATTGATTCTATTGTTTTATTCCTCTGAATTTTATTTATTTCTGCTTTAATCTTTATGTCCCTCCTTCTACTGACATTGGGCCTCATTTGTTCTTCGTCTTCTAGTTTCATTAATTGTGAGTTTAGACTGTTCATTTAGGATTGTTCTTCTTTCCTGAGGTATGCCTGTGTTGCAATATACTTCCCTCTTAGCACGGCCTTGGCTGCATCCCACAGATTTTGTGTTGTTGAATTATTCTTGTCATTTGTCTCCATATATTGCTTGATCTCTATTTTTCTTTGGTCATTAATCCATTGATTATTTAGGAGCATGTTATTAAGCCTCCATATGTTTGTGGGCTTGTTTTCTTTGCGTAAATTATTTCTAGTTTCATACCTTTGTGATCTGAGAAGCTGGTGGTACAATTTCAATCTTTTTGAATTTACTGAGGCTCTTTCTGTGGCCTTGTATATGAATATTCTTGAAAATTCTTGAAAATGTTCCATGTGCACTTGAGAAGAATGTGTATCCTGTTGCTTTTGGGTGTAGAGTTCTGTAGATGTCCATTAGGTCTATCTGTTCTAATGTGTTGTTCAGGGCCTCTGTCTATTTACTTGTTTTCTGTCTGGTTGATCTGTCCTTTGGAGTGAGTGGTGTGTTGACGTCTCCTAAAATGAATGCATTGCATTCTATTTCCCCCTTTAATTCTGTTAATATATGTTTCACATACATAGGTGCTCCTGTGTTCAGTGCATAGATATTTATAATGGTTTTATCCTCTTGTTGGACTGCTCCCTTTATCATTATGTAATGTCCTTCTTTGTCTCTTGTGACTTTCTTTGTTTTGAAGTCTATTTTGTCTGATACAAGTACTGCAACTCCTGCTTTTTTCTCCCTGTTAGTTGCATGAAATATCTTTTTCCATCCCTTTACTTTCAGTCTGTGTATGTCTTTGGGTTTGAACTGAGTCTCTTGTAGGCAGCATATAGATGGGTCTTGTCTTTTATCCATTCAGTGATTCTATGTCTTTTGATTGGTGCATTCAAACCATTTATATTTAGGGTGGTTATCGACAGGAATGTACTTATTGCCATTGCAGGCTTTAGATTCGTGGTTACTGAAGGTTCAAGGGTAATTCCCTTACTATCTAACAGTCTAATTTAACTCACTTCGTGTGCTATTACAAACACAACCTAAAGGTTCTCTCTTTTTTTTCCTCCTTTTTCTTCCTCCTCCATTCTTTGTATGTTGTGAATCATATTCTGTGCTCTTCGTTACATCTATTTAGCCTTAGGAATACTTCCATCTATAGGAGTCCCTCCAAAATGCACTGTAGAGGTGGTTTGTGGGAGGTAAATTCTCTTAACTTTTTCATATCTGAAAATTGTTTAATCCCTCCTTCAAATTTAAATGATAACCTTGCCAGGTATAGTATTCTTGGTTCAAGGCCCATGTGCTTCATTGTATTAAATATATCATGCAACTCCCTTCTGGCCTGTAAGGTTTCTGTTGAGAAGTCTGATGATAGCCTGATGGGTTTTCCTTTGAGGAGTATATTCCTTAAGATATATATAAAACTGTATATTCTTGGTCCAATCACAAAGTAAGCCATAAAATGACACATACACTAGATATTGAACTTTGTGAATTTCAGTTATATTATTAATTACATGAAAAATATATGAACATTTCATTTAAATTAACACTTTGATAACTGGAAAATTAATTGTAAGATGAAAGTCTGTTTCAAATGAATGATTCCATTAGAACATTTAATAATCTCCTTGTCAGTGAAATGAATTCCACTGTTAAAAATCTTCTGAATAATTAAACTCTTTTAATGGTTACAAAGTTAGATATTTTCTACTATTTTCCCAGATGGAGGTATTAAATATTGTAGTTTTAAATGTATGAATTTCTAACCCTGATAGAGAAAGGATTTTCCTGAATCCAGAGCCAGCTTTGTTAATAAAGGTTATCAAATTATAGATATATTATCTTTGGTAATAATATAGTTAGTTTTCAGAGATGTGTTAATATTCGGACTAAAGTAATAAATCATTAGTATAGTACACAGCTAAATCTTTTCATATTTTAAAGTATTCATATTTCTTAACTATGTTGGGGAGAGTTTTTTTTTAAAGCTATATAATCTTTTTTCGTGGAAGAAGCAGCAACTGAAGAACTGTAGAAAAATACTTCTCTGCAAACAGTCCTATTGAGGTCAGTAACAATCCTAATAATATCACCCGATCTAGATGTGCATTCACTAATAATTATACAACAACTAGCTCTGTCTCCATGCTATGAATCAGAACTAGTCTAGTTCCATTTAGTCAGTTCAGTCTGAGTAATTGTGACATGTTAGAGCTTTAATATGCCACGATATTTAATGAGAAACTATTTTTTACTTATCAGATATTAACTGGTGTCTATTATGTTCCCAATATCAGGGATACAGCTACAAACAAGACCTAGAGCTTTCAGAAGCTTACCATCTATGAGAAAATAAATGAAATCTCTATGCAGAAACTTTTGTTTTTCTGAGTTTTTATTGTGTATGTTAAATGGGTGCTATGGACTGAATGTCCCCCCCACTCTCCAAATTCACATATTGAAACCTAACCCCCAGTGTCATGGTATTTAGAGTCAGAGCCTCTGGGAGGCGATTAGGTCATGAGGGTGGAGTCCTCATTAATGGGATCAGTGCTCTTGTGAAAGAGTCCCCAGAGCTCCCTCACCCATTTGCCACGTGAGGACTCGGCCACCTGTAAACCGGTGGGTTCGCACCAGACTCTGAATCTGTAGGTGCCTTGCTCTGGACCTCTCAGCCCCAAAATCTGTGAGAAGTAAGTATCTGCAGTCTGTCAGAAACCCAGTCTGTCATATTCTGTTGTAGCAATTCAACTGGACAGTATCTTAGAACGAACATATCCCTGGACATATGTAAATACCTGGCCACGTCAAGGTATTTTGCATTCCTTGCCTCTATTGGATCTGACAGGTTAATCATTTTGCCCTTGTGTCAAATATTTCTTTTACAAAGTCCCACTACTACTTAATTCCTGCCCCATTTTGCCAATCCCAGGTACTGACAGTAATAGTACAGACAGATTCTGTATACCCTTCACCCTGTTTCCCCTGATGTTACCATTTTATATGAACATGTTTCATTTGTCAAAATTAAGTTGGTGACAATTGGTACATCACTATTAACTAAACTTCTGATTTTTTTAGGATTTCACCATTTTTTCCACTCATGTCCTTTTCCTGTTCCAGGATTCAAGCCAGGACACTACATTACATAGAGTGGTACATCAATTTTGTGATTATCTTAATTTTAAATTGTATGTTTTGACTAGAGAAAACATGACTGTGCTATTTTTCCTTCCTTCTATTAATTTCCTGTTTCCAACTCAGTTCATTAAAATTACTGTTATTTTTAAAAGATTCTTTACCTCTGCCTACTCAATACATTTACAGTTCTGCTGAGTCTCAAGAGGTAGGTTTAAATGCAAAGTTAGAAAGAAAACCTTAGGAATGGATAATACAATCAACTCTTCTGAAGTTCACAAAACAATTGAACATCCTCAGACCCAGTAGAAGAAATTAGCTTTTCTGTAAAATTCCAGAAAGCTATTTTATACTTCAAACTTAAAAGTAAATTGATCTGATTTCTGCTTAATGTACAACTTCGTAGTCTTCACAGAGATTGAGTTTTTGTTTGTAGAAAGTCAGATTGAAATAACTTAAGAACTACATAAGATCACAGTTAGAGGGAGGTCATAGTAAAAAAGTTCACCAACAGCACCAGAAACTATTACACTGGACTATGGCATTTCTTTAGTCTTTTGACATCTGTGATCACAATAAAGATTTGCAAAATGTTGAGTGGCACTGTCTCTGTTATTTTCCCAAATCTGCTTGTGTGTCACATAGTTTTCATAGCTCACAGATAAGTTTCTCTTTGATTTTACTTTAACTATGAAGATTTATTCATGATCTATAAAGAATGTCTAGGAAATAATGAATTTCACTTTTCTCAGGATTAACATTTTATATTGTTTTGTTTTACACTTAACTTTCGTTCATTTATGACTGTTTTTAAAAAATAAGGATATTATTGCATATGGTTAAAAAAATTAAATTTTACAATGGAGTTTATAACAAAAACAAAAGGTACCCCACCTCTTTCCAGGCCTATATCTGAGGTCAACTCTTTTATTTTGGTGTAACCTATTTTTTTTTTTTTTTTTGGTGGCTATATTTGAATATCAAATCACTGTATATACTATTTTACTAGCAACTTACTAACTTCTTTCTGGAACAAAATGGAACTTTAATCAGATATCTGTCTCCTTTATTCCAACCTGGTCTCTGCTATCTTCTCAGGTTTTGATAGTCATTATTTTCCCTTTTCCCAGAAGTCACTTTTGCAATTGAATACTATATTGAATACCCCAATTCTTCTTCGACTGGCTCTAGACATTGCTTTTTTCTTTTCCTATTATGCATAATAAGGTTATTATAGCCCTATTTCTTCCCCCACTTCTTTTTCAAGTATTTAGTAAGGCTTCTTTTACATTGTTGAGGTTAATAGCATCACATTTTATAATTGTCTTTTACAATTTATATACAGATCAACTTAAAAATATAAAAACCAGTATGTAGCATTCACTTTATCCATAAGGTGAATCTTCCTCCTTCCTTCTTGATCGCTGCTAAGGGATCCTTTCTCAGGGGATGGTAAGACTGCGATTCCATCTTCTTTGGTCCAAAGTAATGATCCCTGTTTCACTCAAAGGTGAATGTGCTTAGAATTAATATTTCACTACTTACACTCCATCAATTCATTTATTCACTTACTTAGCACGTAAAAATTGAAGTCCTACTGTGTGGTAGGTACAGTTGAATGCACAGTAGTGAATGTAACAAATACAAATCTCTTGTCTCTGTGAATGGAGAGGAAGTATAAGCAGATGGTGTTGATTATGTTTATTACTTAAAACAGGGTAGTTAAAAAAGACCTCATTGAATAAGGGTTATTTGGGTAAGGGAAGGAGTGGTGAGTTTGTGGACAGGACATGCCTATGGACAAACTTCTATTCTGAGTGTGCAGGAAACTGAGACTTCTGTGAGTTTTAAGTGGCCTTTGTTGTATACAAAACACCCCAGACTCAATGACTGACAACCACCACCACCCTGTAGTGCTTCTCATACTCTTACGAGTATGGCCTGGGCTCATTCAAGTGGATTCATTCAGTTGTCAGTTTAGCTGGGATGGACGGTCTGAGGTTTTGAGGCTCAGCTGGCAGGGCTGGGGAGTCGGGAAAGGAAGCCTAACCCTTTGCTTCCTGGGGTCGTCCGTGCTGGGCTTCTTTACCTCACGACAGAAACAGTCTGAGGGGATGGAGACAGGAGTTCCAAGAACTTGCACAGTGACTTTTGCCACATTCTATTGGCCAAAATAAGGCAAGAGGAGCAGTCCAGGTTCAAGGGATGGGAAAAGAGACTACTCAGTGAAAGGAGTTGCAAAATATTATAGTCATTTTTTTCAATGTACTAAAAATCGGTTGCTTCCCAAATAATAACCCAATGAAGGATCTGTGCTGGGTGTTAACACTCATGAGAGTTCCCCCACTTTACCTTCACACATGTAGTTCTGTAGATTTCAAAATAATAAATTAATTATTGTACAATTTAAACTATTTCTGATTGATTCTATGCATGAGGGTATAGATGGGAGGGGAATTTGCCCAGTTGTTAAATAAGAAGATCTCCAGTTAATGTCTCTTTCTGTACCTTTACCTTTTCTTTATCTTCTGTACCTGTCCACCGTGGACTAATGTCTGCCCATAATTACACCACAAGAATAGTCTACCTCATTGACTGCAGCCCAGTTATTTGAATATTTTATAATGCTGCCTTGTCCCCTTTCATTTATCAGAATACTTCCATCTGATTTACATCTTCTAGAAATGTGTTGAAATTTCTTGATGATGACCTTTCTCCCAGTTCGCTGGTTAAGTTATTCATTTCCACTCTTTCCTGTTTTCTACTCTACCTCAAAAGGCTTAAAAACTGGGAACTGCTCTGCTAGAATAGCTTGGTTCAAGATTGTTTTTGCCAGTTAAGGATGTTCTTCTGATAAGATGCACTCATGGAAGATTTGGACAGAAAAAGAGAAGCAGGAGCCATTCTTCTCCTTGCGGTTATATTAAGCTCTAGCCGGTGTGCGCTCCTGCAGCAGCTGCTGGACTTATGTGCCACTGCTAGTCACTGGCCTGGGGGATGCGGGCAACGGCATCTCTTGTGAACTTTCTTGACTGACTGTAAACTTCCTTGATTGCAGTTTGCTGCTGTGTGATCTAAAGAACTAGGAGCTATTTATTCCTGTTGTTAGAGCCCTTCTGATTATTATTCCTCGCTAACTTCTATTTTTCTGTATTAATTCCTATTATGCTTGAAACACCTAGAGTTATGCTTATGTTCCTGATGGATTCTTGGAGTTATTTAAATATTCCTTTATTGTGATTTTAATTCAGTCTGGAGGAAAGGAAGCATATGTGTGTACTCAGTCTGTTGTCTTGAGTTGGAAACCATTTACATTTCATTATCATCTGTTTTGCTCCATTGTTTGGGTTTCTAGCCTATATACTTCCCCCCCCAAAAATCAGGACACATTAAATTAAAAGGTATGAAAAGAGAATTTCTTAATTTTTAAGAATAACCTAATTCTGATACCTCATGAATATTCTGATAGCAGCTTTCCTAGTAGAACATTGTTTCTTCCTATGTAATGTACAGGTTTTTGTGTAAGTTTGGTTAGACTGTAGTCCCAGTTATTCAATTATATATTGATCTACGTGTTGCTGTGAAGGCATTTTTGTAGATGTGATAAGAGTCTATAACCAGTGGACTTTAACTAAAGGAGATTATCCGCAATAATCTGGGTGGTCTTGAAAAACAGTTGAAAGACCGTAAGAGCAGAAATGAAGTCCCCCAGAAGAAGAAATTCCACCTGCAAACAATTAATTAGGTGAAGCCATTGCCTGAGGGTTTCCAGCCCACCCTTCCTGATGGACTGTTCCCCCCACATCTGGTCATGCCTAGGCAGCCCCTGGACCCCACAGTTGTGAACCAAGTCCTTGCATTAAGTCTAGCTATCTAGGTTCTCCTTCCTTAATGGCACCCCAACTGTTACAATTCTAAGGCCAAAGTGGAAAGTCACTATTTCTCCATACAGAAACCATGTAGGGAGATTTTGTTAAGTTTTAGTCTTTTTTTTTTTGCCCAGTTTTCTCTAGATATTTCATGGTTTTATTTGTATTCTTAAATCTTTGATCTATTTAGAGTTTAATCTGTACTATAGTGTGAGATACAGATCCAATTTATCTCTTTTAGGATGACTACTCAGTTGCCTGACAAAATTCATTAGTATCTTAAATCCCTATGTACATTTGGGGTTATTTCTGGACTTTCTATTGCCATGCTATTTTAAGTTTTGAGGCTTTATATTTTAATACCCAGTAGGACTGTTCTCACCTTTTACTCTCCTCTTTTCAGACTTTCTATTCTCGCTTCTATTTTTTTCTATATAAACTTTAAGTTGTAGAGTGTCATAGTACTGATGCTGTTACTGGGATCATATTACATTTATAAACTTAAGGAAAAATTGTCATTATGAAGTCAGGTGTTTCTATTTACAAATATGGGAAAACTTAGTTTTGTTTAAATCTACTTTTGTGGACTTTTTCTCACATAGGGCTTATGTAATTTTTGTTAAGTTTATTTCTAGGTATTTTATCATCTTACTATTATTCTACTGGCAATCTTTGCCTCCTTTAAAGCTTTGCTTCCTAATGGTTATTTGGTATATAACAGAAGCAATTGCTTTCTGAATACCCAGGTACTAAACTACATTCTCTTATTTTTGTTGAACTTTTATAGTGAATTCTTTTTGGTTTCCAAGTACACAATAATTTCAGCTGCAAGTAGTTATATTTTCATCTTTTCCTATTTTTAATTTTTTAATATCTTTAATTTTCTTCCTTTATCTCTATGCATTGACCAATAGCTTAAGTAGAATATTACCTTATACTGCTGTCTACTTTTATTGTCAGTTTTGGTAAGTGATATTTTGCCAGAAAGTTATCAACTTATTTCAGATTTTTATATTTACTAATAACAAGTAGTATAGTCACTTGTGATTTAAATAATTTCTTCTGCATTTTGTTTAAAATTTTAAAAATCTTTATTTTCACTTGCACAGCATAATATGTAAAGGATTTAAAATTAGCATCTACATTTGAAGTGCTAACATTTAAAAATAAATGCTTGGGTAAAAATGAGTTATTTTTTTAATGTATATTATAGGAAAGACACTTTCAAGAACTAAAATCTATTATTGTTTATGTTGTTAAGACAGTTGCCTCAGTTTTGCTTGGTTTCTGTATTTTCTAACAATTATGAAACCTTCACCTTAAAAAGAAAAGCAGAGAAAAAAACTTCATTCAAACATTGAAACTACTGATATGTGAGGAATATAATATCTCTTTCATTATCATTGTAGAAAGTAGACATAGTAGTCTAATCAAATATCAATTTGGATCGTGTTTAGCAGGTTTAGGAGTAGAGAAATATTGATTAGCCATCCACATTTTAATCAATTAACTTAGATGGTGAGAGAGAAAACTATGCTAGTAGAGTTTACTGCTGACAAAAAGCTAGCTGAGATAACTGATATGATAGGTATTAAAATGAACATTCAAAATGATCTCAATTGAAATAGATGAAGGTGGTCAAATAGGGCAATTTCCAGTTCTTCTACGTCCTGGGGATGTAATGTATAGCACCAAGACTGTAGCTGTATTGTGTATTTGAAAGTTTTTGAGAGTAGATCTTAAAAGTGCCCATCAGAAGAAAAAAACAAAAACATTTGTAACTATGTGAAGTGATGGATGTTAACTAACCTTATTGTGGAAATCATTCATGTTGCAGTATATACATATTGTAAATCATTAGGTTGTGTACCTAAAACTGATACAGTTATATATCAATTATATCTCAATAAAAAGGGAAAAATGATCTCAATAGTTTAGAATACAAAAGTCCTAGAATACAAAGCTGAGACAACAAAGATGCAATTTAATAGGAGGGAAGTAAATACCGGTATTTTGGTATAGATATGATCTGTCACTATATAGAATGAGCCTTAGCTTCAGCAAGGGGACTGCATGTTTTAATCCACTATAACCTGAATTTGAAACAATAATATTTTGTGTTGGTATATGCTACTTAAGAATTAGCGTCTTCTATTGTATTGAACATATAGATCAATTTGAGACTATTTCCAATTAACATTAGTAAACCTTCTAATCCATGAAAACAGAAGGTTTTTCCATTTATTTAGGTCTTGTTTAATTTCTTTTGATAATGTCTTGTATTTTTTGTGATCAAGTCTTGTACCTCTTTTGTTAAATTTATTCCTAAACATTTTGTTCATTTTGATGCTTTCACAAATGGAATTGTTTTATGTGAATTTTTGAATTTTTCATTACTGGTGCATTGAAATAAAGTTAATTTTTCAATATTGAAAAAAAAAAGAATTAGCCTCCTCTTAGTTTAGACCAATAGAAATGCAAGGAACATATCATAAGAGGTACATATCTGACTATTCTCTGTGCTGCACAGACTCTTTTAGGATTTTTGCAGTCAGTTTTGAGTCATATTTAAGAGAGAGGCTTGCAACTGGAATTTGCCAAATAGACAACCATTTGGCTTTTGAGGCTGGTGAGGTCTAGAAACTGTATCACAAGAGACAGTATTGGATGCATCTGAAAATTTGACTGTGGAAGACTTAAGGTAATTGCCCTAAGTAGTCTTATGAATCTGTTTGTCCAAGGCCCCTTCCTCTGTGCCTGCCCCATACTCTGTAAATTCACTCACTCTTTTGACTAATAATTGTATGAATTGCTTGTGATATGCCAGGAGCTGTTCTACACTCTGGGGCACGAAGTAGTGAAAAGAACAGATAAGATCCCTGCTTTTACTGAACTGACTCTGTGGGAGTCACGGACATTAAACAAATATAAACTTAAGTGATAAATGCCAGGAGAAAATAAAATAGGTCATGGTGATAAAAAGTAACTAAAGAGGGGGTGCTTTCTTATATCTTAGTTTTGAAAGGCTTATCAGAGGAGGGGACATTTTACAGGAAATGAATTATAGGAAGAAATTAACCAAGAACTAGGGTCGGCATCTTCCTTGCAGAGGTATTAATAGGGGCATATGTCTTCTGTTGTAGGGATGGGCTTGGCTTGTGGCAGAGGCAAGGGATAGACTGGTAGGAGATTAAATTGGAAACATAAGCAGGGATATTTCCTGTGGGAGGTTTAGTCTGTGGTCATGAGTTTGAATTTTATTAGAAATGCTTGTGAGGTTTATGGATGGTTTAAACTGGGGAATTCCATGATCAGATTGGTAAGCTGTGAGGCTGCTCTGAAGTATACTGATTGTAGGGGGAAGAAAGAAGAAAGGAAACACTTACAAAGCACTTTAGTTTTAGTATTTTTCGTATCATGTAAATATTATTTGCTTATACATATTCATTTTCTTCTAAAGTATAGCTTCCTCAATAGCAAGAATCGTATCTTGTTTATTTTTGTGTCACTAGCACCAGAAAAAAAATGGAATCCAAGAGATACTTAATAAATTCTTTCTTGAAGATTTTAATTTTATTCTGTCTGATATCTTAAATGGACAAAATAATATTTGCAAGCTGATGATGTCTATCTGCCACAAGGATGGAAGCAAAGCTAGCTGGTTTGTAACAATGACATAATGCAGAGAGAATGTAGAGAAAACAGGGACTGAGGCATTTCTTTGCCCCCTATGGTACTCCATCACCTTGTGCAGCTTATTCCTGATTATATTCTGACTTTGAGTGTCAAGAGGCAATACCTGAATATTTATAACAAGCTAGTTTCCAACTTTTTGTGTGTTGTCAATTGGTGTTGATTACTGTTACTTTCAAAGAAAAGAATCCTAGGATTAGATTGTTAAGTCAAGTTCCTTAACTTCTTTACGTTTCAGTTTCATATTTCCTTATAGCAGGCTTGATAAAATTGTAACACCTGATGATAATACACATTCAGATAATGCAATTAGCATTGGGTTCTTCCCTGACTAGCTTCTATTCATTATACTATGTGCAGAGGGTAGCCATGATGAGATGTGGATGGGAACAAAAGTCTAAGTGACAGGCTAGCCTATTCCAGGAAGAGGGGAGAAGGTGAGTGAGTCTCCAAGTCCCTAGAATTTTTCTCAGCCCTATCATTCCATATCTCTTTGGCCAAATGGGCATGGAAAGATTCCTGGAACTGCCTATGACCTAGGAGTCTAAGCCATCATTGTCAGACATGGAGCTCTTGAAGCCAGAGTTAACAAATGTCACAAGGTGATATAGGCACAGTTGAGGTTCAGATGGCTGCAACTTGCATCTCACCTCTTCCTCTCACCCCTCACCCATGTCTTGTACAGGGTCAACCTAGTCATTTAATTGTACTTGCAATAACATTACTTCTTGTATTGTGTAGCTGAAATTTTTATACATCACATTTCACTATGGTGAGGTTTTGCTATAACATCCACCAGTAAATAAATCATTAAGAGAATTATGAGACTGCACGGGTACAGTCTTGGTGTAGGTTATTGTGCACACCCAATAATTGTGAAGCTGATTATCAATCATCATAATCCTCAAAGTTATGGTTATTATAACTGGAGGATGAGCATATAAAGGAGTTGAAACTCAAATGACTAATTCTAACATTTCTCATATGGTGTAGTTGAATAGAGCTAATACAAACGGCTGAAGTGCTAATCTGTAAATCTCACTTGTGTAAGTTATTTCTTCCTCTATGCAGACTAATTGTGAGTTGGATGCATATTTAATTTCAAAAGAACTGGCAGTGAGTTTGCTCTGTTGACATTTTTGTTCATACATATGTTTTATCTGTGGCTAGGGATGGTATTTTTACCTCCCTGTCATCATACTGATCTCTTTTGTAAGAGTAAACATTTCAAAATATGAACATTTGGGATTTAGTTTATTCATTTTACAGCACTCATCTAACTTGCATTCATTCCCCTTGATATATAAAGTCTGTACATTCTATGCTACTTAGGATTTGTAAAGCAATTATTAAGAGTCTTTGATATTTATAAAGGATCTGAAGC
Source organism: Manis pentadactyla (assembly GCF_030020395.1). NCBI lineage: Eukaryota > Metazoa > Chordata > Mammalia > Pholidota > Manidae > Manis > Manis pentadactyla. The sequence goes on from NW_026644648.1 coordinate 98,706, forward strand.
TTTCAGAGTGATTAATTATTGATTACCCAAATGAATCAACCTATCAGGCCACAATAAATATTTAATATTTTCTTGGAATGAAGTAATGCATTTTATGAAGTTTTTTTTGTTATATCATTCTTCTGTGTGTTTAAATTTCTTTTATGCTGCATTGTAATGAAATGCAATCTGCTTTTAGTAAATAGGCTTATTTTGATCCTTATATCATGTTTGTTATTTTAAATAAATCAAGCATATAATACAGTTAATAACCATACATTTCTCATTCATATGTAAATGGTTTTAAATTTATCTCTGTTTTGGATTTTTGAGGGCCTGATATTCTGTATAAACAAGCAAAACATTTCTTTTTTACACAGAAACAGGTTTGGATGTTTTCACTGTTCTGAGTAGGTATGCCAAGCAGTACAAAGTCAATTCTCAAAAATTAATTGGTTCAGATTAATATATATAAAGAGTTTGTCAAATCCAAACTACAGAGTATTGTTACCTGTCTCCATGGAATTAGAGGTCTCAAATTACTATTCCTTCATGGAAAATACTGATCTGCTCAACTACGAAAGCCTTTACAACAGCAACTGCATTCAAACAATGAAATATTTCCTATATACTCTTTGTATAAACATGTTCAAGAATCTTTGAAGAATACAGTCCTGTTAGTGGCATAAACCATTCATTCATTTATTCACTCAACAGTTAAACAGTGTGTAAATACTCCGTGCCCTATGGTACATTTGAAGATGTGCCATTGAGAAGGACAGACATGGTTTCTACCTCTCAGGGCGTGGAGTATGAGATTAATGCAAGGCCAGACCTCAGATAGCACACAGTGAATATACCACATCCTGTGTTTATCTGTGTGCTTGTTGGGAGGGGGATAAGTAGGAATTTGCAAACTCCAGAAGTTGGGGAAAAATAACTGAAACAGAAGGAAGAATATATGAAAGTGCTCAGTTTTATAAAAGGCCGTTAATAACAGAGAAGAATGAAGGGGAATGAGAAATAAGTTAAAGAGACTTAATAAACAGTGTAGGTGTTTTAAACAAACATGAATAAATGAAAGAAAGGTTAAGGTGTGAGCAAATGGAGGAATAAGAAATATGGGAAAGATGAAAAGAATTAAAAAATGAGTGGGAAGACAACTCAGAAACACACAATCCTGAAAATGAGAATACTCTTTATTTAATGTTTAAAAGGTAAGTCTGATAATGAAAGACAGGACCTGGATAATGTGTTTTTATGGGTGCTGCTGAATATTACCTTAAACACACTTTTATTGCAATATAGGTTTGGGAAAAATTGGACAGGATTATTCATCACAGGACTTTGGAACCTGTAGTATTCTGATGTACTCTGGGATTCTTGTAGAAAGCAGTACACTAGGTCACGCTCCCCCACATTTCTTGACCATAATGTTTTCTTTTTTTTCTTCTTGCTAGTATTTCCAGGGATTAAGCTTCTGAGGACCACAGTAGGAAATATTATATTAACAGAGATATATAAAAAAATGGAGGGGAGATAGGGAATAAAAAACAACCTTGTTTTTTCTGAATTTGACACTGATTCTCCTGGGCAAACCCCTTTCTGTCTCAGTCACCTCTTTTCATACCCAGGATTCAGTCTGCTCTAATTTATTTTATTTTTCAAGCATAAATCCCATAATGGCCTATATGTATGTATGTATGTTTGTGTATATAGATATATGTGTATGTGTACATATATATGCATGAGCATATATGTATATGTATCATATATATCTATCTTTGGTTCTCATTAAAAATCAGTTTTCTAGGTTCAAAGCGTAGATCAAACACACTAACCAAAGGTATTCAGCAACTCTGACAGCAGTTAAGAGTAGTATATGCCACAAAAAGTAGTAGTGGAGACCCATCATTTAAAGTGAAAATGAAAAAAAAATCATAATAGGAAACTAATAATGTAGAAAATGCTATAGAAATATTCTCCTAGTCTTCAAACATTATACAGCACAGAAACCCTTAAGGGATCAATAACCACGGTGTTTATGTAGGCCATATGGAAATATTTCCTCTGCAGTGTGCCTGCACTGCTATTTAAATGGAGAATAAATGTTATGTTAGCAATATTTTTATGTAGCCTAGAATTTTTATTAAAAAAAGTTTTTTTCTCCATTGCATCTGGATGGTAAATAAAAGATAAAATTCAGCTAGAGAAGAAGTTATATATATAATCTTATACAATAGTCTGATTTAAAATGAAACTTTAACAATTTCATTCTTGAAAGAATTAGCAGGTTTTTTTCAAAAATAGTAAGTTGAATTGTAGGTAATTATGTGCTCTAACAACAATAAGATAAAAGCTGTTATGGGCTGTTATTCTATGCCGTTAAGGCAACGCTGGACATAACAATGCACCTTACACAATAAAGTGATAATTCAAATAAGAAAATTTAGTAACTTTGGAATTTCTGAAGTTATTTCTGGATTCTATCCAGGGAATTTTGATAATGCACCTATTGCTTTTCACAATTTTTCTAACAAATGAGAGTAAAGATAAAGATCATCTTAACATTAACTTTTTATATTATAAAGCACTGCATATTATAAAGCATATGTCTCAATCATAGGGAAGCTGGAAAACAAAATTATAGAAAGAATATTAAAATTGCACATACCTAATCATCCAATGTTAACCACTCTTAACATATACCATCTCTATTTATGTACATCTATGTATATGCACATCTCTATTTATGATGCATTATACATACATATAACTTTACTTTTCAGCATAGGACCACACTTTATAGATTCCAAGCTATATATTGCCATTTTTAACTCCCACTGCATGCTGGGAGGATTCTCATGTTTACTCAAGGACACGTCCTAGTCTACTACTGGTATCCACAGCTTGCTTCCTTTCCTGAGCTCAGCAGCCCTTTCATGTTATCTGTGACTATTGCTTCTCTTAGATGTTGTTACTGCACACCACACTGTATTCTCACAACAAACCCTACTCCCTCCCCCTAGCAGAGCCGATTTCTCTGGAACATGATCATAATGCATGAACATCCTTCCGTACTCTGGGCAGGTGAGAGGAGACATTTCTCTAAGCCCCTAAAGTTATGTTTCCCCTGATGTACTAGAGCCAACAGTTTAGTAAGGTTTAGTAGGGTTTGGCTCCAACGTTAAGCAGATTTGTTTTTTTTTTTTTAGAAAAAAAAAAAAACTTTTTAGTGGTCTACTTATGGCTTCAACTTCTTCCCTCCATGAAATAAAGGGGAGGGCAGGAGCTCCATATAACCGACAATCATCACTGTGTATTGAGAATGGCCTCTCTTCTCACAGCACTAGAACTTTGTGGCCGGCCCAGACTTCAGAATGACTCCCGGTGGAGTAGTCTACGCTTGTCAGTTCTGTACCTCCAGGGACTAGTGTCATGTTGGACACATGATAAGCCTTGAAAATGTATTTTGCTTGTTTGTGTGTAAGTGTGTGTGCATGCGTGTAAGGGAGGAATAGCATTTGTATATATATATGTGTGTATGTTATTGGTGATGATAGTTGGGTATTTTTCCCCAAGTAAATGTTTATTAGATTGTCAAAAAATGCAGAGAGAAATATATATTTTGTTTTAGTATGAAGAAGCATTCACTCATGCTGGATGTAGCACTAAATTTTTCCCTAGGTAATTCTTATATATGTTACCACTAAGGCATACCATAGAGAGAAACCAGTTCCCATTGGTTACTGGACAAATGCAAACCTATGCCATGATAAGAAACATTATGTAATAAGAATGCAGAGTTTCTGCTCAGAGTGAATCATCATTAGGAAAATCCCAAGAGGCTTTCAGTGACGTTGCCTCATGCATCCTCTGAGACTTTCGGAGAAGGGAAATTTATTGAGACCTTAGAAAAGGGGTAATTTATTTCCTCAAAGATAGAAAAACTGTTCTTAGGAGAACTCCCAGACTCAATGAAGTTTCTGGTACTTTTCAATGTACTTGCATCTTTTTTTTTGTCCATTAAGTCACATTTCACAGAGATCTTGGAAATTATTTAAATGACTTTGGAATATTCCCCTGGATCTTAACTTATTAAATAGTCCTGTCAGGTTCCACCAGATAATTATCTGTAGTCCCTGCCCAGTGTTGGAAAGTTCTAGAACTTTCAGCCTTTTTGGGCAGTACAAATGAAGTATTGCCTATCTTCATTCCTAGAGCCTCGCCTACCAGGGATTCCCAATATATGTCAAAGCTAGTTGCCAATTGCTTAAAAAAAAAAAATTCAAGCAAGCTTCCCTAAACAGCTGATTGGTCAATTTACTATATACCATATTTTGGAATTTCCTAAAAGTCATTCTGGGAGTGTATATGAAGATTTTCATGTTAGCCTTGATAATATTAAGTAAAAGATACAATTCCCATTTACAAATTACATAGTTTTATACTAATATATGTTAAATTTCTTCTAAGTTGTCAAATATTAATATTTCTGAGTTAGATATCACCAAAAAGTGTTTCAGTTTATTTCTCATGTTGCTGCAAAAGTTAAATAACAGTAGAAAATAAAAAATGTAATACTACGTTTTTTCCAAAACATTCTTTAGAAAAGCTTTTGATCAATGAAGTCTTGATTAGTGAATTGATACTGAACAAGGATGCAATACTTTCATTTAGGCCATTCGATTTTTCATTGGCCAACCCAGAATCTTTAGACATCCTTCTGACTTTTCATCATCTTTTCCAAAGGACACCTGACTTTTGACTCCTCTAAAAATCCTTAAATTTTCTGCAGGTCAACCTAAAACTCAGCTTTTTGAGGTCAGTCTTGTCTGTCAGTGTTAGTGCTGTTTTATAAACATCAATAAATATATTAACACATGTTGTCTAATTCTAATAAATAGAACACCAATGGAGAACTCTTAACCCCAAGGAACAACTGAATACAGGAAAGTCAAAAAAAGGAAGCAGCAGCCTTGCTGTGATTCTGAGTTCATGAATAAATAGGCATTAGAGAATCCTCTACTTGTATGCACATTAGCAGGATCCCGGAGAGGGAATGTTTGTAGGACCCCGGCTGCAAATGCAGTACAACACACATTTCTGTTCAGCCTGTTTTTGGGGCCACCAATCTGACGGTTGCCAAGCAAAGTTCTCAGGACACAAAAGGAGACAAATACCAGGCAATAGCTGTTCCCAGGAGATAAAGGATTGACAACACATGATTACTAGAAAACAAATTCGAGAGTCACAATTCAAACATCTAATTGTTAACAGATGTTTTTTGCCTGCCAATCTGAATTTGGACAGGAAGAGCAACGTGAAATTGTACCTTCCTCTCTGGATCAGGTACCACAGAGAAATCTAGGAGAGCTGACTTTGGTAAGAATTTTTAGCCTGTGCCGACTACTGCCAGTTTTCCCAGGATGCTGGCTGTAGGCTCCGGAGCAGGTGCAGTGTCCCAGCGAGTCCCTGCGTCTTACGTCCTTTCCCAAAGTCATTTAAATAATTTCCAAAATCTCTATGTAATGTGATTTTTTGGACAGAAAAAGATGCAGATACTTGGCTGAGATCCCTCTTTCTCTAGGACACCTTGGATATTGATACGCCCATCCAGGTTAAAAGTTCTCCACTGCAGCTCTTACCGGTGAAATGTGTTGTTTCTTGACTTCTTGTCTTCTTGAAGGAAATAATTCAGTCAAGAGACCAGAAAGCAAGAAAATGCGGTGAGGCAAAAAATACGCTCTCCAGACCGTAGAGACGCTTGTGGGGTAAGCTGAACAAACCCGGCTATTAGGGTTAGATTGGTCTTTATTTTTTCTTAAGAGGCAGGAAGTCCTGCCCTGCGTCTTACGTCCTTTGACCGACAGGTTGATTGACAGCTCTGGGTTGTATCAACTTTTTCTCAGCGCGCAGGCACCTCAGCTGGAAGTACCCAAGCGAAGCCCACAGGTGGGCCAGAGCCGCAGTGCTAATGTTAGTCTAATGAGGTGGGGATGCTAGGTCTTCAGACCCTGCGCGTGCCCTGTAGTCACGGGAGCCCCCGAGCCAGGTCAGGTGTCCTTGACCTGGAACTGGGACCTACGGAGGGCTTAGCGGCTGGCCAGGGGGTCGTCTTCCTCGGTGACGGCCTGGCCCCCTTCTGCCTCTGTCTGCCTAGCCGCCTCCTAACACGGCCACTCGAATTCAAGATCATCTTTGATAAGGTTAACCTGCTACTGTCGCCTTGCAACAGAATTTTAACCACCTGAGGCCTCTCACTGCACCCAGTTCAGCTTAAGTCGGACCCAGAATGAGCCCAGACGAGGTCTGGTTTCCAACCCAGCCCAGCCGGGACGCGGTCGGGTCTGTACGTCGGACCCAGGACGCCTCTGTCCGTTTCCCATCCAGTCTGGAAACAGCCTTGCCCGAATGAACCCTGACCTGCCTACCGAAATCCCGACTGCAGAAGCTGCGGAGGATCCCGGAGGGCCCTGGGCTCGCCTGCCGGCGGCGAGGGAGGAAGCCGTCCGCGAGCGCGGGAAACCGCGAGTCCCGCGCCCACCAGGTACTCCGTCCGCTGGCTCGTGGCTCCCGCGGGTCGTCGGGGCACCTCTGAAGTCTCCCTGCCCCACGGTTACTATGAAAACATAAACTGAGGCATGTTAAAATTTTTGAGAGTTTATTTGAGCGACAGTGGTTTTGAGTCGGGCAGCATCTAATCCAACTGCAAGGCGCCTAGACGAGCTGTACTTTCAGAGACTTTCAGAGGCTTAAGGCAGAGAATCAAGGAGTTAGAATAAGCAGAAAACGGTGGGATGAGGGGGAGCTGGTTATTGTAAGGTTACGTTCCTTTAGGGAACGGCAGGGGTCTGGCAGGCAGATTACTTAACTAGCACTGCTCAGGTGATTCCTAATTGGTTTAAGATTGCAGTTCTGGAAGAACCGAAACTGTAATAAAGTTTCTGTTTGGTGATATGGGGTTTAGAATAAAGAACTCCGTTTTGGGCCTGTTGTCTTGTTTTTAAAACCGTTATGGCTTACATTTAATGTCATGCTGAAACCATCTGCCTCCTTTCAATTGTACAATTGTGATTTTTTTCCCTACAGTTCTGACCTTAATTGTTTTTCTTTTCAAATGTATTTTTTGGTAAGAATACAAAAAATTTGATCCAGCTGTATAATATTTTTCCAAGTGACTGGTTGATTCTCTCAGCATCCTTTATTGATTTCTCTATCTTTCCCCCATCTATTTGGAAATATATTATTTCCCAAATTTCCTATTTAACGGGTTCATCTGTGAACACTATTGTTTCATTGATCTATTTGTCTAGTATACTGTTTTTCAAATTGTGCTTTTTTTCATCAGAGAAGATGTCTGTTTAGCCAACATGATTGGAAATAGTGTTTTCTGTTAATCAAAAAAACCGGTTAAAGCAGAGAATCATAAAAAAAAAGACCACAATAGCCTAAATGTTTTAATATAAAACTTAGAAATGCAATTTGCCAGTCTCTTGAATTAGATCTCAGGCATTTTCTATGACTATGGTTCTGTTAATTTTTGTATCATCAATATTGGGGCAGTTTGGGCAAGATCTTGAAAGAAAGACATAAGCAATCTGAGAATCCTTTTTATTATTTGTGACCTAATCTGTTAAGAGTTTTCTTATCCACACTAGTTCAAAAGATTTTATTGTAGTTTTCTAAAACATTTAACTTAATTTTCATAGCAACAACCTTTTTCTTTAAGAACACATTTCATGGGTTTACATAATATTAAATTAGGTAATTATTTGCTGTAAATAGGCATAAACAATTCTGAGTTTTTAGTTTTAGTTCTGAGAAAGAATAATTGACTCAACCGTGAAAACAGATTTCGTGAATGTAATAGAGTGTTGCCCACTGGCTGTGTTTTCAGTATTTAGAGGGCATCAGGTGATACATTTCAGAGTGAAAAGTGAATTCCCTAAACTGGGAGATTAGTTAGGGGACGGATATTTGTACTTGTGTTACAATCATCTGGGAATCTTATAAAAAATGCATATCTCCATGCTCTAGTCCTGACCTAGAAAATCAGAATTTTCAGTGTTTTACCCATTGGGAAATTTCAGAATTAATATGCATCCTAGGTGATTTTTCTGCATGATTTGAGAGCTGTGGGTGTATTACTTCACTCATAACAAGCTACTCTAATTTATGCAACTCTAATATATTTTAATATTCTGTAACACTCCAATTTTCTTCACTAGTTCTTCCTGTTTATTTTAACAGATCAAAGTTAAAATTTTGCTTTCAACTTATTTCAGGTCACATTGATTCAGTAGATTAGAGAGAATTGGCATCATAATGGTGTGCAATTTTGGTTTTCCCAGACACATTATGTATATCCATTTATTCCAGGCTTTTTAATGTGACTCTGTGGGGCTTTAAAGTTTTCTTTGTATAAGCCCTATGTAATTCTTGCTGAGTTTCTTCCTCAATGTTTTATCTTCTTTTGCTATTCCTACTGAAAATAAGAACTATTTATCCATCAAATTTTCAAACTTACTTGGTTTATATATGATAAAAGCTGTTTGTTACTCTTATATTTTGATTTTGTAGTCAGTCTCTTGATTCACTTTTTTTCATTGTTCACATAGTTTGTTTTATTTTCATTTCTCTGGTGTTTTCTAAACATAAGTCGCATCTACTGCAAACAATAACTATTTTGCCTTTTCCTTCTTTCTGTTTTTATTTCTTGTTTCTCTTTCCAAGTGCACAGACTTTCTGAATGGCACTCTGCTATTCTGAAATGTGGAACTGCATCCCCATTGTTTATTCCTCCTGTCCCTGGCCCATGTCCACAAGTCTTACCAGTCTAAGTAAATGATGCTGGGACTTTAAGAGCTGCACCATTTATTTGACTAATTCTTCCCCAGTGTGTGTGGAAGTTACATCCTCCCCCCATTTGCTCCAAAATGCTCAGTGTTTGGGAAATATTTTTTTTTTAGCTTGTGTTTTAAATTTGTAGCTGCTTTTCTTATTTAATTGAAAATGCTCTGTTTTTATTTTTGTTTTTTGTTGAGTTTCACATAAAGTGTTATAATTACATCTGGCTAATTATCATAGGAAGTCTTTTCCATCAGCTTTTTAAAGACCTGAAAATATGTTATTTAGATTTTAATTTCTTTTTTCTTTTTACATAAATGTAAGCTTGGTGGAACATTCTAATTCTAAATCTTAGGGAGAATTTTCATCTGTTATTGCTAAAAATAAAGATGGTGATAGTTTTATTTCAAGAATACATTATAGATGAGATTCAAGATGGCAGCGTGAGAGGTGAGATGGAGAATTTCTCCCAAGACCACAAATAGTATGAAAATATAGTTAATTGCTACAACTAACCCTAAAACATCAACAAGAAAGAAGGCTGAACCAGACTGCATGCAGACCTCATGAACAGAGCAGACCTCACGAACACAGGGTAACGTACGAATGCCTTAATCCAGCGGAACCCAGGCCCTTCCCTAACCCCAGCTCACTGGCGGGAGGAAGAGAAACGGATCAGGGGAGGGGGTGGAAGCCTGGGACTGCGGAACACCCAGCCCTGGAGGTCGACTTTGGGAGCAGAAACCTACCCTGTGTGATGCTCTGGACGTTGGGTGGCTCAGACAGGTGGAGGTCTTGAGAGACTGAGATTCCGGCCGTTTGTGGAGGATGGGGATCCACACCGGCTGCTCTGGGACAAAGGAAAGGCAGGCCATTTGAGAGGCTTCCTAGCAGCGAGAGGGCTGCTGGAGGAGTGGGGTTTGCATGGAGCTTGCTGTGCAGGGGAGGGGAGAGCTGGACAAGGTTGTCTGAGCATGCTCTGCCCAGCTGGTAAGGACTTCGAGGAGCTTCAGGGGCCCCATCCCCCTGGCTTCCTACTCAGCTCCGAGGCCCCCCATTGTGACACACAGTCTGCTGCGCCTTCCTCCTAGCCTGCCGGCACCAGTTTGCATACTGGCAATCACTGCACTGGCATCAGTCCAGCCACAGGGAGGCCCCGCCTACAACAGCTATAGACACAAAGCATAGAGGCTTACAGCTGTGTGCTCGGCCCACTGGCTCTGACACGAGACAGGCACCGCAGACGGGAATCAGGAAACAGATCTCTCCTCCCCCCAGGCACCAGCTCCGCTTCCCTACGACCCACAGCCACACTGTAGGGACTGAGCAGCTCCTGAGACTGGAGCTTCTGGGCACTAGTGGGCACCACACAGAAATATGAAATGTCAAAAGAACATGGTTCACACCAAAACCTCACAAAGCCCAGAAAAAGGGCCTAATGATACTGAACTCACCAATCTGCCTGAAAGAGAGTTCAAAATAAAATCATAAACATGCTTATGGAGGTACAGAAAAATGTTCAAGAACTCAGGAATGAATTTAAGGTGGGGATTCAATCATTAAGAAATTCCACATCTGAAATGAAACATAAAATGGATTTAAAAGCAGATTAGATGTAGTAGAAGAGACAGTAAATGGAATAGAAATTAGAGAAGAGGAATACAAAGAAGCTGAGGCACAAAGAGAAAAAAAAATTTCTAAGAATGAAAAAATATTGACAGAACTGTGTGACCAATCCAAATGGAACGATATTTGTATTATAGGAGTACCAGAAGAAGAAGAAGAGAGAAAAAGGGATAGAAAGTGTCATTGATGAAAACTTCCCCAATCTGGGGAAGGAGATAGTCTCTCAGGCCATGGAGATCCACAGATCTCCCAACACAAGGGACCCAAGGAAGACAACACCAAGACACATAGTAATTAAAATGGAAAAGATCAAGGATAAGGACAGACTGTTAAAAGCAGCCAGAGACAGAAATATGATTACATACAAAGGAAAGCCCATCAGGCTAACATCAGACTTCTCAGCAGAAACCTTACAAGCCAGAAGGGAGTGGCATGAAGTATTTAAAGCTATGAAGCAGAAGGGGCTTGAACCAAGAATACTATACCCGGCAAGGTTATCATTTAAATTTGAAGGAGGGATTAAACAATTTTCAGATAAGAAAAAGTTGAGAGAATTTACCTCCCACAAACCACCTCTACAGTGCATTTCGGAGGGACTCCTATAGATGCAAGTATTCCTAAGGCTAAGTAGATGTCACCCAAGGGATAGACAAAGAGCACAGAATATGATTAATAACATACGAAGAATGTAGGGGGAAGAAAAAGGAGGAAATAAAACAAAAGAAGAACCTTTAGATTGTGTTTGTAATAGCACATGAAGTGAGTTAAATTAGACTCTTAGATAGTAGGGGAATTACCCTTGAACCTTTGGTAACCAAGAATCTAAAGCCTGCAATGGCAATAAGTACATACCTGTCGATAACCACCCTAAATGTAAATGGTCTGAATGCACCAATCAAAAGACATAGAGTCACTGAATGGATTAAAAAACAAGACCCATCTATATGCTGCCTACAAGAGACTCACTTCAAACCCAAAGACATATACAGACTGCATGAAAAGGGATGGAGAAAGATATTTCATGCAACTAACAGGGAGAAAAAAGCAGGAGTTGCAGTACTTGTATCAGACAAAATAGACTTCAAAACAAAGAAAGTCACAAGAGACAAAGAAGGACAGTACATAATGATCAAAGGGTCAGTCCAACAAGAGGATATAGCTATTGTAAATATCTATGCAACCAACACAGGATCACCTACATATGTGAAACAAATATTAACAGAATTAAAGGGGGAAATAGAATGCAATGCATTCATTTTAGGAGATTTCAACACACCACTCACTCCAAAGTACCGATCAACCAGACAGAAAATAAGTAAAGAGACACAGGCACTGAACAACATACTAGAACAGATGGACCTAACGGATGTCTACAGAACACTCCATCCAAAAGCAACGATGCATTCTTCTAAAGGGCACATGGAACATTTTCAAGAATAGATCATAGACTAGGCCACAAAAAGAACCTCAGTAAATTCAAAAAGATTGAAATTGTACCAACCAGCTTCTCAGATCATAAAGGTATGAAACTAGAAATAAATTACACGAGGTAAATGAGAAAGCCCACAAACACATGGAGGGTTAATAACATGCTCCTGAATAATCAATGGATCAATGACCAAATAAAAACAGGCATCAAGCCATATATGGAGACAAATGACAAAAATAATTCAACAACACAAAATTGGTGGGATGCAGCCAAGGCCTTGCTAAGAGGGAAATATATTGCAATACAGGCGTACCTCAGGAACAAAGAACAATCCCAAATGAACAGTCTGAACTCAAAATTACTGAAATTAGAAAGGGAAGAACAAAGGCAGCCCAAAGTCAGTAGAAGGAGGGACATAATAAAGACTTAAGCACAAACAAATAAAATTGAGAAGAACAAAACAATAGAAAGAATCAATGAAAGCAGGAACTGGTTCTTCGACAAAATAAAAAAAATAGATAAACCACTAGCCAGACTAATCAAGAAAAAAAGAGAGTCTACACACATAAACAGAATCTGAAATGAGAAAGGAAAAATCACCACGGATACCACAGAAATACAAAGAATTATGAGAGAATACTATGAAAAATTATATGGTAACAAATTGGATAACCTAGAAGAAATGAACAACTTTCTAGAAAAATACAACCTTCCAAAGCTGACCCAGGAAGAAACAGAAAATCTGAACAGACCAATTACCAGCAAAGAAATTGAACTGGTAATCAAAAAACTATGTAAGAACAAAACCCCTGGACCAGATGGTTTCACTGCTGAATTTCATCAAACATTTAGTGAAGACCTAATACCCATCCTCCTTAAAGTTTTCCAAAAAGTAGAAGAGGAGGGAATACTCCCAAACTCATTCTATGAGGGCAGCATCACTCTAATACCAAAACAAGGCAAAGACACCACAAAAAAAGAAAATTACAGACCAGTATCCCTGCTGAATGTAGATGCAATAATACTCAAGAAAATATTAGCAAACTGAGTTCAAAAATACATCAAAAAGAACATCCATCATGATCAAGTGGGATTCATCCCAGGGATGCAAGGATGGTAAAACATTTGAAAATCCATCAACATCATGCACTACATTAACAAAAAGAAGGACAAAAATGACATGATCATCTCCATAGATGCTGAAAAAGCATTTGACAAAATTCAACATCCATTCATGATAAAAACTCTCAACAAAATGGGTATAGAGGGCAAGTACCTCAACATAATAAAGGCCATACATGACAAACCCACAGCTAACTTCATACTAAACAGCGAGACGCTGACAGCATTTCTTTCCAGATCAGGAACAAGACAAGGATGTCCACTTCCCCCACTTTTATTCAACATAATTCTGGATGTCCTAGCCACGGCAGTCAGACAACATAAAGAAATAAAAGGCATCCAGATTGGCAAGAAAGAAGTCAAGCTGTCCCTGTTTGCAGATGACATGACAGTGTGCATAAAAAACCCTAAAGAATCCACTCCAAAATTACTAGATCTAATATCTGAATTCAGCAGAGTTGCAGGATACAAAATTAATACACAGAAATCTGTTGCATTCCTATACATTAACGATGAACTAGCAGAAAGAGAAATCAGGAAAACAGTTCCATTCACAATTGCATCAAAAAGAATAAAATACCTAGGAATAAACCTAACCAAGGAAGTAAAAGACCTATACACTGAAAACTACAAGACACTCTTAAAAGAAATTAAAGAGGACACTGAGAAATGGAAGTTCATCCCATGCTCTTGGCTACAAAGAATTAATATTGTCAAAATGGCCATCCTGCCTAAAGCAATCTACAGATTCAATGTAATCCCTATCAAAATACCTACAGCATTCTTCAATGAACTATAGCAAATAGTTTTAAAATTCAAATGGAACCACAAAAGACCCCGAGTAGCCAAAGCAATCCTGAGAAGGAAGAATAAAGCAGGGGGAATTATACTCCCTGACTTCAAGCTCTACTACAAAGCCACAGTAATCAAGACAATTTGATACTGGCACAAGAACAGATCCATAGACCAGTGGAACAGAATAGAGAGTCCTGATATAAACCCAAGCATATATGGTCAATTAATATATGATAAAAGAGCCATGGATATACAATGGGGAAATGATAGCCTCTTCAACAGCTGGTGTCAGCAAAACTGGACAGCTACATGTAAGAGAATGAAACTGGATTATTGTCTCACCCCCTACACAAAAGTAAACTCAAAATGGATCAAAGACCTGAATGAAAGTCATGAAACCATAATACTCTTAGGAAAAAATATAGGCAAAAATCTATTGGAAATAAACATGAGCAACTTCGTCATGAATATATATCTCCCTGTGCAAGGGAAACAAAAGCAAAAATGAGCAAGTGGGACTATATCAAACTGAAAAGCTTCTGGACAACAAAGGATACCATCAGTAGAACAGAAAACATCATACAGTATGGGAGAATATATTCATAAATGACAGATCCGGTAAAGAGTTAACACTCAAAATATATAAAGAGCTCACACACCTCAACAAACAAGAAGCAAATAATTCAATAAAAAAATGGGCATAGGATCTGAACAGACACTTCTGCAGAGAAGAAATTCAGATGGCCAACAGACATATGAAACATTCTCCACATCACTAATCGTCATCAGGGAAATGCAAATTAAAACCACAATGAGCTATCACCTCACAGCAGTTAGGATGGCCAACATCCAAAAGACAAACAACAACAAATGTTGGTGAGTGTGTGGAGAAAGAGGAACCCTCGTACACTGCTGGTGGGAATGTAAACTAGTTCAGCCACTGTGGAAAGCAGTATGGAGTTCCTCAGAAAACTCAAAATAGAAATACCATTTGACCCAGGAATTTCACTCTTAGGAATTTACCCTAAGAATGCAGTAGCCCAGTTTTAAAAAGACATATGCACCCCTATGTTTATCGCAGCACTATTTAGAATAGCCAAGAAATGGAGGCAACCTAAGTGTCCATCAGAAGATGAATGGATAAAGAAGATGTGGTACATATACACAATGGAATATTATTCAGCCACAAGAAGAAAACAAATCCTACCATTTGCAACAACATGGATGGAGCTAGAGGGTATTATGCTCAGTGAAATAAGCCAGGCGGAGAAAGACAATTATCAAATGATTTCACTCATTTGTGGAGTATAAGAACAAAGCAAAAACTGAAGGAACAAAACAGCAGCAGATTCACAGAACCCAAAAATGTACTAAGAGTTACCAAAGGAAAAGAGACTTGGGAGGATGGGTGGGAAGGGAGGGATATGGGGGAAAACGGGACTTTACCATTAGCACACATAATGTAGTTGGATGGAGAGATGGGGAAGGCAGCAAATACAGAGAAGACAAGTAATGATTCTATAGCATCTTACTATGCTGATGGACAGTGACTGTAATGGAGTATGGGTGGGGAGGACTTGATAATAGGGGAGTCTAGTAACCATAATGTTCACGTAATTATACATTAATGATATCAAAAAAAAAGAATGCATTATAGAAAATATGTAAAATTCTTATTGTCGGCAATGTGATGTGAATTGGGGAGAGTGTGATTTGTTTATCTTTTCAGGTCAGAGTTGAATAAAGTGTGAAGTGTATCTTTATACTTGCTCTATTACATTTGTGTCACCTTCTGTGTATTCAGGAAAATAGAATAGTAAACATTCCTAAGTTAGTGACAGAATAAATATATGGCCAGCTCATTGTCAAGTAATAATAGAACTTAATTACCCATTTCCTAAAATCATTCCATTTTCTGCTTACATCCGTGTATCACAAAGCTAAATATTTTTCCCATCTTTGAAAAGAAATCAAACATTCACATCAGACATTCAAAACTTGAGAACCTACACCGAGAGAATCACGTCAACTACAAGAAGAAAAAATTCTCTGACAAGATTTCACCCACATAATTCAATGATCAAGACAAGCTGTGATCAATAATACCAAATATCCCAGATTGTTTCTTCTCCATTGTTATGTTTCTGAAAAGTGCTGGATAGTTCAGAATGCATAACCAGCAAAGCAGATTTGATGGTCTTGATGAAGAAACAAGAGATGGATGTACTAATATCTCCAGGGCATTAATACCTCAATATAATCATACAAATACTGGCATTACCATGGATATCTGTACATATTTAATTAGCAGACACTGGGTAGGTGATTAATACGGATATCCTGTGATGATTATTCACTTAAGAAATACTGGAGATGTGTAGTGAGAAAAATGTACTAATCTTTTACAAACTCAAACAGTCTGAAATACACTGCCTTTGTAAACTATGTATTGTCAATGCTAAAATTACAAAATATCCTTCTCCTAAGATAAACTTATATCACCGCCTTTAAAAGATATTAAACTACACCAATATAAATTATTTGTAGTAGTTCTATAAATTGAGAAAAGCAGGAAAAATATATAAAAATATATAGTATCTTAAAAAATATGTTAAGGCACATCAAAATTTCGGTCACCAAGGTATTGGTTTCACATGAAGTCTTAATTTGTCTCTCTTCTGCGTGCATAGAAAAGTACATAAATGAGGAATTTTCATTCACAACTCCTCTTCTGCCAAATTCCAAATGAAATGAAACCAAATCCAGCATATTATAAAATTTGACTCGAAGGAAACCTCAGACTCTGAAGCCATTAAGCACACATTTCCTAAATGAAAAGTAAGTTGTCTGCAAGCTGCCTTGACAGGGTCTGCAGTCTCATCGTATAAAACAGCAGGTCAGCAGACTGTCAGAGAGCTCCTGGGATAAACAGAAACCAAGTCAAACTTCCCCCTTTCTGTCTTTCCATTACAGCTTCATCTTGACTGAAGGAAAATGCTTCCCTGCTCTAAAACAGATCCCCAGGTATCCCCATATCCCCGTACAGCATGTGGATAGTGCCTTTTGAGTTAGAAATGGTTTTCAAAACCAGGAAGTAATGCCTTTACTGTATGCAAAAGACATTAATGATTCGTTTTGGAATTTAAAATTAACTACTTTTATTAGATATGTCAACTCCTAGTAATTAAAACTAAAACTTCAGGAAATATTTTAGACTGATTATAGTTGTTAAGAGCAAAGAAACTGGAATTCGACAATTGGGTTTGAATTCTATTTATACATGTACTATCTCTAACTTTAGACAATACTTGATTTGTTTGTGCCTCAGTTTCCTTATCTTTAATGGGAATAGTGATCATTTTTAACCTCATAGAAAAGTCTTAAATGTTGAATTAATTAATATGTATTTTAGAATAATAATTCATGCCATGTAATATATTTTATATGTGCTAGCTTTAATGTAATAGTTATTATAGATATATAAATCTCTAGATATTTTCTGTAATCTATAACCTCTGCCACTATATAGACATCTGAGTACCATTAGCCATACTCTGTCATTATCATATTCTATAAATCTTTCTGGAATTCTAGACCTTTGATAAACAGTTGCATGTATCCAGAGCGAGATGAGGTAGGATGCTGAGTGAGCAAAAATGGTGCTCTAGCTTCTTATTTTTTATGCTGTTAATTTTGTTTTTATTAAGGTATCATTGATATACAATCTTATGAAGGTTTCCCATTAGCAACACTGTGGGTATTACATTTCCACCTATTATCAAGTACTCCCTCCACACCCCATTGCAGTCACTGTCCATCAGCAGAGTTAGATGTTACAGTGTCAGTACTTGACTACTCTGTGCTATCCTGCTTTCCCCATGCCACACCCCCACATTATGTGTGCTAATTATAATGCCCCTTAGTACCCATCTACCTTCTTCCTCACACAGCCTCCCCATATCCTTCCCTTTGGTAACCAGTTATCCCTTCTTGGAGTCTGTGAGTCTGCTGCTCTTTTGTTCCTTCAGGTTGCTTTGTTCTTATACTCCACAAATGAGTGAAGTCATTTGTCACTTGTCTTTCTCCACCTGGCTGATTTCAATGAGCATAATACTCTCTAGCTCCACCAATGTTGTTGCAAATGGTAGGATTTGTTTTCTTATGGCTGAATAATATTCTATTGTGTATATGTACCACATCTTTATCCATTCATCTGCTGTTGGACACTTAGATTGTTTCCATGTATTGGCTATTGCAAATAGTGCTGCGATAAACATAGGGTTACATATGTCTTTTTGAATATGGGATTTTGTTTTCTTTGGGTAAATTCCTAGAAGTGGAACTCCTGGATCAAATGGCATTTCTATTTTTAGTTTTTTGAGGAACCTCCATATTGCTTTCCACAATGGTTGAATTAGCTTACATTCACCCCAGCAATGTAGGAGGGTTCCCCTTTCTCCGCATCCTCACCAGCATTACTTGTTCCTTGTCTTTTGGATGATGACCATCCTAACTGGTGTGAGGTGATACCTCATTGTGGTTTTATTTTGTATTTCCCTGGTAATTAGGGATGTGGAACACGTTTTTATGTGCCTGTTGGCCATCTGAATTTCTTCTTTGGAGAAGTGTCTGTTCAGATCCTCTGCTATTTTTAATTGCAGTTATTTGCTTTTTGGGTGTTGAGGCATGTGAGTTCTTTATATATTTTGGATATTAAACCTCTTATTGGATTTGTTGTTTACTAATATATTCACCCATACTGTAGGATGCCTTTTTCTGCTGATGGTGTCCTTTGCTGTACAGAAGCTTTTTAGTTTGATCTAGTCCCATTTATTCATTTTTGCTTTTGTTTCCCTTGCTCGAGGAGATGTGTTCAGGAAAAAATTGTTCATGTTTATATTCAAGAGATTTTTGCCCATGTTTTCTTTTAAGAATTTTATGATTTCATGACTTTCATTCAGGTCTTTGATCCATTTTGAATTTACTTTTGTGTATGGAGTTAGACAGTAATCCAGTTTCATTCTCTTACATGTAGCTGTACAGTTTTGCCAACACCAGCTGTTGAAGAGGCTGTCATTTTCCCACTGTATATCCATGGCCCCTTTATCATGTATTAATTGACCATTTATGGTTGGGTCTATATCAGGGCTCTCTAGTCCATTCCATTGGTCTATGGGTCTGTTCTTGTGCCAGTACCAAATTGTCTTGATTACTGTGGCTTTGTAGTAGAGTTTGAAGTTGGGGAGCATAATGCCCCCAGCTTTATTCTTCCTTCTCAGAATTGCTTTGGATATTCGAGGTCTTTTGTGGTTCTATATGACTTTTAGAATGATTTTCTCTAGTTCTTTGAAGAATGCTGTTGGTATTTTGATAGGAATTGTATTGAATATATAGATTGCTTTAGGCAGGATTGCCATTTTGACAATATTAATTATTCCTATCCATGAGCATGGGATGGGTTTCCATTTATTGTTATCTTTAATTTCTCTTAAGAGTGTCTTACAGTTTTAAGGGTATAGGTCTTTCACTTCCTTGGTTAGGTTTATTCCTAGGTATTTTATTATTTTTGATGCAACTGTGAATGGAATTGTTTTCCTGATTTCTCTCTCTGCTAGTTCATTGTTAGTGTATAGGAATGCCACAGATTTCTGTGTATTAATTTTGTATCCTGCAACTTTGCTGAATTCAGATATTAGATCTAGTAGTTTTGAAGTGGAATTTTGTCAAATGTTTTTTCAGCATCTATGGAGATGATCATGTGGTTTTTGTTCTTCTTTTTGTTGATGTGGTGGATGATGTTCATGGATTTTCTAATGTACCATCCTTGCATCCCTGGAATAAATCTAACTTGCTCATGATGGTTGATCTTTTTTATGTATTTTTGAATTTGGCTTGCTAATGTTTGGTTGAGTATTTTTGCATCTATGTTCATCAGGGATATTGGTCTGTAACTTTCTTTTTTTGTGGTGTCTTTGCCTTTTTTTGGTATTAGAATGATGTTGGCCTAGTAGAATGAGTTTGGGCATATTCCCTCCTCTTCTACTTTTTGGAAAACTTTAAGGAGGATGTGTATTAGGTCTTCACTAAATGTTTGATAAAATTCAGTGGTGAAGTCATCTTTGCCAGGTGTTTTGTTCTTAGGTAGTTTTTGGATTACCAGTTCAATTTCGTTGTTGGTAATTGGTCTGTTCAGATTTTCTGTTTCTTCCTTGGTCAGCCTTGGAAGGTTGTAATTTTCTAGAAAGTTGTCCTTTTCTTCTTGATTATCCAGTTTGTTAGCTAAATTTTTTCATAATATTCTCTAATAATTCTTCATATTTCTGTAGTGTCCATAGCAATTTTTCTTTCTCATTTATGATATTGTTTATGTGTGAAGACTCTTTTTTTCTTGAAAAGTCTGGCTCAGGGTTTATCTATTTTGTTTATTATCTCAAAGAACCAGC
Source organism: Manis pentadactyla (assembly GCF_030020395.1). NCBI lineage: Eukaryota > Metazoa > Chordata > Mammalia > Pholidota > Manidae > Manis > Manis pentadactyla. The sequence continues at coordinate 118,950 of NW_026644648.1, forward strand.
TCTTGCTTTAATTGATTCTATAGTTTTATTATTTTTGGTTTTATTTATTTCTGCTCTAATCTTTATTATGTCCCTCCTTCTACTCACTTTGGGCCTCATTTGTTCTTCTTTTTCCAGTTTCATTAATTGTGAGTTTAGACTACTCACTCGTATGGCATTGTTCTTCTTTCCTGAGGCAGGCCTGTATTGCAAGATACTTTCCTCTTAGCACGGCCTTGGCTGTGTCCCACAGATTTTGTGGTGTTGAATTACTGTTGTCATTTGTGTCCATATATTGCTTGATTTCTGTTTTTATTTGGTCATTGTTCCATTGGTTATTTAGGAGCATGTTATGAATCCTCCAGGTGTTTGCGGGATTTTTCATTTTCTTTGTGTAATTTATTTCTAGTTGCATACCTTTGTGGTCTGAGAAACTGATTGGTACAATGTCAGTCTTTTTTAACTTACTGAGGCTCTTTTTGTGACCTAGTATATGATGTATTCTTGACAATATTCCTTGTGCACTTGAGAAGAATGTGCATTCTGCTGCTTTTGGGTGCAGAGTTCTGTAGATGTCTGTTAGGTCCATCTGTTCTAATGTGTTGTTCAGTGCCTCTGTGTCCTTACTTATTTTCTGTGTGGTTGATCTGTCCTTCAGAGTGAGTGGCATGTTGAAGTCTCCTAGAATGAATGCATTACACACTATGTCCCCTTTAAATTTATGTAGTATTTGTTTCACATATATAGGTGCTCCTGTGTTGGGAGCGTAGATTTTTATAATGGTTACTTCTTCTCGTTGCATTGACCCCTTTATCATTATGTAATGTCCTTCTTTGTCTCTTGTAACTTTCTTTGTTTTGAAGTCTATTTTGTCTGATATGACTACTGCAACTCCTGCTTTTTTCTCTCTATTAGTTGCTTGAAATATCTTTTTCCATCCCTTCACTTTTTGCCTGTGTATGTCTTTGGGTTTAAAATGAGTCTCTTGTAGGCAGCATATAGATGGGTCTTGTTTTTTTTATCCATTCAGTGCTCTGTGTCTTTTGGTGGGTGCATTCAGTCCATTTACATTTAGGGTGATTATTGATAGGCATGTACTTATTGCCATTGCAGACTTTAGATTTCTGGTTAACAAAGGTTCAAGATTAACTTTCTTACTATCTAAGAGTCTAACTTAACTCACTTAATATGCTATTACAAACACAATCTAATGGTTCTTTTCTTTTTCTTCTCCTTTTTCTTCTTCCTCCATTCTTTCTGTATTAGATATCATATTCTGTGCTCTTTGTCTATCCCTTGATTGACTTTGGGGATAGTTAATTTAGTTTTGCATTTGCATAGTAATTTGCTGTTCTACTTTCTTTACAGTGGTTTTATTACCTCTCGTGACAGCTATTAAACTTTAGGAACACTTCCGTCTATAGCACTCCCTCTAAAATAGACTGTAAAGATGGTACATCTGAGGTAAATTCTCTCAGCTTTTGCTTATCTGGAAATTGTTTAATCCCTCCTTCAAATTTCAATGATAATCTTGTTGGATAAAGTAATCTTGGTTCCAGGCCCTTCTGCTTCATTGCATTAAATACATCATGCCACTCCCTTCTGGCCTGGAAGGTTTCTGCTGAGAAGTCTGAGGTTGGCCTGATGGGCTTTCCTTTGTATGTTATCTTATTTCTCTCTCTGGCTCCTTTTAAAAGTCTGTCTTTATCCTTGATCTTTGCCATTTTAATTATTATATGTCTTGATGTTATCTTCCTTGGTTCCCTTGTGTTGGGAGATCTGTGCAGCTCCATGACTTGAGAGATTATCTCCTTCCCCTGACTGTGGAAATTCTCAGCAACTACCTCCTCAAAGACACTTTCTATCCCTTTCTCTCTCTCTTCTTCTTCTGGTATCCCTATAATGCGAATAATGTTCTATTTGGATTGTTCACACAGTTCTCTCAATATTCTTTCATTTTTAGAGATCCTTTTTTCTCTCAATACCTCAGCTCCTTTGTATTCCTCTTCTCTGGTTTCTATTTCATTTATCGTCTCCTCCACTGTCTCCAATCTACTTTTAATACCCTCCATTGTGCTCTTCAATGATTGGATATCTTACCAGAATTCATTCCCGAGTTCTTGAATATCTTTCTGTACCTCCATTAGCATGTTAATGATTTTCGTTTTGAACTACCTTTCAGGAATATTCATGATGTCCATGTCATCTTTCTCAGGGTTTATATTAATTTTACTGTGAACCAGGTTCCTTTGGCTTTTCATATTTGTATATGGCGCCCTCTTGTGTCCTGAAGCTCTTCTCTCTTGAGCTGCTCAGCCCCTGAAGCAATGTTGGTGGTCACAGGGGAGCGGTATGGGTGTCTGGGGGGAGGAAAGAGCTATTTCCTGCTTCCCGGCCTCTATGCCTGTCTCCACTGTGTGAACCAGTGGGCTAAGCACACAGGTATAAGCTTTTGTCCCAGAGCAGCTGAATATAGATCCCTGCTTTCCACAAGCAGCTGAAATCTCAGGCTCTCCAGAAATTCTGCCTGTCTTGGCTTTCCAACCCTGTAATCACGAGAGTATCATGAAAGCACCATGAAATGTAGGTTTGTGCTCCCAGAGCAGATCTTTGGAGTTAGGTATTTAGCAGTCCCAGGCCTCCACTTCCTCCCTGCTATGTTTCTCTTCCTCCTGCTGGTGAGCTGGGGTGGAGGAAGGGCTTGGATCCCCCTGGGTCACAGCTTTGGTACATTACCCTGTTCCGTGAAGACTGCTCTTTTCTCCAGGTGTATGCAGTGTGGCACAGTCCTCTTTCCTGTTGCTCTCTCAGGATTAATTATATTAATTTCATTTTCATTTTATATGTGGTTTTAGGAGGAAGCCTCTCTCTCACCTCTCACATTGCCATCTTCAATCCTCACTGTACTTTCTTTATACTGTGGTTTTATTTTCTCTGGTGACAGCTATTTAGCCTTAGGAGCACTTCCATCTAGAGCAGTCCCTTTAAAATATACTGCATTAATGATTTGTGGAAGGTAAATATCCTCAACTTTTACTTAGCTGGAAATTGTTTAATCCCTCCTTCAAATTTAAAGATAATAATATTGCCGCATTGAGTTTTCTTGGTTCTAGGCCCTTTTGTTTCATTGCATTAAACATATCATGCCATTCCTTTCTGACCTGTAAGTTGGAGTTAGGTGTTCAGCATTCCCGGCCTCCACTTCCCCCCTGCTCTGTTTCTCTTCCTCCTGTTGGTGAGCTGGTTTCTGTTGAGAAATCTGATGATAGACCGATGGGTTTTCCTTCGTATGTGATCTTTTTTTTTTAATCTCTCTGGGTGCTTTTAATAGTCTCTCTTTATCCTTTATCTTTGCTACTTTAATTATTATGTCTTGGTGTTGTCTTCCTTGGGTCCCTTGTTTGGGAGATTTGTGTACTTCCATGGCCTATGAGACTCTTTTCTTCCCCAGTTTGGGGACGTTTTCCACAATTATTTCCTCAAAGCACTTCCTGTCCCTCTATATCTCTCTATTCTTCTTCTGGTACCCCTAGAATGTGAATATTGTTTTCTTTTGATTGGTCACACAGTTCTCTTAATATTCCTTCATTCCTAGAGATCTTTTTTTCTCTCTGGGCCGCAGCTTCTTTGTATTCCTGTTATCTAATTTTATTTCATTTAGTGTCTTCTCTCCCTCATCTAATCTGCTTTTAAATCCCTTCCTTGTATGGTTCATTTCAGATACTGTATTTTTCAAAGTTTCTTGAAGTCTTCCCTGAGGTCTTGAGTATTTTTCTGTAGTTCCATGCGCATGTTGGTGATTTTTATTTTGAAATCTTTATGAAGGACACTGTGGATCTCAGTTTCACTTAGCCCTCTTTCTGGTGTTTGAGGTATTTTGGTTTATATAAGATTCTTTTGCCGTTTCATATATCTAATGATTACTATGGAATTATAACTTTGTGTAGGCAGCGCCATCTACTGCCCAGAAGCTGTACTGTCTGGAGCTGCCCAGCCCCTGTAGTGGTGGGGGTTGCATGCACCTGGCACCAGCACCTACCAGGAGGAAAGAGCTCTTTTCCTGCTTCCTAGCTGCAGTGCCTGCCTCCACTGCCAGGGCCAGTGGGCTGAGCACACATGGAGGAGTATGTTTGCTATGCCCTTTTAGTTACTGTAGGTGGGCCATCCTCCATCTTGCCTGTTGTAATGGCAAGGAAGCAGGTTTGTGAGCACGTGCTGTCTGGTAGGAAAGAGTGGCAGTGGCAGGCTGCTTATTACAGTGCGGGGCCTTGGTTCTGTGTTGCCAGCCAGGGGGATGGAGCACATGAAGCTCCTGAAAGTTCCCAACCTGCTGGGCTGAGTGTTCAGGGACGTTTTTGTCCACCTGTCCTTTCTCCTGAGCAGCAGGCTCTGTATAATCCTTGCCCCTTTGGCAGCCCTCTCGCTGTTATGAAGTCTCTCAGGCTGTCTTCCTTTCTTTTGTCCTGGAGCAGCCGGTTTTGGGTACCTGTTCTCCACAAGCGGCTGTGATCTCAGTCTCCCCAAGTATTCCACCTGTCCTTGTTTTCCAACCCCTCTATTCTCCAGAGCAACATGTAATGTGGGTTCATGCTCTCGGAGCATATCTCTAGATGTGGGTGTTTAGCCGTCCTGGGCTTCTACTCCCTCCCTGTTCCATTTCTCTTCCTTCTGACTGTGAGGTTCAGTGGGGGGAGGGCTCGGTTTCTGCTGGATTGTGGCTTTGCTGCTTTACCCCTTTTCATGAAGTCTTCTCTTTTCCCCAGATGTATGCCATCTCTTTCAGTCTTTTTTCCTGTCACTCTTTCAGGATGAGTTGTATTTTCTGTATTTTCATGTTATGTGTGGTTTTTGGGGGAGGTTTCTTCCTCATTTCTCACACCAACATCTTGTTTCAGTGTTGTCCTAGCTTTTCAAAACTTTAAAAAAGAAATCAAAGTCTGCGTGTCTGTTACTTAATACTATTCATAAGCAAAACTGGAAGTCAGCAGATTGCTTTAATATTTCTTCTGTTTTGTTACCCCTTCCTATATCCCTGCAACCAAGGTTCAAGAGGTCTCTTGTACTTGTAGACCCTGTTATGGTGGGTTCAGCATCTTTATACAGTGGTCTGTGCTGAGCATCTTTCCCTTGTTCTTCAGTTCATTTGATACCATTCCATTCCCAGTGAAACAGACTGAAGTTCTGTGTCTCATAATCTTGTCCTCTGTTTGGCAATGTAATTATAATGTGTTCATCAAAAATGAATCCCAACTGGAAAATTAGCTAGCTAATGTCACCATTTCCAAATATTGCCTCAACCTCTCTCTCTGGCATTGGTTGTGTCTTATGTATATGAAACACATATTAGCTCATTTAAAGAACACTCATTTTACATCAATTTTCAGGCCCATCATAGTTCTTATGTAAAAGGTAATACTTCATTGTATACCTTTGGAATAAAGACCTCAGTTTAGTTTAGATGTTGCTTGGTATATTTTATTAATTCCTGAACCTGGAAGTTTATTGTCTGGATATTGCCTATTCTCATATACTTAAAATGAAGTTTTAATTGGATCAGTATTTCCCAACTCATGATTTGGTGATTCTTGAGAAGACTAATGATAAAGAGGATACCAGGCCAAATTAAATTGAGAAATGCTACTTACTCCACAGTACTCTTAATGACTCATCAGACACAAGTCATATTAAAGGTTAGGAAAATTTTTATGAAAAAGAAGCATATTTAACTTTATTTTGATCTAACAGTTTCTTTGTGTTTTGCATAGCATCCACTGACATTATAGAAGTATTTCTTTGAATACGTTGAAAAACCTGTTTTAGATGAGAAGTAGTAGAGCATAGCCACATGATTTAAATGATTATATTTATAGAAGAACTTGACACAAATAAAAAATGTGCATGAAACTAGAGTTATACTTATCCCATCAATTGTTTAAAAATATTTGAACTGTTTGTCAAACTTTCCCTCTTGTAATTTGCACACTTCATTCTATAAACAGGCAGATCTTGATTTTCAAAACTGATAAATGAGAGTGAATTAAGGTCTACAGACTAAGAATGGCAAATGGCTCATGGCCATTGCCTCTATGTAGCTAACTGCATGGAGTGATAAAATTAGGTTGTCTTATTCCATGGACTGTACAGTAGCTCTTACTGTGCTGGGAATTAGGCTAAATTAAGTCTAGATCACAAAAAGCTTTATATGCTGTTAGCAAAATTGTAGTTATTAATCCTTTCTCTAATGAGAAGTCAGAATAATTAAAACTGAAATGGACTAATGTATCTCTAACTCTTAGTGCAATTGGTGAACACAGAAGCAGGAAGTCTATAATGACTATTATTTTTATAGCAGCTTTGCAAAATATACATCACATTGGGGAAAAAATGGGATTCTATTAAATGCTTTTGCTTCCCGTTAGAAGTTGGAAGGATGTTGATTTACCATCTTTTTATGCAGGGCCTCAATTGCTTAGTCTGAGTTGGGTGGAAACCCATTGTCTCCACACACCAGTACCTACTGGGAAACTCCTCAGGCTTCCTCATTCGCCCCCCAGGATGTTTAACGACACCACGTGCTTCAATGCAAACATACAGTCAGAGCAAGTAAACATGCTTCTGCCCTTTTCTGAATAAGTATTTGTCAGGTTTTACATGTCTTTTAATGTCAGAAGTGCCAGGTAGGATTGTGCCTCTAATGTCTTCATCTTTAATTTGCTTGTTTTCTATAACTCCTATCTGTCTTACTATTAGCCTAAAGACCAATGTGTAGCAAATTAGTCTGCTGTTAAGATTCATCCCAGATCCTCCAGAGCTGAACCTGTATTTTCCTTTCTTACTCTTGAACACATTCACAGCACATAGGGGGAACTAAAGAATAGAAACTTATTGGTCTAGGAGCTTTTTATTAACCCTTATTTTCTCACTTTCTTTTTTCTTTCTACTACTTTTATTTTAAAAATGTGCATTGGAATACTGAAGGCTTGGAAAAATCGTGAGATTAACAAGGGGACAATATGGGTGTGGAAGGCATGTATGAACACAAAAGACAAGGATTAGTAAGAAATTTCCTCAGTTATAAATATGCTTCCAGGAGTTTTTCCAGGAAATGAAAAAGATCTGATTGAACCTGGAAGTTAAAAAAAAAAAAAGCAGTGAGTTAGGAAAAACAGAAGAAAATCCTTGTCTGAAAATTGTGGGGAAAAATATCCAGATATTAAAATAGACATAAATGGATGCAAGAATGAAGTGAATCCAAAGAGTATAGAATGGATGGAGTGATGATGAATACTGATGGGGAAGGTTGAAATATACTCAGATTTTTTAGACATAAAAATCCAGACAAGGTATTTGCAAGTTGGTTGTCTTAGAGTTTGAGGAATGCAAATAGCTAAAATACAAACAGCTGAAGTTTAAGATACTTGAGATGAAGATGTCCACATGTAAGATACAATGAAAATAATAGTAACCAAGGACTAGAAATTCATATAAACATGCTGTTACACCTTGAAATAACCAATTAACACCTAAACTTATTTCTTCTAAGCTAAAGTTGGGTTAATGATAAAATATTTTCTTCTCTTTACAAAGCACTGTGCCTTTAAAAGCCCTTATATAAAGTGAAGTCATTTCTTTAAGCTTCCAAGCAGTACTGAGGGGTAGGAAGAGTTGTAGGAGTATGTAGACTTGCCCAAGTAATATGATGGGTAAATTGAGTGACAGACCTTCAGTGACAAATGAAACTAATCCAACTAAATTAAGATCATAATGGAAAGAGATATTTAGGAGAAAATGCCAAAGGAGCACTTGGAATTAAAGGGCTGAAGAAATGGGCCAAGAAATCAGTAATGGAATACCTTTGAGCCAGTGCACACCAGATGGGAATCATAATGCATGTTATAGTTACAGGTATTTTCTCGAGGAAGAACCAGATCCCTAGACTTCTGAATCAGTTATTTTCCTGAATACTGTTACATCTGTCATATCATGTTACAAGGAATGAAAAATGATGATTGTGACTGCCGGCTTCCTATAGGTATTGAAAGCTACCTAAATCAGAATTTCTAAGCATTTCTTCAAAAACCATGCAGGTCAATGAAAAGAGCAAATCAAATTACCCAAAATTGATATCTATGGCATAATTAGAACACTAAGACTATTACAAATTTCAAATTATGGGTAGATAGTGAAAAAGCATACAAATTCAGCAGATTCATTCTCAGAACACATGACTTTAGGGAGTCAGTCAGCATCTGAGCAGAAAAGTGGATAGGAACCTAATAGTGATAAACAATGATAAATTCACACACAGTAGGAGAGAGTCAACACCCTGCCTAGAGCAATACTGAGAACAGGGTGGAGACCTTGGTCAAAGCTCTGGCTACTGAGGGATGAAAAGGAAAAGATGTGGGAAGTGCACAGAACCAGTGGTGAATGTATTGGGAAAGCACCTTTTTTGGGGAGAGAGGGGGACTTGGAGTAGGGAGCACTCCTAGGAGTCTTGGTGAAAGGAAAGGGCACAAGCAGTGGAAGTTAAAAATCCTACAGAAATAAGAAAACTTACAAAAAACAGAAAAAGATATGGATCATTCAGACCCCCAGTACCTGCCATAAAAATGGCACTGTTAATTAAAGGAACTGCAGTTCTCTATAATAATGGGGGAGGATGAGCTTGAACTAAAAATTCTAAAAACTGCCAACATTGGTCCAGATAAACCTGTTACTTTTGTATAGGAAAACATCAGATGAACAGAACTGAACAGAATACAAAACTGCATCCAACATCCATACTATAAAAATAAATAAAAAATGATGTATTAGTCAGCTGTCGCTGCTATAACAAAATCCCATAGGCTGGTGGCTTAAACAATAAATTTGTTCCTCACAGTTCTGGAGGCTGTAAGTCTGAGATTGGGGTGCCAGTATGGTTGTGTTCTGGTGGGGTTCTTCCTGGCTTGCAGACAGCCACCTTGCTGTGTGCCTACATGGCCTTTTCTTGGTTTATGTTTCTGGAAAATGAGAGAGATTTCTCTCTCTCTTTCTCTTATAAGGCCACAGCCCTATTGAATTAGGGCACCAGTCCTATCTCATTTATCCTTAACACTAAAATCCCTATCTCTAAATATAGTTACACTGGGGATCAGGGCATTAACATATGAATTTTCGGGGACCACAATTTTGTCCTCAGTAAGTGGAAATTTTTTTTAGCCAATGAATAGTATTTCTTCAAAACCAACAGTGAAGCAGGAGTCAGAAACACAACACTCCCTCCAATGAGATATGAACAAACACTTTACATTAGAAATACAAAATCTTGGACTAGAAATAGACATAAAAACAGGAATACATGAGATGAGAATCAGATTCAGGAAAGAAGTGGAAGAAAAAGGCAAAATGATCTCAGGAATAATAATAAAAGAGAAATCATCCCAGGATAATATGGAAAGCTCAAGGAAAAATTGACTGAACATTTTAGAAGGCTTAATGAGGAGTTAAATGAAAATAGCCAGAATGATAATAAAAAAACAAAGAATTAAAAAGATCAGAAAGACATATAGAGCATAGACAAAGAAGAATGAACATATACATAATTAGGACACCTGAAAAAGAGAAGAAAACAATGAAACAGACCTAATATTTAACACTATAATCAAGGAGAATTTTCTGGAAATAGAAGACTTGACTTTAACATTAAAAAGGCCTACTACACACCTGGAATAATGAAGATACAATGGTCACCTCTGAGACATATTCTAATTAATCTATTATACTTTAAAGATATCCTGCTGGTCTCCAAACAAAAAACAAAAGGTCACTTTTGAAGGAAAGAAAAGAAAGTTAGCACCAAACCACTTGAGGCAAGATTTAAAACAATAGTGTTAAAACATTTTTTTTTTTAGATAATTATTTTTTATTGAAGGGTAGTTGACATACAGTATTACATTAGTTTCAGGTGTACAACACAATGATTCAACATTTATATACATGATAATTCTAGGTACCAGCTATCACCATACCAAGTTGTTACAATATTTTGACTATATTCCTTATGCTATACATTACATCCCGGTTACTTATTTATTTTACAATTGGAAGTGTGTATATATATATATATTTTTGTGAGGGCATCTCTCATATTTATTGATCAAATGGTTGTTAACAACAATAAAATTCAGTATAGGGGTGTCAATGCTCAATGTACAGTCATTAATCCACCCCAAGCCTAATTATCATCAGTCTCCAATCTTCTGGAGCATAATGAACAAGTTCTTACATGGAGAACAAATTCTTACATAGTGAATAAGTTACATGGTGAACATTACAAGGGCAGTCATCACAGAAGCTTTCGATTTTGCTTATGCATTATGAACTATAAACAGTTCAAATATGAATACTCATTTGATTTTTATACTTGATTTATATGTGGATACCACATTTCTCTCTTTATTATTATTATTTTTAATAAAATGCTGAAGTGGTAGGTAGATACAAGATAAAGGTAGAAAACATAGTTTTAGTGTTGTAAGAGAGCAAATATAGATGATCAGGTGAGTGCCTGTAGACTATGTGTTAATCCAAGCTAGACAAGGGCCATAAAACATCCACGTATGCAGAAGATTTCTCTCAGAACAGGGGGGTGGAGGCTCTAAGCCTCACCTCTGTTGATCCCCCTTTTTCTCACCTGATGGCCCCCCTGTGACTGTGCCTGTCTTTGGTTGTTCCTCCCTTGAGGAATCTTACCCGTCTCTGGCTAACCAGTCATCTTCTGGGGCCATACAGGGAAATGTTAAGTTGGTAAGTGAGAGAGAAGCCTTATTGTTTGAAAAGGTTAGCTTTTTACTTCTTTGCATATTTATGCCCTGTGGCTTCTATGCCCAGGATTTGTCTTGAGGTGTCTTTACCACTTGGAAGAATTATGATACTCGGTAAATTCGATATGAGGCACAAATTCTAATTAAGGGTTGTAGTTAGGAAGGAAGAAGAAAAGCTATAGAAGTAGCAGGCGGAAGAAAACATGGGAAGATTGATTATTTCCTTGACATATCTTGTAGAGTAACTTCAACATGTATAGGTTTTAAACTACCAATTAAATTGCGCACACACATTAACATAATAGGAGTACAGTTACGTAACCAAAGCATACCTGTAATTACCAGCCATCTCCAGTGAAACCAAGAAAACCAGTCAGGCACCTTAGGCATTTGTGAAAACTTATCTATGATATGGTGGATATTGTCCAACTGAACTTGAACAGTCTGAGAGAAATCAGACAAATTAAAACAGTCCATTCCTGGGGACTGTTCACATCCTATATGTTCTTTTAACAGTAAATAGTCTGTAGTTGTAAGATTTTGGAGAGCTACAATTTGCAATTCTCCTAATTCTTGGTTGAGTTCCAACAATATAAATCCAGTCAAATTTGTTGTTTTACTGTATGCACAGGCCAGCTTAGATATCTCCTTCTTCATTCCCATGGCAAGTCCAGGAACTGGTGGGATGAGTGCATCTACACCTGTAGCAGTGCGTGGATCTTTGTTGGGGATTTTTGATGATCATCTTCTGGCATGAGTCTTCCAGAGAGTGCTGATGTTGGAAGTTCTTTTCCATATTGTATCTTAGTTCATTTTCAGGGTAGCCCAATTAGGCTTTGATCCTCTGTATAAACACAAACAGACCCTTTGCCTACACTTTTATATGCCCTTTATATCATTGTGTAGAACTCATTGGAGGTTACCACACAGGAACTGCTTTTTTTTTAATCATTAATATACACTTACATGATGAATATTTTGTTTACTAGGCTCTCCCCTATACCAGGTCCCCCCTATATACTCCTTTACAGTCACTGTCCATCAGCGTAGCAAAATGTTGTAGAATCACTACTTGTCTTCTCTGTGTTGTACAGCCCTCCCCTTTCTCCCACCCCATATGAATGCTAATCTTAATACCCCCCTTTTTCTCCTCCCCCTTATCCCTCCCTACCCACCCATCCTCCCCAGTCCCTTTCCCTTTGGTACCTGTTAGTCCATTCTTGAGCTCTATGATTCTGCTGCTGTTTTGTTCCTTCAGTTTTTCCTTTGTTCTTATACTCCACAGATGAGTGAAATCATTTGGTGTTCCTCTTTCTCCGCTTGGCTTGTTTCACTGAGCATAATACCCTCCAGCTCCATCCATGTTGCTGCAAATGGTTGGATTTGCCCTTTTCTTATGGCTGAGTAGTATTCCATTGTGTATATGTACCACATCTTCTTTATCCATTCATCTACCGATGGACATTTAGGTTGCTTCCAATTCTTGGCTATTGTAAATAGTGCTGTGATAAACATAGGGGTGCATTGTTCTTTCTCATACTTGATTGCTGCATTCTTAGGGTAAATTCCTAGGAGTGCAATTCCTGGGTCAAATGGTAACTCTGTTTTGAGCATTTTGATGTACCTCCATACTGCTTTCCACAATGGTTGAACTAATTTACATTACCGCCAGCAGTGTTGGAGGGTTCCCCTTTCTCCACAGCCTCGCCAACATTTGTTGTTGTTTGTCTTTTGGATGGCAGCCGTCCTTACTGGTGTGAGGTGATACCTCATTGTAGTTTTAATTTGCATTTATCTGATAATTCGCGATGTGGAGCATCTTTTCATGTGTCTGTTGGCCATCTGTATTTCTTTTTTGGAAAACCGTCTGTTCAGTTCCTCTGCCCATTTTTTAATTGGGTGATTTGTTTTTTGTTTGTTGAGGTATGTGAGCTCTTTATGTATTCTGGATGTCAAATTTATCAGATGTGTCATTTTCAAATATATTCTCCCATACTGTAGGATTCCTTTTTGTTCTATTGATGGTGTCTTTTGCTGTACAGAAGCTTTTCAGTTTAATATAGTCTCACTTGTTCATTTTTGCTGTTGTTTTCCTTGCCCGGGGAGATATGTTCAAGAAGAGGTCACTCATGTTTATGTCTAAGAGGCTTTTGCCTATGTTTTCTTCCAAGAGTTTAATGGTTTCATGACTTACATTCAGGTCTTTGATCCATTTTGAGTTTACTTTTGTATATGGGGTTAGACAATGGTCCAGTTTCATTCTCCTACATGTAGCTGTCCAGTTTTGCCAGCACCATCTGTTGAAGAGACTGTCATTTCACCATTGTATGTCCATGGCTCCTTTATCAAATATTAATTGACCATATATGTCTGGGTTAATGTCTGGATTCTCTAGTCTGTTCCATTGGTCTGTGGCTCTGCTCTTGTGCCAGTATCAAATTCTCTTGATTACTATGGCTTTATAGTAGAGCTTGAAGTTGGGGAGTGAGATCCCCCCTACTTTATTCTTCTTTCTCAGGATTGCTTTGGCTATTCGGGGTCTTTGGTGTTTCCATATGAATTTTTGAATTATTTGTTCCAGTTCATTGAAGAATGTTGCTGGTAGTTTCATAGGGATTGCATCAAATCTGTATATTGCTTTGGGCAGGATGGCCATTTTGACGATATTAATTCTTCCTAGCCACGAGCATGGGATGAGTTTCCATCTGTTAGTGTCCCCTTTAATTTCTCTTAAGAGTGACTTGTAGTTTTCAGAGTATAAGTCTTTCACTTCTTTGGTTAGGTTTATTCCTAGGTATTTTATTTTTTTTGATGCAATTGTGAATGGAGTTGTTTTCCTGATTTCTCTTTCTGTTGGTTCATTGTTAGTATATAGGAAAGCCACAGATTTCTGTGTGTTGATTTTGTATCCTAAAACATTTTTAAGGCACTCAAGAAAATTAAGGGTTTTATATGGAGCTGTTATTCAGCTTGTGTAGGAGTCACCTTAAACATGCAGCACCTCTGGCACTCTGTGCTCATGAGCCCTTCCTGAGGAATCTAGAGCAGGATGGTTTCATCTAGCCAAGGCTGACTCTGGAAACTTAGTTCAAAGAATGATGTGGAATATTGAATATATTGATTTGCAGATCCACGACTAAAATAAAGGTGGGGACAAGAATGGAAGAGGAATATATGAAGTAAAGAATGTAACAAAAATGGGAGAAGAGCGAAATAAAGTAAAATATTGAGTAACCTCATTGACTGAGCCATGAATAATAGGGGGTATCAAGAGATTTTATTACACTCTATGAACGAAAATATTGAAACCTAAGTAAGTAAATAAAGTAATGAGAGCATTTAAAAAATATAAGTATTAAGATAACCACTAGGAGTAAAAATATGTACCTTCCTATACATCAAAGGAAATATAGAAGAACAGCAAAACTGACCTCTGAATAGAGACAAAAAGCATAATAAAGTAACTTAATATGCAATAGATATAATATTATGGAATTTTTAATAATATAAATGGTCTTAATTTATGTATTAAAAGAAAAAGATTTTCCAATTAGCTGATTTTGAAATCCAGCTGTATCCTGATATAAGCAATGTCTGAAACGAGGGACTGAGAATAATTACAATAAAAAGGTGAAGTTTTATGAGGTAAATGCAAACAAAGAGAGGACAAGGTTTTGATCCTGATATTGGAAAGGTAGATATCAGGTCAAAGACTACAAAATAATGACAAAGAAGGGCACTTAATGTTAAAATCCTTTAACATTAGTGTAATTTACTTAAATGTAAATATAAATTCACAGTGAAACTGGAACAGTAGTGAATGTATAGCAAGTAATATAGTATTTGACAATTGTAAATAATGTGGCAATAAACATAGGGGGGCATATATCTTTTTAAATCAGGGATTTTGTTTTCTTCAGGTAAATTCCTTGAAGTACAATTACTAGGTCACAAAGCATTTCTATTTTTAGTTTTTCTGAAACCTCTATTCTGCTTTCCATAGTGGCTGCACTAATTTACATTCCCACCAACAGTGTAAGAGGTTTCCCCTTTCTCCACATCTTTGCCAACACTTGTTATTTCTTGTCTTCTGGATAGTGGCTATTCTCACTGGTGTAAGGTAGTATTTCAACATTTGATGTTAAAACAGATGTGGAATCATTTGTAGGATAAATTATTAAGTTAAGAAAATGGTGTAAAATAGTTAATAGAGCATATTGTCTTTTTAATACAACAAGGGGAAAAAAGTGTGTGTGTGTGTGTATACATGCTTATTTTAAAAAGTGCCATTCTGAGCACAGAAAGGAGAAAAAGCTATGGTGAACATGTGGGAACTGATTGAAAAGTTTAACAGAAATGCAAATTATTAGATATAATTTTTATATATTATATATAATTACATATTTTATATGTAATACATATTTCATATATTTTGACCTCGCTTTTGAAATGTTAATGATTTTGAACAACTGAAATAAGGATAAAAGAAAAAAATTTAAATTAATTATGGCAGAAACTGTATCAAACTGATGAATAGCCATAAGGAAAGGAGTTTTTCAAAGAACTTTTGGGCATAGTTCTCTGAACACACTTAGTGGGTTATAGACTTAGGGTAAAAAATGCAGAAAAATTGCTATACTTCATTTAATAGCTTTGTTGCTGATAGTGATATAGGCTTAATAGTACTGAAATTATTTTATGTGTCTTGAAGGATTAAATAAATGAGTAAGCATATTGGTGTTGGGAATCAGGGTTCTCATTATAGCAAAAAGGGTAGATGAAATGCACAGGAAAAGGAAAACCTAGTGGGCTGTAAGTATACGTGTATTTCCTGCCTCTGTCTATGGAACTGGGACAGAATCAGTGTGAAGTCACTGGCAATGAGAACATCTAGTCCTCAGATCTTGGTTACTAAATAATATTCTACGTTAAAAGAATTCTAGCATAGTAAGTGAGTTAAGTTACATGGTTAGACAGGAAAGAAGCTTCCCTAGAACCTGTGGTAACCACGAATTCAATGCTTGCAATGGCAATAAGTACATATGTATTGATGACCACCCTAAATGTAAATGGGCTGAATGCACCAATCAAAATACACAGAGTAATAGAATGGATAAAAAAGCAAGACCCATATTTATGCTGCCTAGAAACACATTTCAAAACCAAAGACATAAATGGACTGTAAGTGAAGGGATGGAAAAAGATATTTGATGCAAGCAATAGGGAGAAAAAAGCAGGTGTTGCAATACTTGTATCACACAAAATAAACTTCAAAACAAAGAAAGGAACAAGAGACAGAGAAGGACATTACATAATGATAAAGGGGTCAGTAAAACAAGAGGATATAACCATTATAAATATCTATGCACCCAATACAGGAGCACCTACATACGTGAAACAAATACTAACAGAATAAAAGGAGAAAATAGAATGCAATGCATTGATTTTAGGAGACTTCAACACACCATTCACTCCAAAGGACAGATCCACCAGACAGAAAATAAGCAAGGACACAGAGGCACTGAACAACACACTAGAACAGATGGACCTATCAGACATGTACAGAACTCTACACACAGAAGCAGCAGGATCCACATTCTTCTCAAGTGTAACATTTATCAGAATAGACTACATACTAGGCCACAAAAAGAACCTCAGTAAAATCAAACAGATTGTAATTCTACCAACCAACTTCTCAGATCACAAAGGTGTTAAACTAGAAATAAATTACGCAATGAAAATGAAAAGGACCACTAACACATGGAGGCTTAACATCATGCTCCTAAACAAGCAGTGGATCAATGACCAAATTGAAACAGAGATAAGAAATGTATGGAGACAAATGAAAGCAACAGCACAATGCCCCAATGTCTGTGGGATGCAGCAAAGGCAGTTCTAAGAGGAAAGTATATAGCAAAACATGCCTATTTAAAGAAGGAGGAACAATCCCAAATGAATATTCTAAATTCACATTTATTGAAACTGGAAAAAGAAGAACAAATGAGGCCCAAAGTCAGCAGAAGGAGGGACATAATAAAGATCAGAGAAGAAATAAATGAAATTGAGAAGAATAAAACAACAGAAAAAATTAATGAAACCAAGAGCTGGTTCTTTGAGAAAATAAACAAAATAGATAAACCCCTAGCCGGAATTATTAAGCAAAAAAGAGAATCCACACACATCAACTGAATCAGCAATGAGAAAGGAAAAATGATGACAGACGCCACAGAAGAAAAAGGAATTATTAGAGAATACTATGAAAATCTATATGATAACAAGCTGGATAACCTAGAAGAAATGAACAACTTTCTAGAAAAATACAACCTTCCAAGACTAACCAAGGAAGAAACAGAAAATCTAAATAGACTAATTACCAGCAATGAAATTGAATCAGTAATCAAAAAACTACCCAAGAATAAAATCCCCAAACCAGATGGATTCACCACGGAATTTTATCAGACATTTAGAGAAGACATAATACACATTTTCCTTAAAGTTTTCCAAAAAAATAGAAGAAGAGTTAGTACTTTCAGACTCATTCTATGAAGGCAGCATCACTGTAATACCAAAACCAGGCAAAAAAGAAGAAGACTACAGACCAATATCCCTGATGAACATAGATTCAAAAATACTCAGCAAAATGCTAGAAACCGAATTAAAAAATACATCAAGAGAATCATACACTATGATCAAGTGGGATTCATCCCAGAGATTCAAGTATGGTACAACATTAGAAAATCCATCAACATCATCCACCACATCAACAAAAAGAAGGACAAAAACCACATGATCATGACCATAGATGATGAAAAAGTATTCAACAAAATTCAACATCCATTCCTTATAAAAACTGTCAACCAAATGGGTATAGAGGGCAAGTACCTCAACATAATAAGGGCCATATATGACAAACTCATAGCCAACATCATACTTAACAGCAAGAAGGTGAAAGCTTTTCCTCTAAGATCAGGAGTAAGACAAGGGTGCCCACTTTTCCCACTTTTATTCAACATAGTTCTGGAGGTCCTAGTCATGGCAATCAGACAACATAAAGAATTAAAAGCCATCTAGACAGGTAAGGAAGAAGTCAAACTGTCACTGTTTGCAGCTTGCATGATACTGTACATTAAAAAAACCTAAAGAATTCACTCCAAAATGACTAGATCTAATATCTGAATTCAGCAAAGTTGCGGGATACAAAATTAATACACAGAAACCTGTGGCATTCCTATATACCAATGACACACTAACAGAAAGAGAAATCAGGGAAACAATTCCATTCACAATTGATTCAAAAAAATAAAATACCTAGGAATAAATCTAACCAAGGAATTGAAAGTCCTATAACCTGAAAACTGTAAGATGCTCTTAAGAGAAATTAAAGAGGACACTAAGAAATGGAAACTCATCCCATGCTCTTGGCTAGGAAGAATTAATATTGTCAAAATGGCTATCCCATCTAAAGCAATCTACAGATTGAAAGCAATCCCTATCAAAATACCAACAGCATTCTTCAATGAACTGGAACAAATAATTCTAAAATTCATATGGAACCACAAAAACCCCAAATAACCAAAGCAATCCTGAAAAGGCAGAATAAAGCTGGGGGGATCTCGCTTCCCAATTTCAAGCTCTACTACAAAGCCACAGTAACCAAGACAATTTGGTACTGGCACAAGAACAGACCCATAGACCAGTGGAACAGAATAGAGAGTCCAGATATTAACCCAAGCATATATGGTCAATTAATACATGATAAAGGAACCATGGATATATAATGGAGAAATGACAGCCTCTTCAAGAGCTGGTATTGGCAAAACTGGACAGCTACATGTAAGAGAATGAAACTGGATTCCTGTCTAAGTCCATACACAAAAGTAAACTAGAAATGGATCAAAGACCTGAAAGAAGTCATGAAACCATAAAACTCTTAGAAGAAAACATAGGCAAATCTCTCTTTCAATGTAAACATGAACAACTTCTTCATTAATGTATCTCCCTGGGCAAGAGAAACAAAAGCAAAAATGAACACGTGAGATTATTTCAAACTAAAGAACTTCTGTACAGCAAAGGATACCATCAGTAGAACAAAAAGGCATCCTACAGTATGAGAGAATATATCTATAGATGACATATCCGATAAGGGGTAGACATCCAAAATATACAAAGAGCTCACACACCTCAACAAAGAAAAAGCAAATAATCCAATTAAAAAATGGGTAGAAGATATGAACAGACTGTTCTCCAAAGAAGGAATTCAGAGGGCCACCAGGCACATGCAAAGATCCTCCCCGTTGCTAATCATCAGAGAAATGCAAATTAAAACCACAATGAGATATTACCTCACACCAGTTAGGATGGCCAACATCCAAAAGACAAACAACAACAAATGTTGGTGAGGGTGTGGAGAAAGAGGACCCCTCCTACTCTGCTGGTGGCAATGTAAATTAGTTCAACCATTGTGGAAAGAGGTATGGGGGTTACTCAAAAACAAATATAGAAATACCATTTGACCCAGGAATTCCACTCCTGGGAATTTACCCTAAGGCTGCAGCAGCCCAGTTTGAAAAAGACATATGCACTCCTACATTTATTGCAGCACTATTTACAATAGCCAAGAAATGGAGGCAATCTAAGTGTCCATCAGTAGATGAATGGATACATATACACAATGAATATTATTCAGCCATAAGAAGAAAACAGTCCTATTTGCAATAACATGGATGGAGTTTGAGGATATTTTTCTCAGTGAAATAAGCCAGTCGGAGAAAGACAAGTACCAAATGATTTCACTCATATGTGGAGTATAAGAACAAAGCAAAAACTGAAGGAACAAAACAGCAGCAGACTCATAGAACCCAAGAATGGACTAACAGTTACCAAAGGGGAAGGGACTGGGGAGGATGGGTGGGGAGGGAGGGATAAGGTGAATAAGGGGCATTACCATTAGCACACATAATGTAGGGGGTGCACAGGGAAGGCAGTATAACATAGAGAAGACAAGTAGTGACTCTGCAGCATCTTACTATGCTGATGGACAGTGACTGTTATGGGGTATGTGGTGCGGTCTTGATGATGGGGACAATCTAGTAACCACAATGTTGCTCATGGAACTGTATATTAATGATACTAAAATAAAAGAAAAAGTGGTCTATAAAAAAAATCCAAGTGCTTTTACTAATAGGAAAGGGACAAAAACAAAAGATTTATGATCTTTAAAAAATAAATTGTGGTAACCACATACTGTCTAGAGTTCAAAAAAAGATATTTATCACTTCCCTTTGAATTTAAACTATGGAAATCTCAGTAATCAAATTATTTCAATCACTTTATCAAAATTAACAATGAGTGCTTACAGTGAACTTTCAGCATGATTCTAAGCACCTTTACATGTTTTATTTATTTCTGCTAATGCCCGTGAGAAGTTAGCTTTATTTTATATATGGCGAAACTTATTTGGAGAACTTAAAAAACGGGCTCAGGGACACATGACAGAGCTTGAATTTTAACGCAGGCTGATATTCTCTAAAGTTTATGTCACTTTTCTTTTACCTGCTATTTCAAGTCACCAGTCTGTTTGGTTATCATAATATTCTGTGAGGTAGTCAAGTTGTGAACTGTTTATTGTCTTTGTTTTTAAAGCAAAGAAGTCGAGGTTCACAAATTTTAAAATATCTTGATCTAATTAATGGTATAGCCAGGATTTGCATGCGAGCTTTTTGGATCCTACTCAGTACCTTTTCACAAGTAGTTATCACACGGTTCCTTAAAAATGGAAGAGCGAGATGCAGAGGAGTCAGCGTCAGAAATGGATCTAGGATGAGAAAGCAAGGTCAGCATGATGCCAGCTGAGAAGGACCTGCTGGCTTCAAAGATGGTCAGAGGGGTCCATGAGTCGAGGAATATGGGGCTCTAGAAAATAGACACAGAAACCCATTTTCTTTTAGGGTTTTTAGAAGGACTCCTCCGAACACCTTGATTTCAGCCAGGGAGATCTTGCATTAGGGTACCAACCTCAGAATGATAAGATAATAAATTGGTGTTGCTTTTAGCCAGTTAAGTTCGTAGTAATTTCTTACAGCAGCAAAACAAAACTAATACAGAGATGCATATTTAAACAGGAAGAAAGGAAATAGATAAATAGTAGTGGATTCTTTTTTGTGTCAGTCTTAATGAGATTGAAATGGATGAATATATGGATGGCATCGATTCTGAGAAGGTTAGAAAGTTATGACATTTGAGGTTAGAAGTTAGGATTTCTGACTGGGGAATTATAAAATGTATCTAGGCTTGGAAGGATTGTAATTCTTCCTCAGTTTCAATAACTTTCTCATTTGCCTTCTCATCTTTGTAGAAGAATCAAAGCTTTTGTAAAGAAATGTTATTGTGTTGAGAAAAGAACACAGGAGCAAAATTCTGTTTAAATTAAAATGAACTGAGAAAAATTTAAAAGGTGCATAGAAGAGCAATGGGCTTCGTTTCATCTCAAATTTCTCCTCAGACCCTGTGACCTGCTGTGCCTGTGGGTCATAGAAGACTGTTGAGCATTCTCTTTTGTGAATCTGTTTGAAAGAGAGTAAGAACAAATGTGTGCTGTGCCCCAAATTTCACTAAATCTTTTTAGGTAAACTTCAGAAGCATATGCACAAGAGAAATGGACAAATTTTAAGATCATTCATTTGCAGATTGCCAGTTAAGATTACGTTAGGTTGACCTGCGTTTCGATATGACTGAAGAGAATTTCTTGAAAATGAGTAGGAGATTGCAAAGTTGCTCATCTCACTTTCATGTCATATCCTTCAACATATATATTTTCCTTCAGTACCAAAAAAGGAGCCATTCCTTTGTATGAGAGCACACTGTAGCAGCGAAGGACTGTTGGGTGTAATTCTTCAGAACCACAAAAACATGAGCTATGCTCAGGGCCTCTTAGAAAAGTGAATATGAGTTTCTTGATGTAACTGAAAATTTTAGGGCTTTTATTGTCTTCTTAATTGCCGACTTGTGATCTGAATAGGGCTACAATGTCATATTCTTAAATTATAGATTCGTTACATACATAGCTAGGTTCTCTGGAGGAATCCTTCTGCTTATCCAAGGCTGATTTGTCCATCATTGTTCTATATCACATCCCTCTCACATTTTGACCTTGCTTCAATAATTATCCTCCTGCTTCTCCCATTTAGCATATAGATAGGCTCTAACTAATCTTTTCTTTAAAATGGACAATAAAGTCAAAGCTTTCCCTGGACCCAATCATCCTCTATAGAGATATTTTCCCCCTTCCTTTCAGAAGGGGATCTCACTTACCTGGATCTCACTCTCAGATGTCTAGGGACCAGGCTGCTGCTGGAGGAAGTAAGATGTGAAGCCTGAGGGAGACAATGGAAAATTGTCAGTTTGTGCTCATCAGCAGAATCCAGATGCCAGAGCTTCTCATTTTCCAAGAAAAGCTGGATATCTGGATTTTAGCTAAACTGTCTCAAATGCTAAATGCTACTGATGAATGAAACGAAAGAAGAACAAACACTTTGCAGGGCTGTGAAGAGATTTCTGAATTCAGCCTATAACTTGCTAGTCTGGGCTAATGTACAGTCTTAGGAAATTTGCAGTCTTTATTGTCCTCACTTTCTCTCTTCTTACTAATTCTTCAAATATTACAATACAGCACTATATAAGTTGAACTGTAAGTAAAGCTCCACGTAAATAAATTCACTTACGGTCTCCTAAATACCAGAGCCAACGGCTGCCTCTCTGCGGCAGTTGGGGTTCTGGATCACCCCTTTTGCCAGGTGCGATCGCTTACACTGATGACCCTGTCACTCTCCTCAGTGTCTTCACTGAAACTGCCTTCTCCTTTGCAGACTCCTTTTCTTCATTTCCTTAAATACTGATGTTCATTAAAATTGCCATAGTCGTCTTCCTGCTCCTCTTTTCCTCCTCTTTACTCTTACTGCTATTTTATGCAATTTATCCTGACCTGTGTCATCTAGTTCCATTACTTCAATTTCTACTTATGTAGTAGTGACTTCTAAACGTGTACTTCTAGCTTATATGTCTTGTCTTAGTTTCCAGATTGATAATTGCCTATTAGACATCCATCTGTAGACTTTCAGCAAGCAGTTCTTACTTATCTAAATACATTTTTCTTTTCTAAATTATGGGCGACAAGCCACCTGGTCTTGCCCAGGACCAAGGGATTTCCTAGGATGGAGGACTTTCAGAACTAATACGGTATTGTCCCAGCCATCGTAGAATGATTGTCACCCTACATCTTTTAAACTTTCTTCCTTTCCCTCTTTATTTAATCTTGGTTAATGTAACTACCAAAGAGTCAGTTCCCCAAACCAGAAAACTGAGGGTCATACTAGTCCTGTATTCTCAAAACATGGTTCTCATAACCTCTGTGCTGCTAATTTAAATTGAGCTTTGCAGATACTGTGTATTTTTTCCCAATTGAAGGTTGGGAAACTCTATGTTGAACAATTTATTGGTGCCATTTTTCCAACAGCATTTGGTCACTTTGTGTCTGTGTGTCACATTTTCATAATTCTTGTAATATTTCAAACTTCATTATTATTTTATATATTATGTGAATACTGTGATCAGTGATCATTGCTGCTACTATTGTGATTGTTTTGGGGTGCCATGAATCACCTGTATGAGATGCAAACTAAATTGGCAAATATTGTGTGTGTTTTGACCGCTCCACTGATTGGCTGTTTTCTGGTCTCTCTCCTTATTTCTGGAGACACAATATTGACATTAGGCCAGTTAATAACCCCACAATGGCGTCTAAGTATTGATGTGGAAGGAAAAGTTGCAAGTCTCTCATTTTAAGTCAAAAGCTAGAATGATTAAGCTTACTGAGGAAGACATATTGAAAGCCAGCACAGGCTGAAAGCTAGGCATTTTGTGCCAAGCAGCCAAGATGTGAATGCAAAGAAAAAACTCTTGAAGGAAATTAAACGTGTTACTCCAGTGAACACACATATGAAAAGAAAGTGAAACAGCTTAGTGTTGCTACGGATAAAGTTTTAGTGGTTGGATATCGTACCAGCCAGAACATTCGTTTCTTTAAGCCAAAGCCTAATTCAGAGCAAGACTGCAACTGTCTTTGGTTCTATGAAGGCTGAGAGAATTGAGGCAGCTGTGGAAGAAAAGCTGGAAGCTAACATGTTGGTTCATGAGGTTTAAGAAAAGCCATCTGCATAATATCAACTTTCAGGGTGAGGTAGCAAGTGTTGGTGGAGAAGCTGCAGCAACTTAATCCAGAAGATCTCCCTGAGATAATGAACGAAGGTGGCTACACTAAACAACAGATTTTCATTGTGGATGAAAATAGCCTTCTGATGAAGAAAGTGCCATCTAAGTCTTTCATAGCTAGCAAGGAGAAGTCAATGCCTGGCTTCAAAGCTTCAAAAAACAGTGACTGTCTTGTTAGGGGATAATGCAGCTGGTGACTTTAAGTTGAAGCAAACTCTCATTTACCAGTTTAAAAACCCCAGGGCTCTTAAGAATTATGCTAACTCTCCTCTGCCTGTGCTCTGTAAATGGATCAACAAAGTCTGAATGACAGCACACATGTTAACAGCATGATTTACTGAATATTTTAAGCCTACTGTTGAGATCTACTGCTTAGAAAAAAAGATTCCTTTCAAGAGATTCCTTGTTCATTGACAGTGCACCTTGTCACCCGGGAGCTCTGATGGAGATGTACAGTGAGATTAATGTTGTTTTCATGTCTGTTAACACAACATCCATGTTGCAACCCATGGACCAAGAACTAATTTTGACTTTCAAGTCTTAACTGAAGAAATACACTTCATAAGGCTGTAGCTGCCATAGCTAGTGATTCCTTTGGAGAAGCTGAGCAAAATAAATTGAAAACCTTCAGGAAAGGATTCACCATTCTAGATGCCATTAACAATATTCATCATTCATGAAAAGAGGCCAAAATATCTACATTAACAGGAACTTGGAAGAAGTTGATTGCAACTTTTAGGGTGATTTTGAGGGGTTCAAGATTTCAGTGGAGGGAATAACTACAGATGTGGTAGAAATAGGAGAACTAGAATTAGAAGAAGAGTCTGAAGAAGTGAACAATTGCTGCGATTTCATGATAAAACTATAACAGATGAAGTTGCTTCTTCTGGATCAGCGAAGAAAGTAGTGTTTTGAGATGGAATCATCTTCTGGTGAAGATGCTGTGAAGATTGTTGAAAAAACAACAAAGGATTTAGACTGTTACATAAACATCATTGATAAAGCAGTGGCAGGGCATCAGAGGACTGACTCCAATTATGAAAGAAGTTCTATGTTGGTAAAGTGCTAACAAACAACATCATATGCTACAAAGAAAATGTTCATGAAAGGAGAGTCAAGCAGTGAAACAAACTTCATTGTTGTCTTATTTTAAGAAACTGCCACAGCTGCCCCAACCTTGAGCAACCACCACCCTGATCAGTTAGCAGCCATGAACATTGAGGCGGGACCTTTTATAAGCAAAAAGATTAGGACTTGATGAAAGTTCAGCAATGGTTAGCATTTTTTAGCCATCAAGTGTTGGGTGTTTTTAAATTAAGAGGATAATATTGCACACTTAGTAGACTGTAATATAGTGTAAATGTAACTTTTATATGGGCTGGGAAATAAAAGAATTCATTTGACTTGCTGTATTGCAGTATTCACTTTATAGTTGTGCTTTGGGACTGAATCTGCAGTATCTCTTGAGGTATGCCTGTACTTTAGCATCTCTGAGGTTTGCCTGTACTTTAGCATCTCTGAGGTATGCCTGTACTTTAGCATCTCTGAGGTTTGCCTGTACTTTATTTTTTTGCTCAAGTTGTCCTGGTGTTGGCCACTGGGAGCCTTCTCAGTTAACTCCTCTGTCCTTTTGACATACTCCCATCAATTAGGTTTGTTTTTGCTGAGCACCTCCTTACTTTCTGACATTACAGGATGCTTCAGGCTCATGTTGTGTATTTCTTACCCCAGTCTTAAAATCATCCATTTCACCATGGAATCTTGGCTCTTTTTCTTGCAGAGTGATAAAAGAAACAAATCTGGGCGCTAGGGGAGATTGTAGCTAATGGGGTACCCTTACTGCTAGACCCTCTCAGGTGACAGAGAACAGAAATAATTATATGTGTGTACTAACCTGGGTATAAACGCATTCTATAGTTATTTCTGTATATAACCATTTGTTTTTATGTTATGGTAATGATGGGGTCTTACTGATGTCTCCAACTCGAATCCATTATCATGTTGATCATTCTAGCCTTTCTCCCTGTTACCTGTGAATTTCCACTCCGACGGTGATGGCTCCTATCAGTGTACGTAGAAAGCGGTTTCAGGATTGTTAACCAATATTCATTCCAGTTTGTTTCTCACTCCCGCTGCCCTGCACCACCACAGAGGACTGGGCTTCAGTTCTGGTGGAGCACCTCCTTCGAGATCCTAGGTTTGTTTTTGTTCTGTCAGCTTTAGGGATGATCCAGTTGTCATGAAGTTACTAATATCTGGGTTAACTCAATATCCCCGTTTGCTTTCAACATCAGAGTTACCAATTCCCTGTAGTAAATGTTTTCAGTATGAAAGGCCTAACATGGTTTCTCTTTTCATGTCTGGACACTGAATGGTCTGTGAGCCAACACCTCTTTTTAAAAGTTTTTTACTTAAGCCAATTTGGGTTGTGTTTCTTTTCTCCTATGGACAAAAGAATACTAAATAATATACCACACTATTGTTTCTGCTATTCTCTCTGCCTAGAACGTTCTTGTTCTCATTGCCTACATGGAAAATTGTCAATAATTCTTTAGGTCTTAGTGTAAGCGCCATGTTTTCTGTGACTCCATCTCTAACTGTGCCTGTCTCCTGGCATCACACCAGTGCCATTATACCCTTTCAGCCAGACTTATGTACTTCCTTCTCTGTTTTCTTAGGAAGTCCTCAATATATTGAATTTTCTTACTGCATGAGAGGGTATCAGACATTCAATGAATTTTATAATAACTTACAGCCACTTCTATCTGCAATTCCTTAATGATTTCAAATTATTGTGATTAAAAGGGCCTGGAGCACTGAGGCATTTGTATATTTTACTTAGTAGGGATAATGGCTCCCATGAACATATATTTCATGAAACATATTGCACTTATTGCCTCACTGAAAAAGTGTTTCTAATGTCTTTTTTAGTCAGGGAAAACCTCAGTGTCCTAAACATTGATACTGAACATTTTTTCATACTTTTGAAGTATTTGTGTTGTCAGAGTTTAAAATTCTGCTTTTTGGTATATTGCAGCTGATTTCATTGTTCCAAGGACTTCTACTACATGCAATCATAAGAGCATAGGTTACATAATTTAACTCCCTTTGAATTAACTTACACCCTGGATTTTGATATATCACTTTACTTTCCACTTTATTTCAAAGCTCCCTGCTTTTAACCATTTCTGGATTTGCTATTTATAATTCTCTCTTGGAAAAAGAAAATCTGTTGAAAGTAAATACTAAACCCATATGAGCTCTCAACTACTCTGATATCTCTAGATTTGCTTTTAAATTTGTCAAAAATAACAGCATTCACTTTATCCTGCACTGTGAATGTATTTAGTGCTATTTTAATAAAAGCTTGATCATAGTGGTTCTTCATGTTTTCAAGGAAACCTAGTGAAGTATTATTGGTAAGTGTATGTAAAATGAGATATTTCTTTATTCTTCTCATTTTTTAATTGCAAGATTATATAATTAGAAAACCCATGCCATTATGTATAAGATCTCTTGAGTTTTATGAATATAGACCAAATTTGGAATATGAATTTCAAATCCAGATGGTATTTCAGTGGCTCTGAAGTTTTGTCAAAATGTCTTGTGGTTGCCCTCTGCAGGGACTCTCAAGGCATTTATCACTAGACCTCACCTCTCTAGAAGGAAGCCTATAAAGTTGCATCAGATGAACTTGTACTAGTAGAGGCTTAGTTAATTAATTAATTAATTATCCATTCATTCAATTTCTGAGTACAGTTGTGTACCAGGTCTCATGTAGGCACATATAATATAGAACATGAAAAAAGAATTGCATAGGGTGGATATGCAATGAGAGCTGTACGCACAGGGTGTTTAGGGAGCATTATGTCGGGACAATCCAGCCTTGTCTCTGGGGAAGAAGGGAGGATAGGGTACATAAAAAGGCGTTGATACTAGGTTACTAAATCTCAGTCTGTTTAATCATTATTTTTCCCAGCCAGATACTTCAAGGCTGTGGTCAGGAGTGAATGAGAGAGAATTTTATGCTGTGGAAAATAAAACGAAATACAGAAAAGAATCCTGGAAACCAGAACAGTGTAGTGTCAGTGCACTGATAACCCTAATGTGTCTGTTCACTCGGAAGTCCCTGTGGCTCTTTATTGCAGAAAGTCACCGTGAACGCTGCTGCCCCTTGCAAGGTGTGCTTCCACAGGGGGCTGCCTCAGCTACTAACTGTCAGCCATGGTCACCAGAGTTTCTTCTGTCCTATCAACACATAGCCTGTTACTAGTGAATGATTTGACATTGCCAAACTGCACCGTTCTGCTAAAACTACCACCATGGCAATCTATTATCATCATATTACATTCTGTGGGGCCAGATTCATTTGGAAGTCTCACCGTTTCAGTGCAATCTCCTATTTTTATTATCAGTGAGAATAGGAAAGCAGCATGCGGATAGTGTATGATTTCTAGACTTCT
Organism: Manis pentadactyla; assembly: GCF_030020395.1. NCBI lineage: Eukaryota > Metazoa > Chordata > Mammalia > Pholidota > Manidae > Manis > Manis pentadactyla. The sequence goes on from NW_026644648.1 coordinate 147,466, forward strand.
GCATTTCATGTATAGTGAATTTTTTTTAGACAATTAGAAATGTGTGGGCTTGACAGTGTTTTAGTTTAGCTAAAAAAGACATGCAGAACATCTACCATCTACCTCCATACTACTTAAAAAAAGTATCCTGAAAAGCATGAATCTTTGAATTTAAGTATATGAAGATATACTGCTTTTAGAAAACTCCCTGATTATAGTAATTTTCCAAATTTTTTTTTTTTTACCTTTAAGAGAACATTTTTGTACTACTAAGTTCTGATATGTAGGCCTGGGTCTGGGAACTAGTGACATAGAGGGTAGGAAATAGTTTTCAAATCAGACAAACATGGGTTTATATCCTAGTATGTCATCTAATTATATGAACTTGGTTAATTTATGTAACTTTCCTGAACCTGTTTCTTTATTTATAAAAAATCTTCTTTGTTCCCATCACAAGGTTATTGGAAAAATTAAAAGACTTAATGCATGTGAAAGGTTATAAAATAATGATTTAAAAACTTCTATTGAGAGCCCTGAGAGGAATTACAAATATTCCCCTCCTTCCAGTATGATAGAAGAAGAAAGGAAGGGAGCTCACAATTATTTGGTGCCTTCTGTGTTTCAGGAGCAGATGTAGCTGCTCTTCATTGCTTTTAATGACAAACAGAGCCAAAAATTGTGTATTTCAATCAACATTTTACAGCTGGGGAAAAAAAATCATGCAGCTCAGAGAATTAAACAGTTTGTTCTAATTACACTGCTGATGAAAGGTGAAGTTAGGAATTCAGTCCAAAACATGTTGAGCTTTCACTCTTTCATGCTCCTCCCCAAAGGAAAAATCAGCCTACACTGTGCTGTCTAAAAACATAATCATTCTTTTTAGCTCTTTGAAGTAAGAAATGTTAATTTTGGGGTTAATATATAGCAGTAAGGCCACAGTCAAGGACAAGTTCTTTCAGTGTAATTTATCCTTTAGGCATTAAAGCCCTGGATTACATTCAGAAAACCCTCTCCTTTATTATAATTAACTGTCAAATTAACTTTCATGATGAATAATTTAACACAATTATTCACATGTACTTTAGGAAGATTCTTACAAAGAAAATTAGACAGTACCATGACATTTAATATAAAGTTTCCACAACCTCTTTTTTGGGCTGAAATAGTGATAATACAGTCTTTAGAAACTAATCATGTGATTTTGAACTATGGAACCATTTAAAAAATGACACTGTATTACCAAGTGTAAGAATGGCATATGAAACGAATTACTGAATTAAGTGTATCCATGCACTCTTATTTGGTTTCTAGTACTAAGGATAGTATATCAGGTTCACAAGTCTTCTGATATTTCAGATGATTTTCTCCCTTGCAATATAGAAACAGAATTTTAAGTTATGAGAAACAACACCTTATGCCTATACACTTAAGTTTCCATTTTGTAAAAGTTCAGCTTTTACAAAAGTCAGCTGTATGGAGTTAAAAAAGTAAAAGTACAGGAAGTGAAATGGTGACTTACCAGTGTTTGTCTCTCTGTTCTGGGCAATCCTTGTAAGTGTCTGTAACAGAAATGAACAATCAGATGTGTATTTGGTATTAAACCAGTCCTTTTAGGTATCTGCTGTGGCCTCTGGAGCATCACTGACAGTATTACGTTGATGCACAGTCCTTGTGTAAATTTTTGGGATGCACTTTTATTTTGTAAAAATGGCAAAGGTCAGTGTGCCCCTTTCTTTCCTGTCTTAACCTTCATGGATTGATTCTGCAAAATCATTACTATGTTTTATTTGCTACCTTAGAATGGTTTCTCAGGAATCTAGACAGGGATCTAGAGATAAGCAGCAAGCGATTTCATTCTGTACTTCCCACGGAGCTTTGCTATTGCAACTGAAATGGCATGTGACCTCTATTGCCTTGTCACAGCAGGGTGACTTTAAAGGGTGAGGAATTTGGCTGGAGTTGGCACTTCAACCCTTGAGCATTCAAGGTTATTTTTGATGTAGATTGAGCATACAGAAGTGTTATTGGTGAGGCACAGAGTGGATTTTCCCCCTTTGTCTTTTTTGACTCTTTGTGCAAGAGTACTGCCTTGAAGTACCATTGCATCAGTTTATGCATTTTTCTCTGGAAATAATTTCTTTATGGCTATACCAACAAGTCATAATACTTAGTTATTTCTATTAGATGTACTTGGCTTATATTTTATCACATGGGATCCTCAGGGATAAGAAGCACGTGTTCTTTGTTACTAAGATCCGCAGCATTTGCATTAAATTTTGTACTATTTAGGTACCTGTAAAATATTGGAAATATAATTGTTTGGGTTTTCTGTCTCTACTTTTACATAATCCCAAATGTCACCCCCTATTTCAAGCGATAATATTTACATATTATTATGATGAATAAAATCAGCAACAGCTAAGAGTTCCTGGTTATTTTCTTCATTTCAAGCACTGTATTTCTGTACATGTATCACCTGAAGATCTTGTTAAAAAAGCAGATTCTGATTTAGTAGGTCTGGGGTAGGTCTGAGAATCTACATTTCTAACAAGCACCTGGGTAATCCTGATGTTGCTGATCAAGAGCCACACGACACGTATATACAATAGTTACTCATTTTACAAATGAGGAAATTGAAACTTAATTTTTCCAACATCATACAGTTAGAATTTAGCAGAGCTGGGACTGGAAACAATCTCTGTTTATTGCCAGAGCTCATCCTTAACCACTGCTTCTAAAATGTTAACTATGGGAAGGTATTCATTTGTCTCCCCCCAAACTATTGCAGACCAAAAACTTATAAAGTACAATATAAATGAATTACTAGAGAAATTAAGTGCAACCTGGTATGTCTTATTTTTAGATTCAACAGATATGAAATTTCACCGTTACTATAAAAATTTCTGAACACATAAGCTCAATTTGCATGTTATTTATTTGCAGATCAGCAATAAATAATTCAAAGACCAGCAGTGGTCTACCGACTCTACTTTGAGTAGCATCGCTCTAAACCACTATGACATTCAGGAAGCCAGAATTCTTTCCCTCCCTCCCTCCCTCCCTCCCTCCCTCCCTCCCTCCCTCCCTCCCTCCCTCCCTCCCTCCCTTCCTTCCTTCCTTCCTTCCTTCCTTCCTTCCTTCCTTCCTTCCTTCCTTCCTTCCTTCCTTCCTTCCTTCCTTCCTTCCTTCCTTCCTTCCTTCCTTCCTTCCTTCCTTCCTTCCTTCCTTCCTTCCTTCCTTCCTTCCTTCCTTCCTTCCTTCCTTCCTTCCTCCCTCCCTCCCTTCCCTTCCCTTCCCTTCCCTTCCCTCCCTTCCCTTCCCTTCCCTTCCTTCGTTTCTTCTCTTTCTTTCTTTTCTTTCTTTCTTTTTCTCTTTCTCTTCTCTCTTCTCTCTCTCTCTTTTTTTTCTTTCTTTCTTTCATCTCCTTTATTTTACAAAAGCTACCATATTATATTCACCCTTCTGCATTTTCTCTTCACTTAACAGTATATACTGGAATCTCTATGAAGCTGTGGGTTTTCAGTTCTATGGGAGATGCAGGAACCCAAGGTCCCTCAAATATGCAGCCTCTGGGGCAGCAAGACCTCAGTGGGCAGGGACTGTGTGCACATCTTAGCGGCCTGAGCAGTGGGCCAATCTTGTCACAGTGAGAGATGAGCTGCCTGTTTTCAAATGGAGCAATGATGATGGTGGCCCTCATGGACCAGGGACTTTCCACATTTCCCTGGACTGTTGAGTCTGAGAAATATTGTCCACAGCAAACAAAAGGACATGGGACAATAGCAAGCAAAGAAACCAGAATTTTTAAATGTATTTGTAAATGCAATAGAAATGACAACAGTGTTTTTTTAAATTAAAGAGTATACCATTAATTGCATTTGACACGTGGATCTGGAAAAGAGAAGAGAAAATAACAATAAGAAAAACTGAAAATAAAATAATCCTGTTTCTTGGGAATTTTTAAATGAAATCTTAGAGAAGGGTCTTAGGATAAAAGAAGACTTTTGCTTTAATAAGTAAAATAAATCAAACTTTTTGTCTTGTCCCTAATTTAGAGAAAAGCATGTTTTGTTTTTTCTCTAAATGGATTTCTATTTCTTAGTTGAACTGAGTTTTTATACCTTTTAGTTCCTCCATTAGTGTGTAGTGGCATTAGACACTTCATCCTTGGCTCTGAGTGTAGAATCAGGCAGAGGTCACATCAATATTTTTATATATTATTTTGTAAGGAAAAGAACATTTTGTGTTATTTACTGGTTTTACACATTCCTCCATTCTTTAGTGAGCAGAAGAAAATACAAGATGAAGCAGCACAACTTGTGAACATACTATCCTTTTCATAGTCTAATGTAGAGAATGTCTGGTCTATCCCCCTTTAACTCATTAATTTCAAGTGTTTGCATATGTTTTTAGAAGAGAATCTGCCATAGATTCAGAATTGTCTTACTCCAGAATCATATAACTGATGTATTTGTCTGTATCTGCCTAGCTGTCCTCTATCAATCCATTGATCTTTCTGACTATTTTCCTCTCAGTAGTGAGGAGGTAATGTATACTCATTAAAAACCAAATGTGCAAAGAGAATATATTTTTGCTTCTGTAACAGACCTAATTATCCTCTCTTACCTCCAACCCCATGGACTGTTAAGTTGGAAGCAGACCTCTAAATAAGACAATTAACAGTGTCACTGTTTTTTCTGGTTGAAACAGTATCCTATGAATGACTTACCTCCTTTTGTCAAATGCTTGGCTATTCATATTTTCTCCCCTAACAATCTGCTTCTATGCAAGATATATGGTTTAGGGTGGTAGGGGAAAAGGTGGTATTCCCTGAATCCTGTCTCCACTGTGGGGGCTGGTGGTAGACTCTGGCTTTTTGGGTGTTGGGTGGCTGCTATAACCCAAACTTGTGTTTCAGTCCACATTTCCCTCATATACTAGAAGCTGTGACCCCTCCTAGACCCTTCATGTTCCCTTACTGGGTACATGGTAACCTCTAAATAGTTAATATGTCCTGTGTAGGACATGAAGAATCAGGGTATTGCATAGGCTCTTTTTCCAGATCATTTTTTCTGCCAAGGTTGTACTAATATACCATAATTGACATAACAATGAGCTTGTTGCTAAACTTCTAGAGGCCTTCAGCCTCCCCAGATATGCTGACAGTGAGTGAACTGTTTTGGGGCCCTCCCCATACATAATTGGATCCATGTGCAGCTTATCACGAGCAGTGGGGAAAAACGGGAACTCTGAAACCTACCCTTTTATCCTACTTTATTTCTCTTATCCTCCCCTATTCTCATTGAGGAAGAGGGAGAAAAATGTCAGCTCTCTTTTCCCTTTTCCTTTTTAACCTAACATCCTTATGTAATATCCTACTTCCTTCCATGACTGGTGAAGGGGTATGACTATAGAAATTTCAAAATATTAAAAATTATTTGAAAAATATTTTAATAGATGGATGGGTGGTAAATAAATAGATACCTGTAAGGCCATCACTATCCATTAAAAGGGAAAAATTATAATTGAAACTAAAAGTATTTATTCAATCCTCCTTATGTCACTACAGAACATTTAATGATCTTGGTATTGGTTATAGGTAATACCTCACAGCAAGGGAGTTTACCTGTAGGTATAACTTTAATCCTTTGGCAAAACAGTGTGATCTATAGCTCTTCTCAGGTGATAAGTGGCCTTCTCATTGTGACTTTGCCAGTACTGCAGTGCAACCCTCAAATGCCTGAAGCAATTGTATTCTTTCAGCCTAAAAAATTAAATCAGTGCTATTAATGTATTTTTTTCACAGATTTCTTGAACTGAGATGTTTAATAACTGAAGCAGATTCATGCATTATTACAGTGATGAGACTAAGTTCAAACTGCTATTTCATTTATGGAATACTTGGGAATAGCCATACTGTGTGTACATCTTTTAGTTTATTTTTCCATCATCATGAATATTAAGTATGCATACATATTTTTTCCCAAGACATGAAAATAGATTGTTATAATTATTTATTTTATTTATTCAATAGACCTGTTGAATATTACCAAGGTCAAAATAATCAGTTTATTCTGTGGATACATAGATTAATAAGAAATTCTCCTATACTTAACTTAGAACATAAGACCAATCAAGATAATTATGCAAAGAAATAATTTAACAGGATTTTCTTTTGGTAATAGCCCTTTAATATACTTACCAGTTTTTTAAAGTCCCTGTCCAATAACTCCAGCAACTGGTTTATCTCTGGTTCCTTTTCTACTGGCAATTTCTTCTCTTGAAAATAGGTACCATTTTCTTATGTCTTGTAATTTTTATTGTATGCTTGACATTGCACATACAAAAGAATAGTAGACCATGAAGTAAATAATATTTACCCCCAGAAAAAAAGGAATACCTCTTCTTTTGTTTGGTTGTTAGTTTAGGGAGAGGATGAATCAATGTAATATGAAGTTAAACTGTATTTAGGTTTTGTTGCAACTTTCACTTAACTTTATTCCACTATTAGCTTCAAATATTTTGGGGGCAGAAGTGAGAAATCACTTTATGCTTTGTTATTAACTAGGAAGGTTTCTGCACCTTGAGAGTTCCTTCTTTGTCTTGTTAACTGACTCTAAGCTTTTTGGGATCGTCTAAAAGTTCAGAGTGCATAGCAGGTATTTCTCTCAGATCTTCTGCACAGCCCTTAGCCTTTAGATGTCTTCAGTAGTGCACTCTGCAGTGAAGGCTAAGTGCTTTGCATTGGATTTCTGTGAAGTCTCCTGAATTGCTGTCAGATTTTGGTGAGCTTTAATAAACATAAAGTATTAAAAGATTTACTATGACAGAGGGCTGATGGATCAGAAAGAACTTGATGTGTCACACTTGAGCTGGCCCTTGAAAGATAAACAGGATTCAGCCTGATAGAAGTGGTAATAGAAGGATCTTAATCCATATGCTTTAACATTTAGATTTATAAGAGTAGATCTACTTTATAACATCCCCAGGAAAACTGATCCTTAGCTTCTGCTTTTACATTATTTATATTTTATAGTCAAAATTTTATAATCAGATATATACTATTTATATATTGTTTCCTGACAAGTATTTGACTGACAGCCACACAGAAAATACACGTTTTTATCAGTACATTCTTTTTCCTAACTACATTTTATTTTAAACTCATGGAGATTATTATTGTACCTTTTAATTAATTAATTAATTGGTATCAATGTACAATTACATGAGCAACATTATGGTTACTAGACTCCCCCCATTATCAAGTTTCCCACATACTCCATTACAGTCACTGTCCTTCAGCATAGTAAGATGCTGTAAAATCACTACTTGTCTTCGCTGTGTTATACTGCCTTCTCCGTGCCCCCTCCCTACATTATGTGTGCCGATTATAATGCCCTTTTCCCCCCTTACCCCTCCCTTCCCACACATCCTCCCCATTCCCTTTCCCTTTGGCAACTGTTAGTCCATTTTTGGGTTCTCTGAGTCTGCTGCTGTTTTGTTCCTTCAGTTTTTGATTTGTTCTTATACTCCATAGATGAGTAAAATCATTTGATACTTGCTTTCCCCACTGGGCTTATTTCACTGAGCATAAAACCCTCTAGCTCCATCCATGTTGTTGCAAATTGTAGGATTTGTTTTCTTCTTATGGCTGAGTAATATTCCATTGTGTATATGTACCACCTCTTCTTTATCCATTCATCTTTTGATGGACATTTAGGTTGCTTCCATTTCTTGGCTATTGTAAATAGTGTTGTGATAAACATAGTGGTGCATATATCTTTTTCAAACTGGACTCCTGGATTCTTAGGGTAAATTCCTGGGAGTGGAATTCCTGGGTCAAATAGTATTTCTTTCTTTCTTTCTTTCTTTCTTTCTTTTTTTTAAGTTTAAACCAGTATGTGTTTATTATTTGCTGCATACAAATTGTAGTGGAGATCCAAGGGATGAACACGGTTGCAATACAGAGTGGGGGGTATAATAATATTGGTATGTAACAGAGCCTGTGGAAGACAAAGTTGAATGTTTTCAACTCTGTTTGAGTAAATCCAGAGAAAACTGAAAAAAATTATTTAACAGATTTTTGAGGTATACTTTAACATACCATGAAATACACCCAGTGAAAGCATAAATTCAATAATTTTAGTAAATTTATAGAGCTACACAACCACCATTGCAATCCAGTTTCAGAACATTTCTATCACCCCGAAAGGTTTCTTTGGGCCCATTTGAAGTTAATACCCACTTCTACCTCAGTCCTAGGCAACGACTTATCTGCTTTCTGGCTCTATGAACTGGCCTTTTCTAGATTTTTATATAAATTGAATCATACAATATATATCTTTATATATGTATATATATTTTTTATTTTGGTATCATTAATTTACACTTACATGAAGAACGTTATGTTTTCTAGGCTCTCCCCTTCACCAAGTCCCCCTCCAACACCCCATTACAGTCACTGTCCATCAACATAGTAAGATGCTGTAGAGTCACTACTTGTCTTCTCTGTGTTGCACAGCCTTCCCTGTGCCCCCCCACTATACATGCTAATCGTAATGCCCCCTTTCTTTTCCTCCGCCCTTGTCCCTCCCTTCCCACCCAACCTCCCCAGTCCCTTTCCCTTTGGTAACTGTTAGTCCATTCTTGGGTTCTGTGATTCTGCTGCTGTTTTGTTCCTTCAGTTTTCCTTTGTTCTTATACTCCACGTATGAGTGAAATCATTTGGTACTTGTCTTTCTCCACCTGGCTTATTTCACTGAGCATAATACCCTCTAACTCCATCCATGTTGTTGCAAATGGTAGGATCTGTTTTTTTTTTATGGCTGAGTAATATTCTATTGTGTATATGTACCACATCTTCTTTATCCATTCATCTACTGATGGACATTTAGGTTGCTGCTGTATCTTGGCTATTGTAAATAGTGCAGTGATAAACATAGGGGTGTATCTGTCTTTTTCAAACTGGAGTGCTGCATTCTTAGGGTAAATTCCTAGAAGTGGAATTCCTGGGTCAAATGGTATTTCTATTTTGAGCATTTTGAGGAACCTCCATACTGCTTTCCACAATGGTTGAACTAATTTACATTCCCACCAGCAGTGTAGGAGGGTTCCCCTTTTTTTCTCCACATCCTCACCAGCATTTGTTGTTGTTTGTCTTTTGGATAGTGGCCATCCTAACTGGTGTAAGTTGATATCTCATTGTGGCTTTAAGTTGCATTTCTCTGATGATTAGTGATGTGGAACATCTTTTCATGTGTCTGTTGGCCACCTGAATTTCTTCGTTGGAGAAGTGTTCTGTTCAAATCCTCTGCCCATTTTTTAATTGGATTATTTGCTTTTTGTTTGTTGAGGTGCGTGAGCCCTTTGTATATTTTGGATGTCAACCCCTTTATCAGATATGTCATTTATGAATATATTCTCCCATATTATAGGATGTCTTTTGTTTTACTGATGGTATCCTTTGATGTACAGAAGCTTTTTAATTTGATATAGTCCCACTTGTTCATTTTTGCTTTTCTTTTCCTTGCCCATGGAGATATGTTCATGAGGAAGTTGTTCATGTTTATATTCTACAGAATTTTTCCTATATTTTCTTCAAAGGGTTTTATGGTTTCATGACTTACTTTCAGGTGTTTGATCCATTTCTAGTTTACTTTTTTGTAAGGAGTTAGACAGTAATCCAGTTTCATTCTCTTATATGTAACTGTCCAGTTTTGCCAACACCAGCTGTTGAAGAGGCTGTCATTTCCCTATTGTATATCCATGGCTCCTTTATTGTATATTAATTGAACATATATGCTTGGGTTAACATGTGGACTTTCTATTCTATTTCACTGGTCTATGGGTCTGTTCTTGTGCCAGTAACAAATTGTCTTGATTACTGTGGCTTTGTAGTAGAGCTTGAAATTGGGAAGCGAGATCACCCCAGCTTTATTCTTCCTTCTCAAGATTGATTTGGCTATTATTTTGATAGTTGTTGCATTGAATCTGTTGATTGCTTTAGGCAGTAAGGCCATTTTGACAATATTAATTCTTCCTAGCCAAGAGCATGGGATGAATTTCCATTTATTAGTATCCTCTCTAATTTTTCTTAAGAGTGTCTTGCAGTTTTCAGGGTATAGGTCTTTCACTTCCTTGGTTCAGTTTCTTCCTTTTTTATGCAATTGTGAATGAAATTGTTTTCCTTATTTCTCTTTCTGCTAGTTCATCATGAATGTATAGGAATGCAACGGATTTCTGTGTATTAATTTTGTATCCTGCAACTTTGCTGAAAACAGATATTAGTTCTAGTAGTTTTGGGGTGGAGTCTTTAGGGTTTTTTATGTACAATATCATGTCATCTGCAAACAGTGACAGTTTGACTTCTTCCTTGCCAGTCTGGATGCCTTTTATTTCTTTTTGTTGTCTGAGACTGCCATGGCTAGGACCTCCAGTACTGTGTTGAATAAAAGCAGGGAGAGTGGACATCCTTGTCTTGTTCCCAATCTTAAAGGAAAAGCTTTCATCTTCTCACTGATAAGTGTGAAGTTGGCTGTAGGTTTGTCATATATAGCCTTCATTATGTTTAGGTACTTGCCCTCTATACCCATTTTATTAAGAGTTTTTATCATGAATGGATATTGAACTTTGTCTAATACGCTTTCAGCATCTATGGAAGTGATCATGTGGTTTTGTCCTCCTTTTTGTGATGTGGTGGATGATGTTGATGGATTTTCGAATGTTGTACCATCCTTGCATCCCTGAAATGAATCCCACTTGATCATGGTATATGATCCTCTTGATGTATTTTTGAATACTTTCTGTGAATCTTGTTACTTTCTGTGTTTTAAAGTCTATTTTGTATGATACAAGTACTGCAACACTTGCTTTTTTCTCCCTATTGTTTCCATGAAATATTTTTTTCCATCCCTTCACTTTTAGTCTGTGTATGTCTTTGGGTTGGAGATGAGTCTCTTGTAAGCAGCGTATAGATGGATCTTGCCTTTTCATCTATTCACTTACTCTGTGTCTTTTGATTTGTGCATTCAGACAATTTACATTTATGGTGATTATCGATAAATATGTACTTATTGCCACTGCAGGCTTTGGATTTATGGTTACCAAAGTTTCAAGGGTATCTTCTTTACTATCTATCTAATTTTAACTCACTTATTATGCTATTGTAAACACAGTCTAATGATTCTTTATTTCTCTCCCTTGTTTTTCTTCCTCCTTCCCTCTTTATATTTAGGTGTTTTATTCTGTACTCTTTTGTATTTCCTTTGAGTGATTTTGTGGATAGCTGATTTTATTTTGCATTTAGTTAGTAATTGGTTGGTCTCCTTTCTTTGTTGTGGTTTTATTTTCTCTGGTGACATCTATTTAGCCTTAGGAGCACTTCCATCTAGAGTAGTCCCTTTAAAATATATTGTAAAGATGGTTTGTGGGAGGCAAATTCCCTCAACTTTTGCTTGTCTGGGAATTGTTTAATCCCTCCTTCAAATTTAAATGATAATCTTGCTATGTACAGTATTCTTGGTTCAAGGCCGTTCTGTTTCATTCCATTGCCTATATCATGCCATTCCCTTCTTGCCTATAGTTTTCTGCTGGGAAATCTGATGATAGCCTAATGTGTTTTCCTTTGTAGGTGATCTTTCTTCTCTCTCTGGCTGCTTTTAAAACTCTGTCCTTGTCCTTGATCTTTGCCATTTAATTATTATATGTCTTGGTGTTGTCCTCCTTGGGTCCCTTGTGTTGGGAGGGCTGTGGACTTCCATGTTCTAAGAGACTATTTCCTCCCCCAGCTTGGGGAAGTTTTCAGCAATTTTTTCTTCAAAGGCACTCTCTGTCCCTTTTTCTCTCTCTTTTTCTTCTGGTACCCCTATAATGCAAATATTGTTCTCTTTGGATTTATCACACAGTTCTCTTAATATTCTTTCATTCCTAGAGACCCTTTTTTTTTTTTTTAGATAATTATTTTTTATTGAAGGGTAGTTGACACACAGTATTACATTACATTAGTTTCAGGTGTACAACATAGTGATTCAACATTTATATACATGACAGTTCTAGGTACCAGGTATCACCATACCAAGCTGTTACATTATCTTGACTATATTCCTTATGCTATACATTACATCCCAGTTACTTATTTATTTTACCATTGGAAGTGTGTACATTTTGTTTGTTTGTTTTTTGTGAGGGCATCTCTCATATTTATTGATCAAATGGTTGTTAACAACAATAAAATTCTGTAAAGGGGAGTCAATGTTCAATGCACAATCATTAATCCACCCCAAGCCTAATTTTCGTCAGTCTCCAATCTTCTGAGGCATAACAAACAAGTTCTTACATGGAGAACAATTCTTACATAGTGAATAAGTTACATAGTGAACAGTACAAGGGCAGTCATCACAGAAACTTTCGGTTTTGCGCATGCATTATGAACTATAAACAGTTCAAATATGAATACTCATTTGATTTTTATACTTGATTTATATGTGGATACCACATTTCTCTCTTTATTATAATTATTTTTAATAAAATGCTGAAGTGGTAGGTAGATACAAGATAAAGGTAGAAAACATAGTTTAGTGTTGTAAGAGAGCAAATGTAGATGATCAGGTGTGTGCCTGTAGACTATGTGTTAATCCAAGCTAGAGAAGGGCAATAAAACATCCACATATGCAGAAGATTTCTCTCAGAACAGGGGGGTGAGGTTCTAAGCCTCACCTTTGTTGATCCCAATTTCTCACCTGATGACCCTCCTGCGACTGTGCCTGTCTTAGGTTGTTCCTCCCTTGAGGAATCTTACCCGTCTCTGGCTAACCAGTCATCTTCCGGGGCCATACAGGGAAATGTGAAGTTGGTAAGTGAGAGAGAAGCCTTATTGTTTGAAATGGTTAGCTTTTTATTTCTTTGCATATTTATGCCCTGTAGCTTCTATGCCCAGCATTTGTCTTGAGGTATCTTTACCACTTGGAAGAATTATGATACTCGGTAAATTTGATATGAGGCACGAATTCTATTTAAGGGTTGCAATTGGAAAGGAAGAAGAAAAGCTTTATAAGTAGCAGGCGGCAGAAAACATGGGAAGATTGATTATTTCTTTGACATATCTTCTTGTAGAATAACTTCAGCATGTATAGGTTTTAAGCTACTACATAAATTGCGCACACACATTAACATACTAGGAGTATAGTTACATAACCAAAGCATATCTGTAATTACCAGCCATCTCCAGTGAAACCAAGAAAACCAGATAGGCACCTTAGGCATTTGTGAAAACTTATCTATGATATGGTGGATATTGTCCAACTGAACTTGAACAGTCTGAGAGAAATCAGACAAATTAAAACAACCCATTCCTGGGGAATGTTCACATCCCTTATGTTCTTTTAACAGTAAATAGTCTGTAGTTGTAAGATTTTGGAGAGCTACAATTTGCACTTCTCCTAATTCTTGATTGAGTTCCAACAGTATAGCTCCAGTCAAATTTGCTGTTTTACTGTATGCACAGGCCAGCTTAGATATCTCCTTCTTCATTCCCATGGCAAGCCCAGGAACTGGTGGGATGAGTGCATCTACACCTGTAGCAGTGCGTGGACCTTTGTTGGGGTTTTTTGATGATCATCTTCTGGCATGAGTCTTCCAGAGAGTGCTGATGTTGGAAGTTCTTTTTCATATCGTATCTTAGTTCGTTTTCGGGGTATCCCCATTAGGCTTTGATCCTCTGTATAAACACAAACAGACCCTTTGCCTACACTTTTATATGCCCTTTATACCCTTGTGTAAAACACATTGGAGGTTACCACACAGGAACTGCCCTCTTTTTTTTTGGTATCATTAATCTACACTTACATGACGAATATTATGTTTACTAGGCTCTCCCCTATACCAGGTCCCCCCATAAACCCCTTTACAGTCACTGTCCATCAGCATAGCAAAATGTTGTAGAATCACTATTTGCCTTCTCTTTGTTGTACAGCCCTCCCTTTTCTCCTACCCCCCCATGCATGCTAATCTTAATACCCCCCTACTTCTCCTCCCCCCTTATCCCTCCCTCCCCACCCATCCTCCCCAGTCCCTTTCCCTTTGGTGCCTGTTAGTCCATTCTTGAGCTCTGTGATTCTGCTGCTGTTTTGTTCCTTCAGTTTTTCCTTTGTTCTAATATTCCACAGATAAGTGAAATCATTTGGTATTTCTCTTTCTCCGCTTGGCTTGTTTCACTGAGCCTAATACCCTCCAGCTCCATCCATGTTGCTGCAAATGATTGGATTTGCCTTTTCTTATGGCTGAGTAGTATTCCATTGTGTATATGTACCACATCTTCTTTATCCATTCATCTATCGATGGTCATTTAGGTTGCTTCCAATTCTTGGCTATTGTAAATAGTGCTATGATAAACATAGGGGTGCACTGATCTTTCTCATACTTGATTGCTGCATTCTTAGGGTAAATTCCTAAGGGTGCAATTCCTGGGTCAAATAGTAGGTCTGTTTTGAGCATTTTGATGAACCTCCATACTGCTTTCCACAATGGTTGAACGAACTTACATTCCCACCAGTTGTGTAGGAGGATTCCCCTTTCTCCACAGCCTCGCCAACATTTGTTGTTGTATGTCTTTTGGATGGCAGCCATCCTTACTGGTGTGAGGAGATACCTCGTTGTAGTTTTAATTTGTATTTCTCTGATAATTAGCAATGTGAAGCATCTTTTCATGTGTCTGTTGGCCATCTGTATTTCTTTTTTGGAGAACCGTCTGTTCAGTTCCTCTGCCAATTTTTTAATTGGGTTATTTGTTTTTTGTTTGTTGAGGCATGTGAGCTCTTTATATATTCTGGATGTCAAGCCTTTATCGGATGTGTCATTTTCAAATATATTCTCCCATACTGTAGGGTTCCTTTTTGTTCTATTTATGGTGTCTTTTGCTGTACAGAAGCTTTTCATCTTAATATAGTCCCACTTATTCATTTTTGCTGTTGTTTTCCTTGCCCGGGAAGATATGTTCAAGAAGAGGTCACTCATGTTTATGTCTAAGAGGTTTTTGCCTATGTTTTCTTCCAAGAGTTTAATGGTTTCATGACTTACATTCAGGTCTTTGATCCATTTTGAGTTTACTTTTGTATATGGGGTTAGACAATGGTCCAGTTTCATTCTCCTACATGTAGCTGTCCAGTTTTGCCAGCACCATCTGTTGAAGAGACTGTCATTTCACCATTGTATGTCCATGGCTCCTTTATCAAATATTAATTGACCATATATGTCTGGGTTAATGTCTGGATTCTCTAGTCTGTTCCATTGTTCTGTGGCTCTGCTCTTGTGCCAGTACCAAATTGTCTTGATTACTATGGCTTTATAGTAGAGCTTGAAGTTGGGGAGTGAGATCCCCCCTACTTTATTCTTCTTTCTCAGGATTGCTTTGGCTATTCGGGGTCTTTGGTGTTTCCATATGAATTTTTGAATTATTTGTTCCAGTTCATTGAAGAATGTTGCTGGTAGTTTCATAGGGATTGCATCAAATCTGTATATTGCTTTGGGCAGGATGGCCAATTTGTCGATATTAATTCTTCCTAGCCACAAGCATGGGATGAGTTTCCATCTGTTAGTGTCCCCTTTAATTTCTCTTAAGAGTGACTTGTAGTTTTCAGAGTATAAGTCTTTCACTTCTTTGGTTAGGTTTGTTCCTAGGTATTTTATTTTTTTTGATGCAATTGTGAATGGAGTTGTTTTCCTGATTTCTCTTTCTGTTGGTTCATTGTTAGTGTATAGGAAAGCCACAGATTTCTGTGTGCTGATTTTGTATCCTGCAACTTTGCTGTATTTCGATATCAGTTCTAGTAGTTTTGTGGTGGAGTCTTTAGGGTTTTTTATGTACAGTATCATGTCATCTGCAAATAGTGACAGTTTAACTTCTTCTTTACCAATCTGGATTCCTTGTATTTCTTTGTCTTGTCTGGTTGCCATGGCTAGGACCTCCAGTACTATGTTAAATAACAGTGGAGAGAGTGGGCATCCCTGTCTAGTTCCCGATCTCAGCGGAAATGCTTTCAGCTTCTCGCTGTTCAATATAATGTTGGCTGTGGGTTTATCATAGATACCCTTTATTATGTTGAGGTACGTGCCCTCTATTCCCATTTTGCTGAGAGTTTTTATCATGAATGGATGTTGAACTTTGTCAAATACTTTTTCAGCATCTATGGAGATGATCATGTGGTTTTTGTCTTTCTTTTTGTTTATGTGGTGGATGATGTTGATGGACTTTCGAATGTTGTACCATCCTTGCATCCCTGGGATGAATCCCACTTGGTCATTGTGTATGTTCCTTTTGATGTATTTTTGAATTCGGTTTGCTTATATTTTGTTGAGTATTTTTGCATCTACGTTCATCAGGGATATTGGTCTGTAGTTTTCTTTTTTGGTGGGGTCCTTGCCTGGTTTTGGTATTAGGGTGACGTTAGCTTCATAGAATGAGTTTGGGAGTATTCCCTCCTCCTCTATTTTTTGGAAAACTTTAAGGAGAATGGGTATTATGTCTTCCCTGTATGTCTCATAAATTTCCAAGGTAAATCCATCTGGCCCGGGGGTTTTGTTCTTTCGTAGTTTTTTGATTACCGCTTCAATTTCATTGCTGGTAATTGGTCTGTTTAGATTTTCTGTTTCTTTCTGGGTCAGTCTTGGAAGGTTGTATTTTTCTAGGAAGTTGTCCATTTCTTCTATGATTCCCAGCTTGTTAGCATATAGGTTTTCATAGTATTCTCTAATAATTCTTTGTATTTCTGTGGGGTCCGTTGTGATTTTTCCTTTCTCATTTTTGATACTGTTGATTTGTGTTGACTCTCTTTTCTTCTTAATAAGTCTGGCTAGAGGCTTATGTATTTTGTTTATTTTCTCAAAGAACCAGCTCTTGGTTTCATTGATTTTTGCTATTGTTTTATTCTTCTCAATTTTATTTATTTCTTCTCTGATCTTTATTATGTCTCTCCTTCTGCTGACCTTAGGCCTCATCTGTTCTTCTTTTTCCAATTTCAATAATTGTGACATTAGACCATTCATTTGGGATTGTTCTTCCTTTTTTAAATATGCTTGGATTGCTATATACTTTCCTCTTAAGACTGCTTTTGCTGTGTCCCACAGAAGTTGGGGCTTAGTGTTGTTGTTGTCCTTTGTTTCCATATATTGCTGGATCTCCATTTTGATTTGGTCATTGATCCATTGATTATTTAGGAGCGTGTTGTTAAGCCTCCATGTGTTTGTGAGCGTCTTTGCTTTCTTTGTACAGTTTATTTCTAGTTTTATGCCTTTGTGGTCTGAAAAGTTGGTTGGTAGGATTTCAATCTTTTGGAATTTACTGAGGCTCTTTTTGTGGCCTAATATGTGGTCTATTCTGGAGAATGTTCCATGTGCATTTGAGAAGAATGTATATCCTGTTGCTTTTGGATGTAGAGTTCTATAGATGTCTATTAGGTCCATCTGCTCTACTGTGTTGTTCAGTGCTTCCGTGTCCTTACTTATTTTCTGCCCAGTGGATCTATCCTTTGGGGTGAGTGGTGTGTTGAAGTCTCCTAGAATGAATGCATTGCAGTCTATTTCCCCCTTTAGTTCTGTTAGTATTTGTTTCACATATGCTGGTGCTCCTGTGTTGGGTGCATATATATTTAGAATGGTTATGTCCTCTTGTTGGACTGAGCCCTTTATCATTATGTAGTGCCCTTCTTTATGTCTTGTTACTTTCTTTGTTTTGAAGTCTATTTTGTCTGATTTTAGTAGTGCAACCCCTGCTTTCTTCTTGCTGTTGTTTGCTTGAAATATGTTTTTCCATCCCTTGACATTTAGTCTGTACCTGTCATTGGATTTGAGGTGAGTTTCTTGTAAGGAGCATATAGATGGATCTTGCTTTTATATCCATTCTATTACTCTGTGTCTTTCGATTGGTGCATTCAGCCCATTAACATTTAGGGTGACTATTGAAAGATATGTACTTATTGCCATTGCAGGCTTTAAATTCGTGGTTACCAAAGGTTCAAGGAAAGCCTCTTTAGTATCTTACTGCCTAACTTTGCTCACTTATTGAGCTGTTATATACACTGTCTGGAGATTCTTTTCTTCTCTCCCTTCTTATTCCTCCTCCTCGATTCTTCATATGTTGGGTGTTTTGTGCTGTGCTCCTTCTAGGAGTGCTCCCATCTAGAGCAGTCCCTGTAAGATGTTCTGAAGAGGTGGTTTGTGGAAATCAAATTCCCTCAGCTTTTGTTTGTCTGGGAATTGTTTAATCCCACCGTCATATTTGAATGATAGTCGTGCTGTATACAGTATCCTTGATTCAAGGCCCTTCTGTTTCATTGTGTTAAATATATCATGCCATTCTCTTCTGGCCTGTAGGGTTTCTGTCGAGAAGTTTGATGTTAGCCTGATGGGTTTTCCTTTATAGGTGACCTTTTTCTCTCTAGCTGCCTTTAACACTCTTTCCTTGTCCTTGATCTTTGCCATTTTAATTATTATGTGTCTTGGTGTTGTCCTCCTTGGATCCTTTCTGTTGGGGGTTCTGTGTTTTTCCATGGTCTGTTCGATTATTTCCTCCCCCAGTTTGGGGAAGTTTTCAGCAATTATTTCTTCCAAGATACTTTCCATCCCTTTTCCTCTCTCTTCTTCTTCTGGTACCCCTATATTACGGATATTGTTTCTTTTGGATTGGTCACACAGTTCTCTTAATATTGTTTTATTCCTGGAGATCCTTTTGTCTCTCTCTATGTCAGCTTCTATGCATTCCTGTTCTCTGGTTTCAATACCATCAATGGCCTCTTGCATCCTATCCATTCTGCTTATAAACCCTTCCAGAGTTTGTTTCATTTCTGTAATCTCCTTTCTAACATCTGTGATCTCCCTCCGGACTTCACCCAATTTCTCTTGCGTATTTCTCTGCATCTCTCAGCATGTTTATGATTCTTATTTTGAATTGTTTTTCAGGAAGACTGGCTGGGTCTGTCTCCTTCTCTGGTGTTGTCTCTGTGATCTTTGTCTGCCTGTAGCTTTGCCTTTTCATGGTGGTAGGAATAGTTTGCAGAGCTGGGATGAGTGACGGCTGGAAGAACTTCCCTTCTTGTTGGTTCGTGGCCCTCCTCTCCTGGGAGAACAGCGACCTCTAGTGGCTTGTGCTGGGCAGCTACACGCCGACAGGGTTTCTGCTTCCTGCCCCGTCTGCTATGGAGTTTATCTCCGCTGTTGCTGTGGGCGTGGCCTGGCTCGGGCAGCTGCTCCAAAGTGGTGGAGTCGCGTTGGAGGGGGAGCGGCTGGGTGGCTATGTTTCTCCATAAGGGTCTTCCCTGCTCCCTGTAGCCCAGGGGTTAGGGTGCCCAGAGATCCCTGGATTCCCTACCTTTGGATTAAGTGTCCTGCCCTGCCCCTTTAAGACTTCCAATAAGCACCCGCCAAAACAAAACAACGACCACAAAAAAAAAAACAAAATTTTAAATTAAAAAAAAATTTTTTTAATTATAAAAAACAAAAAAAAGGTAGCCGCTCTTTTTTCTTTATTCTGCGGCACTAGCCTCAGGCATCTGCTCACCAGTCTTGCTGCCCTGTTTCCCTAGTTTTGGGGTCCCTATCCCTTTAAGACTTCCAAAATGCGCTCGCCAAAACAAAACAGAAAAAAAAAAATTGGTCGCTCACTTTTCTTATGTCCTCCGGCACCTGGCCTCCGGTGCCCGCTCACTGTTCTTGCTGCCCTGTTTCCCTAGCATCCAGGGCTCCCTGGGCACGCACTGTGTCTGCGCTCTGGCCTGGGAGGCTGGGTCTGGGTGTTCGGCAGTCCTGGGCTCCGTCTCCCTCCCGCTCTGCCTATTCTTCTCCCGCAGGGAGTTGGGGGGATGGGTGCTCGGCTCCCGCCTGGCCGGGGCTTGTATCTTACCCCCTTCGCGAGGCTCTGGGTTCTCTCAGGTGCGGATGTGGTCTGGATATTGTCCTGTGTCCTCTGGTCTTTATTCTAGGAAGGGTTGTCTTTGTTATATTTTCATAGATACATGTGGTTTTGGGAGGAGATTTCCGCTGCTCTACTCATGCCGCCATCTGCCGCCCAGCCTCCCTAGAGACCCTTTTATATCTCTCTGCCTCAGCTTCTCTGTATTCCTGTTCTCTGATTTCTCTTCCATTAACAGTCTCTTCCACCTCATCCAGTCTGCTCTTAAATCCTTCCATTGTTTTTTCATTTCTGTTATTTCCCTCTGGAATTCATCCCTTAGCTCTTGCATGTTTCTCTGTAGCTTCATCAGCATGCTTATGGCTTTTATTTTGAATTCTTTTTCAGGAAGATTTGTGATTTTGGTTTCACCAGGCTCTCTCTCCAGTGTTTGAGGTATTTTGGACTCCACAATGTTCTTCTGCCTTTTCATGGCAGTGGAAGTGATTGCTGGTGAATGGTGCATATGTCAGCTATGAGAACAAAGTCCCTTCCTGCTTCTTGGTTCCCTTGCCTGTCTTTGCTGCCTGTGCCAGTCAACTGCACACAGGGTGTAGCATCTGGGTCTATCCCCTGGGCTTCTGTGGACAGGTGGCCCTCACAATGGCCTAGGGCACTGGCAGGGGTCGCAGATGAGTGTCATTTGTTCTCCTGGAAGAACGGTGCTCCTTCATGCTTTTAAGACTCTGCGCCAGTCTCTGCTGCCTGTACTGGGCACCCGCACACAGAGAGCAGCCTCTGGGTTGATCCCCTGAGTTGCTGTGGACAGGGCTACCCTCAAGATGTCCTAGCACACTGGCGGTGTTTGCAGGTGATCAGCACGTGTTCGCCATAGGAACAGAGCCTCTACGTGCTTTGTGGACTCCACGCCAGTTTCCACTGCCTGTGCTGGTTAGCCATGTGCAAGGGGCAGCCTCTGGATTGATCCCCTGAGTTTCCATGTGAGGGGAAGCCCTCAGGATGGCCCAGGGCACTGGCGGTGGTGGCTGGTGATCCGCGCATGTTCACCACCAGAACAGAGCCATTACATGCTTTCCAGATTCCACACTGGCCTCCTCTGCCTGTGTTGGTTGGCTGCACACAGTGGGCAGCTTCTGGGTTAATCTCCTGAGCTGCCGTGGGTGGGGTGGCCCTCGTGATGGCCTAGGGCACTGGCGGGGATTGCAGGAGATCAGCGTGTGTTCATCATGAGAATAAAGCTCCTTTGTGCCTTCTGGACTCTGCACTGGTTTCTGCCGTCTGTGGTGGTCGACTGCGGGCAAGGGGCAGCCCCTGGGTCTGGCCCGGTTAGCTGCGTGCTATGAGAAGCCTCTGTGTGGTTGCTGTGGGTGGGGCTACTCCCGGGTTGCTCCACAGAAATGGCGGGTCAGCCGGTTCGCTGGCAGTGCTGGTTGGGGGGGAATGAATGGCAGGCTGCTTATCACCGTGAGGAGCTTTGGTGCTGTGTTGCCACCCAGGGGGTGTGGGTGCCTGAAGTTCCTTAAGGTTCCCAGCCTGCTGGGCTGGGTGTGTCAGGACGATTTCTTCCACCTGTTAAACCCTTGTCCCTTTAAGACTTTTTAAGCACCCACTTTTCTTTTGTCCCAGGGCAGCCGGCTGTGGGAACCTGTTCGCAGTCTTAGTCTTGGATTTTACTTTTCCGTTTCTCTAATATCTAGTACACCATGCAATGTGTGTCTGTGCTCCCGGTGCAGATTACTAGGGCTGGTTATTTAGCAGTCCTGTGCTTCCACTCCCTCCCCACTCTGATTCTTTTCCTCCCCCGGGTGAGCTGGGGTGGGGGAGGTGTTCAGTCCCGCCGGGTCATGGCTTTGTATCTTACCCTTTCCGTGAGATGTTGAGTTCACAGATGTAGACGTAGCCTGGCTGGTGTACTGTATCTTCTGGTCACTCTTTTAGGAATAGTTGTATTCACTGTATTTTCAAAATATATATGGTTTAGGGAGGAGATTTCCACCACCATACTCACGCTGCCGTCTTAAGAATCCCCCTATTATTTTATCTTGATAAAACAACAGCACAACATGGCCCAGAAATAATAATCATAGGTAACGTTTAAAAGTTATTATTGTACTTCAAACTGTGGTCTATATACTTTTTAGGAGTAATCTTTTGATGTAGGATTTGATATTATGGCCATTTTATAGGTAAAAGAATTAAGACTTTGAACAGTTACGTACATGACTTACTGAAAGTGACATGATCAGCAATTGGTGGAGCCAGTCTTGCAATCAGAGATGTTAAACATTCAGTTCTACTCTTTTTTGCCATTAAAAAAAGATAAAACCAGCAAGTCATAACACCTGTGGAATATCTCACCTGTGATCTAATAAGGAAAAACAGTACTGCTGATAGTAGATCTGAATTGGAGTACTAGGCTCCTGCTACAAAGCCTTGAATAATATTTCATATTATTATCTCTTGCTGGCATTTACATGGTGTTTGGTAAAAATGATATTTAACTTCCCTCATTTTCTACTGCTTTTCATATACGTGTTTTGCACTTGCTAATTCATTTTATCATCTACTTTGTATCTTTGCTTTTCCTTTAAGTATGAAAGAGCATTCCGAGTCCCATATCTGAAACTTCGTTTTCAAAATTGTCAACGTATTTAATTAAAAGATATAGTTAGGAAAAGTGAAAATGTTTTCTCACAATAGGATTGATAAAATATTTTTCTGTAATTTATGCACATTAATTTTACTTGGATATTCAGGGTAAGTTGAAGACAAGTAAAATAACAATCAATACATATTTATATGTATTCATATATATTTATATGTATATGCATATAGTTAATGCTTTTCTTAGTCATAAATTGAGACAGTGAATTTTAGAAAAATGCTAGAGGAAAATAGCCTGTTTTTTGTTTATATCTGGTATAACATTTAGAAATCTGTTGTTGATTTTTATAGGGTGTTGTCTGTGCCTATCTGAATGTTGCTTTTATTTGTAACATTTTGAGCCCCACACATATACTTAAATCAGAGTTGTTTTAGAAATGTAAATCAGATCTCCTCACTTTCTCATTTTCAACATTTTAATAGTTTCTTATCATGCTTAATAGGGAATCCAGCCTTTACCATCACCTACAAGGCCTTAAAATAGCTGCATTCTGTGACCTTATTGCTGATTCCTTTCACCCTGATTCTGCTATAGGCAATTAGTTCACTTGTACCTCCTTAAAACACTGAAGAACTATTCAATATCAGGAAATTATATATATATTTTTTCTAGTTTTATGGAATGCTTGTCTCCCAGATAAAATCACGTGGTTTGGATCCTGACTTCCTTTTCATCCCCCCTCAACTACCATCTCTTCTGTGGGGCCTTTATGGTTACTCTCTGTGAAGTAGCACCCCTCTTTATTCGCTTTTCATACTGCCGCTGCAGCACTGGGACCCACCCTGTTGCTAGAACTCTTTCTCTCTAGAACTTCCACTGGCAAGGATACTTCTTGTGCTTTGAAATCAAACTTCCCTATGTGAAAGAAGAGCCTGGTCTCTAATGAGGGAGAGTTCTCAGATTCACCTCCAGTAATTGCTCAAAGATCAGTGTTTACTAATCTGTGGAAACCCTGCTCCCTGATGACATGGGTGCTGAAGGGAGTAATACAGTATGTTGGAAACAGAGGAATTATTTCCCTAAGGCAAAAAATGGCTGCAAATGAATAGGGCTGAAGAGAATGTAGGAACCGAGTTCAAGAAGCCCAATCAAAGCTGAGAGATAATGGCAGGAGTTATAAAGCAGATACCAAACCAAAGAACAGCACATGAAACACATGTAAAAACCAGGTAGACAAGGGTGAGAACAGAACATTGGAAGTTAGTGGGGTGGAGTTTGGGGCAAATGCCTAGAGATTCATACTGTTCTTCTGATGTAGGTAGGTGTCAGTTATGGTGTGGTGGAATCTAGACAAAAAGTGAGAGGAATATATATTATCAGGTGCAGTGTTAGTGTTTAAAATATTTTCCTCACAGTGATGTTGTACATTCACAGAGCAAGGAAGTACAACTTAGAAAATCACAACCAGTTCTGTATGATTTCAGTGCTTATGGACAGGATGTTATACTGCATGGTGAGATGTGATTTAAGTTCGGCTTTGTATATTGGATAATTGTTGTGGGCAAAGGTGGGTGGTAAGATGGGAAAAGATGTACACAGGGCCACGAACAAATGTAATCAAAGGCTCAAAGGTAGGAACTTGGAGGACGTTTTAGAGAAATCACAAAGGGCATTTCATCCTGTTTTGTTATGTCAGATTAAGTTCAACATGTGTGAAATTAAAGATCTTAACTATATTTTGGTCTATATCTTAGGACATATGTAAAGTTTGATATCAGATATAAAATTTGAATATGAACTTATGTTGATCACTGAATCACTAAGAGGAACAAAATTTTTAAGGTTTTCCTGACTCTAATTGCCAATTCAATAAGCACGGGTGTGGTTCATTAGGACAAAAATTTATTAAACTCCTGTGTGATAGGTAGTATGTTCAATGATGGGGTTATGAAGATAAGTAAGACATACTCACTCAAGGGGCTTAGGGTAATGAAAGACAGATTGGTAGATAATTAAAATACAGTTTTCTGCATGTACTAGTAGAAGTAATTTGCTCACCAATATCGATATATTCCTTATAGTTGAAATTATTCATCAAACCAATAAGGAATTGTTTGATTATTAAAGAAAAGTACCTTTGAGTTCTGGATTTTTTGTTTTTGTATTTGTTTTATTTGTGTGAGAATATGTGCATTTTTTTTGCTTATATTATGTGTAGCTTTAGACTTTAAAAATAGTTTACAGATATTAAGGAATATTTTACAAATTGGGCATTTAATGTATTTATTTTTTTTAGTCTAAGAGAAATAAAGGCAATCAGCATATGGTCTCAGATATAAATAAAGATTCTTTTGGCTGAATTCATATCTTTTTTTGTGTGTGTTGTTATATTCCAAGTTTTCCCTCCACATCTCTCAGTTTTGCAAGTTGTCTTTCACATATCTGGAAGCACAGTGGTTTATTTTTTTTGTTTTTGTTCCTAGTTGATGCCAGGGTGTTTGCCTGCCCTCTCATGTACGTTCAAGTGGGCATAAAGTGAACAATTGGTTCCAGACATAAGTATCCTACAGGTTGGTGTTTCTAAGTGGCATCAAAAGCAGAAAAACCAACAGTAATTGAATCTTTGGCAGGTCTTTATATAACATTTGAGAGTAGCTGATATCTTTAGAAAACTCTTAAGTGAATGAATTTATATTTTTATGTATAGGTAGGAATTTGATCCAAGGAACACCAACAATGAAAACCAGAGACCAGGATTCTATAATGATTTTTACTTTGTGCTTGATGAATTGAATATAACAATAATAAGGATGGGAAGCCAAGTCCTTTAGCTGCTTGACAAAGGCACGTATATTTAAAGTCAATGAGGAGTAGCATGTAGGTCTATGCTTGGCTAATATGCTATAGGAGAAACCACAAAATAGACTTTACAATTCCTATCACTAAGGGTTTCATCTTCATATCTTTATAAGCTGTTGATGAATATGATGCTCATACTTTTTTCCTAGGGTAAATCATACTTTCCACATTTACTGTTGTAGTTTGCTAAAGTCCAACTTGATGGACCATAAAAATGAGGGTGATTTGCTCCTAATATATTTGAAATGAAGCAATAATCATTGCAAGCTATGAACATGCATACACTGCTTTCCTCTGGTGAGCACACCAACTCAGCACAAGAGGGAGAAATGAAGCTGAGAGATACAGAGACACAGATGTAATCAATATTGATGCCTGTAGTGTTTCCGTGCTGTACTGGGTACTGTATCCTGGAGAAGAAGAACTGGGTGGAGATTTTGAGAAGTGTCAGAGAGGAGATCATAGTGCTGAAAGTTTCAGAAGAGAAGACTGAGGGCAAACCTTACAAATCTTGCCCTAGTTGTTTACAAAGATCAGGGAGACTGTGCCCAAAGGAGGGAGACACACTGCTATGGAACAGAGAAACTACTAGGTTTTAAGTGGGGTCCTAGAAGCTAATCCTGTTCTGGGATCAATTGCTCTTTCAATTTAGGCTACGGGCTGTGAAAAACTTGAACTTCAGTTTTGTCATCTGTAAATGAGCCTAGTTCATCTCTAAGATTTCTTTTAGCTTTAACTAGATGACCCATAAGACTTTCTCCCCTAGTTCCACTGAGGAAAAAAACAAGAGAAAAAGAATTTAGGTCATAATATGTAGGGTTTTAGTTAGAAATAAAGATATTTTCTGGCAGTGAAAGACTCACTATTGAGGAGTTTTTTTTTTTAAGACAAGACAGGATGCTATGGTTCAGCAGATCTCTGGTAATACTTGACTTCTGACACTGCCTAAATAACTGCCTCACACCAGAGGGGACAGATAATTTTCATGGGCTTCTTTCAGCCTTCGAATCACCTCCTAGACTGTCAGCTTTGAAATGTCAAAAAAAAACAAAGGTGGACTTTGTTAAAGATGGCAAGACAGATATTATTCAGACTACTCCAGGAGGTGAGAGAGACTTCAGTTATAAACTGAGCTCAAATCCATTGAAACAAAAGGTGGGAAGTTTTCTTAAATGGAGAGAGATGATAAAGGAAAAGCACCGAGGCATGTTAGGGGAGAGGAGGTCGGTCAGTGTGATTGGGCCACCTGTGTCTGCTGAGGGGCGCTGTTAAAGTTATGTTCCTGCCCTCCTGCAGAGACTGGGAGCCAGGGCCCTACTCTTCTCCATGATTTCATTTCAAAGGGATAACTCCCAGGTCCTTGTGAAAGATGTTTCTGGGTTGTAGAAGTGTATCTCTAAGGCACAGAGAGAGGGTTTATAATTGTATGCTTTCTAAAGTAAATGCTCTAAGAAAAAGTAGGTCAGGAGCCTAGAAGCAGGTTTTGGCTGGAACAAACAGTGAATTCTTTTGGTATTGTTGAACTTTCTTTGGCAGGCATCTTAAGGCCTTGGGACGGGCCTCCTAGCAACATGGCCTGGATCTGGTAGAAGCCATGGTGCAGTTTTCTCCAGTGTCAGTGTGTGTGGGAGGGAAGGGGATGCTGTCGTCTGTGCAGAGAGTCTGTAGTTCTCTGGACAAATTGCAGAATTACTTTGCTAGCTTTCGCGGTGAATATACTTTCCCTCCTCTTTGTCCAAAAGCTCCCTCATCTGAACTGCAACTATCAAAGATTTGTTTTTATTCTTGCAACTCCCTTAGTTACTAGAAAGGTGGAAAATTAGGGAACTGCCTAGTCAGAACTGCTGAAACTACTAATATACTTCCCCACTAGGTGACACTCTATTCATATAAGAATCATTTTATAAATCAACACCGACTTTATATATGAAAAATTCTACATAGTTTGTCTTAAAATTATTTCCCCCTTACCACTCAAATGAAAAGCCTAGATCTCAGAATACTTGAAATTTTATATGTAGTTTTAGAAAATTGTCAAGTTCAGTTATTTTTGAGGCATTCAAGAATTGTTAAGACCTTTTTATATGTCATATAAGAAGCAGCAAAATTCAGTGAATACATGGGTGCTGAGAAATATTAGTTTATGTTTAGTTGGCTGTTATAAAGCAAATTGTTTACTTTTTAAACTACACTGCAATGGGGTGATATAAAAAGTTTTAAAGTGTTTCAAACATGCAAGGGAGGTATGAAGGGAGATGAGATGTTATTGCTGTGACATAAGCCTCAAAAGTTGACTTTTTTGCATCTCCATTTCTACATCTCAGTGTGTTTGTAGTAAATGGATTTACTTTCTATAAATATCTCTTTTAAAGATGGTCTCTCGGGTGTTGGTTTTTACTGATGAAAATGTATTCATGCCATGTATGATTCCATCTCACCCACACAAATACACCAGACTTCTGTTGTGTCAGGACGCTTATATAAAGTTGGATTGTAAAGTGATATTTCCATTTCCAGAATGACCACAAAGACTAGAACCCAAAATCTGTGGTTTTGCTTAGTCAAAGTAGGAGTAAAAAATAAGATGAAAAGATAAAAATGGATGCATTGCAACAGTGATGCCTTATTAAGGAATATAGTAAAAGACTAGAGCCAACTGGTAAAGATACCAATATTTAGGGTTGGTTTCCAACAGCAACAACAGTTCAAATTAAGAACAGAACATAATAGGAAATAAAGTCAAACAGTGTACATTTTCTTTTATAAAATCAATACCTGAAAAATATGACTTACTATACATTTACAAATTACATAAGATTTGGAGAAAAATATTATATGAATGCATCCTAAGAAACATCTGATTTTAAAATGGAGATTTAAAAGACAGATGATTAGGAAAAAATATATGCTTTGTAAAAGGATAATTTTTACTTTTCTTTTTAGTGAGGTATACCAAGTCATTTGCCATACGATTGTTTATTAAATTTAAATATATATCATATACAAATGTATAAATATATAATATTTATTGGTACCTGTACTTTTCCTACCCTCTAGAGTAATTTATTTACTCTTTCCTCTTTGTTAATATTTTAAATTCCTTATTGAAGGTTACAATCTCCCTGGCTAAGTCCATTGTGTACCATATAGTAGATATCTGATAAGTGTGTGAAGAAACCGATGAACAAATATTGTCTGGAGAGACATTAGTTTACACAGCTAAGAAAACTGCCAATTAAAATATATAATGCAGTTGAAAGGATAAAATTTTCTCTTCCAAGTGACCAAAATGTCCTTAATAGTCTCCTCAGCTTGGCTAAACTTAAGAAAGATTTCTTCCTGACTAAAGGCCCCTAACTTCCTTTATCTTAGAGCATTTACTTAAAAAAAAACTTGTAAATTCTTTCCCTGTCTCTTAGACTTAAGCCTTCTCTTAGGCCCTAGCCAGTTTTTCCATCCAAGAATGTCTTTCTCTTGGACCTGGAAGCCATTCATTTGAAATGTAATCATCTGAAAAGTGAGCGCCCCTGTCTCCCAGGTCTGTGGGAGGGGAGGCGCCTAAGGTCCGTGAGGGCGGGTCAGCACACTGGTGGCCGGGGGAGCTGACCGCGCTTCCCGCTCAAGTCCTCTCCCTCTAACACCCTAGAGCTTAAAAATCTCCTGCATTTGTTTCAGGGGGGCTGAGTTTGTTCTCTTTACTGTATTACAATAGTCTGGAATTAAGTCTTCCATGCTGTTTAACTTGTCCAGTGCAATTTTCTTTGATCCTAGTTTCATTTTAAAGAATCAAATAGATACTGGAACATAAAATACACTGTACTAGGCCACACCAGGGGTCATCTGGGCCAGTGTTACATCTCTAATAGCAGCAACGGGTATGTTTATGTGGTTTGCTTACAGCAACCTCAAATGTTTAGGCTATACTGCAGCCGTTTCTGTAATTATTAATGTTTTACCTTCTCTTAGACGTCACCATAATTATAATAATATATAACTTCTCCAGTAAAAAAGAAAATGTTAATAGAAGTCTGTGTGTGTGTGTGTGTGTGTGTGTGTGTGTGTGTGTGTGTGTGAGATAGACAGAGAGAGAGATGGGGTCGTAGGTGGCATTCTGGAAAGCCTAGCAGAACAAAGGAGCATTTGTTTAGAATCCCGTGTACCACCCTGAGGATATACACCACTCACAGTCAATATGCTTGAAATTAAGGGGGACTTGTAGGCAGTGGGTCTGCAATTGACACATTAAGGACCCAGTTATAGGAATTCCACATACTTGATAGTCATAGTTTTTATTGTACTATATTATTATTGTCTAAAAATATTTCTCTAAAGCTTAAAAGGATAAGTTTAGTTCTGTGTTTCTGGTGTTTATTGAAGGTTAATACAGGGTGATATGATTTTGATCAAATGCTCTTCAGATTCTCCCTCAATGTAACTCTGCAATTCTAAGGAGATCAGTAACTATGTTCATAGAGCAACTATGAACTTTAATCCTAGAAAGCAAGGAAACGTCTCCATTTCCCAAGAGTGTAATATAGTCTTTTAAATTTTGTTTTGTTTTATTTTTAAGCTGCACTGACCTAATCGTGAAGTCCTGGCTAGAGGCTTATCACTTTTCTCTCTTAATTAGCTGAATAAGCCCACATCACGACCACTCTCTTCTTGGGCTCTTATACTCCAAGCCCACTATCCTCCCACTGTAATTGCCCCCAGGGCCAGAAACTGACATTTGAGGAAAGCCCCTTTGCCCCTGAGCAGAGAAATTCAAATTATGCAAACCAGCCAGTCCACAGGAAGCCCCAGAAACCTAGATAACTAGGAGCCATACCTAAACCCCCTGTAGCTCCAGGTTGCCTTTACCCTGCCCTGGGATGCAACCCTGTGTAGCCCCGACTGTCAGGCTTCTCTTCTGAAGATCTATAAACAACAAAGTGTTCTGTGTTTCATCTATTCAAATATCAGTATGTTGTGTCTTCCCATTAAAGAATTCCTATTAAAGAATCTTAAAATCTTGTACAACGAAGGTGAAGTCAGTAAATTCCACCCTCTCTGCTGTTACTTCCAGACCGTTGATATACCGGCATCATTAACCAGATCCTCTTTCCTGAGGGTCCATGCCATCTGACCAGCCACTTTTCCCTTTTCTTATGACTAGTGTTTATCAACATCTATATTTTAGCTTTACCTTATTTCAATACATTAAACGTATCTCATTTCCATATGACTCCAACCTTGTACATTCTTTCGGTAATTAGGAATCCTTAATATTAATCAAGTCCTTAATACCCTGTCCTTAGAGTTCCTCAGACTCCCCAGTCAAACTCAGTTTCAAAAATCAGCCATTCACTTTCATCACCATGCTTTCATTTTAATCAGTTTGTGGTTTAAAGATCTTGAACTGCAGAAATTCCTCTTTACCTTCAGTCTTATTTGTGTTCAGTTAAACTCAGTCAACACTTCACCATATGCAATATATACATTTTTCAAAACTGAGGAGGATGCAGAGGTAAATAAGAAGCTGCCTTTGTTTTTATATTCCTTGTAATTTGAAATAAGAGATAAGTACAGAAATAACATTATTACTGGCCAGAATTTATGCAAGCCATAATTGAGGTATAAAATCAAGAACTCAGGAAATTAACTAGCTATTAGAGAAAGTATCCCATCATGTCCATACTCTTACTTACCTTCCTTATCTTGTCTTTTTTTTTACCTATTTATACCACTTACCAGTTTCTATTTCTATTTTTTCTAGTCCATTACCTTTTTACTTGCCTCACTAACAAATTTTAACTCATACATTCAATAATACTCTGGCTAAGATATTTGATGCTATATTAATGGGTGGGCTGGGGGAAGTGCCCTGAAATTTCCATTTATAAAGACATTTAATGTGTCATTGGAATGCCGTGGTACCATTGGAAATCTAAGGAGATAGAGAAAAAGTTATAGTTAATAGAAATTCTCCAAGGGAGCAGAGTATATGTGGCTGAAGGAATATTGATAAACCCTTTGAGTTTGTGTGTTTTCATGTAAGTGAAATAAATAGTGGCCAGGTGGTCATTCTGAAAAGGAAAATTGGTCCAGGGACTGCAGACATTTTTTCTTTTAGTGGGAATGCAAGTTTGGGAGAAAGTTTAACTTGATTTTTTGAAATAATGAACAATAGGTATTTTCTTAATTCTTCCTTTTCCCAAGGTAGCAGAGAGCCTTTCTTCTAAATACAGATGGAAAAAATATTTTAAAAATAATCTGTCCAAAATCTTCCTTAGGTGTTTACATGCTTCCTACCAGCCCTAAGCACACAAAAATTCCTCTCTTTAACCTTCAGTTATGCTTGCTATGTTATTCCCCAAAGACTGAGCAGTAGACACTAAATTATTGAATCCAAGATAAAATAAATCATCTTGACTACAGTGAATTCTTTGGAAACATATTAACTTTGGGGAAGATTATAAATATGAACAAATCTGATTTTATGGAAAGTAGGTTTTTCACTAATGTGTACACATGGATACACATATCCATCTACATATCTAAACTAGTTTAATTGAATTCAGGTTGTATGTCTGATTAAGCGTCCCAATTCCAAGTTAGTGATTTTTAACTCACAGCTTTCTAATTTACTATGAGCTTTATGAAAGTATTTCTGTATACATTACATATCCTCCTTGACCAGGATTGTATTGAATTATCCCTAATATACATTTCAGTTCTAATCCTCTTGTTTAATATAAGAAATATTTATTTATTTATAATTTCTCTTGTTTTACATAGAATTATATCCATATATTCCTGTTGGCTTTTCACATGACCTACAATGGAAATGTAAAAATATGTAGGTACATCCATAGAAACAGGTAGTAAGCTTACAGTAATTTCAGGGATTACATTTCCTGTATCCAACCTGATCAAGAGTTCACAAAAGGATTATTGAAGGATATAATGTATTTTATTTACTTTCAAATGAAAATAGCAAAATCTTGAAGGAAAAAGCAGAAAGATTAACCTGTCAGTATCTATGGAATGTGTTTAGGTGTGAGAATTTACCTTTTAGGTTGTGTCGTCTTTATTGCAATTAAATTAGAGTAGAATAGCTTGCAAAGTTCCTTTCTCAAAGTTTGGTCCAAACCACCTACATTGAAATTAATTTGTTACACACATAAAAATCAGAATATTTTGGCTAGAACTCAACAATCTACATTTTAATAAGTTCCTTAGATGATTTTTATATGTGTTAAAATACGTGTTAAAAAAAAGTTTAAGAGCCAGTGCCCTAGAGGTAGTTAATGTTTGTAACTCGGAAAATGCAATAAGGTTGCAAATATACAAAGCACACCAAGAAATTTAAGACTCTTCAGGGATTCATTGGAGACATTTATCAAAAGAAATAGCTGTATTGAAATAATAGCATGATATGAGAAAAGAATAAACCAGGAAATAAAATAGGGGCAAGAATAAAAAGAAGCAAATAAGTAGACACAATGTGGTGCCTACTTGCTGATTTCTACTCAAGAATTTTATTTTCCTAGGTTATATTCTGAAACCTCCTTCTTATGAAGGTCGGGCTTCCCAGGATAGACGTCTAAATTGAGTTACGGAGGTACATTTTTGGATGCTGATCTACTTAGCCTGAAAGACCTTTGTTGCTATATTGCTATGTAATGACCTTATTCAAACTAAAATTTCTTTAATCTGTAACTTCTAAGGGAAAAGAGATCACAATAACACTGTCATAGGCTATTTATTTGTCAGATAATGAGGTTTATAAAAGTCCTGAGAGGTTAAAAATTACACATTTTCCACTTTATTATGCTTTTTGTCTGAGAAACTCAGATACTTGTTTAAAGTCAATGGCAAGTTGACCCTTATATTGTAAAAACTTGTTTTATTTCTAAAGCTGTAGTGCTGCTACCCAATACAAAGGGAGTATATAGTTTGAGAGCTGTGCTTTTGTGTACAGAGGTGTTAAAGCTTGATGGTAAAGATGTGTTGGGTAATCACGAGCAAACTATTTAGTGTCTTTCATCACAATTTACCCATTTTTTACTGGAGATAATAATAGTACTTGGTATATTGGATTACTGTTGGGAGAGATAATAGATGGAAAATGCTTAGAACAATACTTAGCAATGGCAGGTAATCAATACATGTTGATTTATTTTTCTATAAGAATGTTTAAATGTTTATATCATCTAGAAGTTTCCTGCCCAGAGATACTTTTAGAGATAGATTATGCTTATAGCAATCAAAACCTTTTTCTTAAAAAGAAAAAACAGAACCCAAAACAACTGACATTATAACTTGAGAAAGCATTGTGATGCTACTGAAAGAATAAAAACATCAAAAACAAAAATTTCTGTGGGTTAGTCAATGAGAAATGCCAGTGTTTCTGGTTGGTGGGCAGCCTCTGGGAGTCCACTATCATTTTCTTAGAAACTTTGGCCCCGAAGTTGCATATATCACTGCTTCTCATATTCTGTCGGTGAAATCTAGTTCTGTGGTTAAGCTCAATGTAAGGCATAACATCCATGGATAATAGAGTCTGTGCTTAGGGTTTGCCTCCCTGTGGGAGCGGAAGCTCCAGTTTTTGACGGACAGCTGACCATCTTGCACACAATCTCCACTTACACCAAATGTTTGAACCAGTGGATCTTCTGCATTTCAAGTGACAAGGTGGTTCATGATTATTACACTTTGGCTAATTCTACATGAATTAACTCCTTTTTCCCCCTCAGGAATCTTTTGTATTTGGTCAAATAGTTGACTTTTTTGAGGAAAAATTATAAATTATTGATCCTCTCTTGAAAGCAGGTCTGATGAATAGTGAAGAACATAAATGGATGTGTGTACTGAATGAAGAAGAGGAAGAGAAAGGGCAGGGGAAGGAAGGCCAAGCAGGTGAAGCCTTCCTACTGACCTCTCAGGGTGTCTGAGGCTGTGTTAGTTCATATTTGTGATAACATCACTCCTCTCCAAATGTGTCCAACTTCTGATCAATGCATTTCATTCAACTCATGTCCGGACAAAGGGTTATAGTCTGTGGCTTTGATCTATGTATATGAATTGCCAATCTCTTCTGACATGCTAAATCCTCAACAACATTCACTATCTCTGAGTAGAAATACACAGAAAGATTCCAACTCTACACCACGTAAGAACATTTATTTTTAGAACTTCCTCTAAAAGAAATTCATTTGGCTTTGACAGAGAAAACAATCTCTTCTCTACAAAAGCAGCTGTTCTACTTTCAGTTCTGGTATATTCCCCCCCCCCTGCTTAGCCCACTTTAATCTACATAGTTGTTTCTTGACATTCTCTTTGTCCAGCTCCTTTCTGTACTCGTTTAGCTATTTATGAAAGCCCTGTTCCTGAAGGACAGGTCACCACCACGCACAGGGGAGTCTGGACATGCTCCAGTCCTTCTCATCTGAAGACGCCCTCTTCCGTCGTTTTCCAGGTTTCCTGAGCTGCAGCCCACCTGTGTTTGACTGTATCCACCCCTCGCGGTTGGTTGGCCAATTGACACTCAAATGCCTTCTCTCTCCAGCTGCATAATACACACCACAACCTGAGTGGCATATAATGATATTCCAGCTGTAGTTCAGAAAGATATTAACAGCAACTATAAAAAGTTACCGTGTAGTTTTCAGTTTTCTCATCAGTAAAATCATAACAACAATATCTGAACAGATACTGGCTTTTGGCAGGAAGTATCTGAATCAATGTGGCTTTTACAGAAATAAAGAGAAATGGATGTGACGTGGTTAGCCCAGTGCCTGGCACTAAGTTCTCATTTTTAAGTTATTGTGATTAATGTTATAATTAATTTTAATTTCTTGAGCGCTATTTGTCCTATCTGTTGTGCCTTGTCCCCCTCTCAGACAGCTTCTTGTCTCATTTGTGTGTGGGTGGCTCCCAAGTCTGTGCAGCAGCCCTGGCCGTCCTTGGCAGCTTGTGGTCTGCATTTCCATCTGCCTCAATGCAGCTAGTGAATTTCTCCAGTGAGATTTTCTGGAGGTATTTCTATACCGCAGACCAAATTAATTTTCTCATTTAATTCTTATTACTGTGCTATGCTACATGCTCTTCTTGATTCCATTTTATAAAATAGATGGGCAAACACTGAAAATTGTGGAGCTGAACCCGCCAGAACACCCACTGTCCAGGCACTGGGGATCCCTCTTCCTCCTTTATGCCAAGTGATTTCACCTCCTCCCAGTGTGCTTTCCATCTTCATACTTTGCATTTTTGGGTCACAAATGCCAGCTAGAAGATTTTTCAAGCACAGGTTTGCATTTCTGTCCTAGGTTCCTGATTTTTGGTGATTTTTGAGAGGAGAAGGAGGTAGATAATTTTATACTATACCTTCATGAATGTGGAAGCCCATAGCTGTACTTTACAAAGTATATAGTTACTGGGGGCAACTAGAGTGTTAGGAGATTTGAACAAGCAGCCAGAAGGGAGAAGTGAGTCAAGGTTCACGAGGCATATTTCAATGTAGATTCAATGGGGTCTATACAGTGGAAAGATAGGGTGGATTCTGGTATCAGACTGACCTAATTAAAACTCCACCTATCGTAGTCATCTGTGATGTGGAGTAAGTTACTTTATCTCAGAGCCTTAGTTCAATAAAGGTTAATTTCCTTTCCTTCTATGCTCAGCTTCAAAATTACATATATTTAATATTGTGGATGTGGCCATTTAACTGTAATAGGGTACAGTCATCTGCACCTGCACAAAATTAAGGTTCTCACTGATCGTTATTTAGCTGTTGGTAGAGGTTCCTTAGTAGATTAGTTGTTCTTAAATGTTCCTCAGGCCACCTGCTGGATTTTATGGGTTGAATGGAGTGGTGATTTGAATTTTGATGTATGTATGCACAATTTGCACACATATACCGTGATTAGTTATATTCATTTAATAGGCACTTAGCAAATGCCCCTGTGAAAGTGAGAAAATA
Source organism: Manis pentadactyla (assembly GCF_030020395.1). Classification (NCBI taxonomy): domain Eukaryota; kingdom Metazoa; phylum Chordata; class Mammalia; order Pholidota; family Manidae; genus Manis; species Manis pentadactyla. Next base: position 183,769 of record NW_026644648.1, read on the forward strand.
TGGGCAATTGCTCAGTGTATTTCCTACTTTGTAAAAACATTGGCAATGCTGATGAATAATCAAGTACCTGATTGTTGCCCTGCTCAGTGTTCTCCATTTGGAGGTGAGATGAGTGACTTTACACATGGTGATAGGCACTTAAAATCCTATTTTAGTTTAGGAGTATAGATGTGAATTGTTTTTGTTCTACAGCTTAAAGAGCTGAGATTGCTTGTGCAGAACCTCTAACCCCTAAAAATCACCTGGTCTCTTTTTTGCACAAAAGACTAAGTTTTTGCATTACGTGTACACTCTATACATTTCTTATTGTGTGTGCATCTTTACTGAATCCGGTCCCATTTACTAATTTTAAACGTATTGATTTTTACTTCGTTTCAAGTGTATGTACTTAACATTTATGTTAGCTTGTTATAATGTAGTAAATTTAATAAAACAAAATCCAATAATTTTCACCATTACTGATATTTTTATTTTGTCTAAAATCAGCACACTAAACAGGCTTATTCTGGTAAGCTTTTCTATCTGACACATATCTCCTTTTCCCAACTCAAGCTTTGGAGTTAATTTCTTTTTAAATTTCTACAGATTCCTTAGGCATGATCCCCTTTTTGATGTCTTGTATGGAGATTTGAGTGGGATAACATCTGTAACACAAATCTGGATCTATCCAAGTGAAACCAATTTAAACTTATTAAATTGCTGCAGCATTCCAGGGGCCCTGATTAAGAGCTCCTCCAGTCCAAGAGTTGAATAATTTCACTGCCACTGCAGGCCATTCGATGTTTTACATTATCTCTAGTGGTGTCCTTTCAGATTAAACATAATCCCATTAAGCAATGCTGCTGGCTTTTTTGGTTATATATACTGGGCTTAGTAATGCTCTGCTGTCACTTGGGACTGTGTTTGTTAATTCTTCGTCTTGGATAGCTGGTACATTCTGGCAATAAGCTTACATAAAGGAGATGGATGAATTCTTCATTAGTAGGATTGATTAAGATGTCATAAAATATCTGTGACCCAGATGTCCTCAGAACATATTGCACCGACATTTATTTGGTTCAAATTCCAGTCTATTGGAAAAGTACATATTCTTCCATTCCTTGTAGCCACTACAAGGCTCTTGAGGAGTCAGAAGGTCTCTTACACATGCTGACACATCAGTCCTGATCTTCGTTCTCCACACTGGTGGGCTTATGCTGAGTGTCAACCCTCCTCTGCCAATCTGTAGTGTGTGTGACCATTTATAAAGGAAGCGAGATGGGACTTTCCCCACACTGTCACTGCCATTTCTGATAGGTCATTTCTTCCATAGAAATCTTGGTCACCAATGCCGTCAACTTGGCCAGAATTACCATAACTAGTACAGTGCTAGGAGCTATTCTGGGAGTCTGCATATACTGACCCACTTTCACATTATGAAGATTCTGTGAAGAAGGTATTGTAATTATCTGTATTTTGCAGATGGAAAGACTTGAGGCCTGGAAGCTAAATAAGTACTTTACTTAAGGTCACATGGAGTCAGATGGATTCAGTGAATACTCAGGTCAGCTGCTTGCCAACCCTATGACCTAGAGATTTGTTTTATAACCTCTTTCAACCCAAGTTGTCCTTACCTATAAGACTCAGTTACTGAGAGTACTTGTCTCTCCTTTAGTTGTTGTGAAGATTAAATTAGATAACTTATATCAAGTGCATACCAAATGGCAGTTACACAAATGTTGGCTACTATTATTCTTTTGTATTAAAATAGTCTTAAATAGAGTTTTAGGAAAAATCTGTTCTTTCAAATCATTATATTTAGTAGCTGAAGTTTCTTCAAAGTTATGCAAGTAAATAGAAAGATCTTGCAATTTTTCTGAATTTGTTTTTAGTGGCTTAATATGTTTCACTTTGAAAAGTGATGTAAAGGTTGAAAACTCAGAACACGTAGCACAGTATTGTCAATCATCTCAACTTTTGAGTAAAGAGCTGCCAAGCCAGAGAGGAGTTAGGCTGTTGTACACAACATTTTTATTGAATGCTTTTCATGTGCCTGTGGATCTGTAGTGTTTGCTTAAGGGAATTATTTCTTTGAGTCTTTATAACAGTTGTGCATAATAGGTGTCATTAATTTCCCAGTTTTATAGAAGAGAAACTGAGGCCCATGGAAATTAAGTAATTTGCCCCAAAGTTGCCCAGTTATTGAATGATGGAGCCGGGATTCTAATCCAGGCACTCTGGCCCTAGGTGATCTCTTAACCACGACTAGTTTCCACATTCTGTGTTCTTAGGCATTGCAAAAAAGTTGCATTGGCTAGGGTTAATTTTGTGTGCTAACCCTTGGGACTCCTGGGAGAATTGTATAACCACCTTTAAAGTTAGTGTGGCTCATAGGGCCAGTCAGCCAATGGGTATGAGCAGAAAGTAAGACAGAGATGGTGCATTGCTATTGGCCAAACATGATGGGAGGGTCTTATTTGTGTCCAAGGGAAATAAAATGGAGTTTATCTTTTCGATTTTAGCCTTACTAAATATCTGAAGAACCCAGTGGCACTATGCGTTTACCACATCTAAGGGAAAAAATACACTTTTCTCAGATAGGGGTATTTAAGTCATTTGTATATTTGTAATAATGGAAGCCCCAGGCATTAGGACTTAATTGAAGTACTTACTTTCCTATATAGCATATTTAGATCCTTTCGTTTACATTACCTCTTTAAACTTTGTATTATTGACCCCGTAAAGTCATGACAGATGTGGACACTGACTAGTGACATAGCTTTCACATCCAATGCAAGTTGACATTTGTCATACACAATTGCTGCCTCTCACTCTGCAATTGCTTATATATATAAACTTACTTCCTGTGAAAGGCTTTCCCCTCCTTCCTCTATTTTTCAACTGGAGAATCATCCTTGGCAGGTTTCTGAGCTGAAACTGCTGTTGATGTTTTTGAAAACTATACATCAAGACCTGAGTGAGAAGTGGAAGTTCGACATGTACCCTCAATATCATTTCTCCTAGCTTTCAAATTTCTGGGCTGTGTCTCCCACATGTTTGTCCAGAGAGATATACCTTTAGAACTTCATTTCTTTTTTTTCCTCTTGTTTTTTGAAAAAGAATCAGCTATATTTCTCCTTTTCTCCTGACTTCCATGCTCTTGTTTTTTTCCTTTCATATAGGTATAGCTTGTCTTCCAAGTTCTTGACATTTCTCTTAAAGAGTTCCTTCTTTCTCCATCTCAATTAACGTATCCCATTACTTTTATTTAATACTGATTTTGTTCTAATAGTAAGACAGAAGTCTATTTTAAAAGCTAATTAGGTTCCTTTAGGACTTTTTAGACTAGTGAGAATTTTTCTAAAATCCCCCAATATTATTAAAACTGAAATAAAATGTATATACATTGAAATTAGCAGATTTTACATGTACACATTGGTGAGCTTTAACAAATGATTAAACTGTGAATATCACATGATAGAGGACATTTCTATTGTCCCAGAAATTTCCCTTGCCTTAACTTTCCAGGCAAGTCCTCTAACCACAGATGAGAAAGACTATGATTGTTATTTGATAGTTTTGTCTCTTCTTGAACTTTGTAAGTACAGAATCATACAGTGTGTGTTCACTTATTTCTAGCTTCTTTCGCTTAATGTAGTCATTTTGAGATTAATTTTTGTCTCATATATGAGTAGTTCTTTTTTTAAATTAAAGAATAGTTTTCTAATTGAATAAACCATGAATTTACCACAATTTATTACTAAACATTTGGGTTTTTCCCATTTTGGGGGCAATTATGAATAAAGTTGCAATAAACATTCTTGTAGAAGGTTTTTGGGGATGCAGTCCCATTTCTTTTTGATACATGTTCAGGAGTAAGATAGCTGAGTCATAGGGTAGGTGTATGTTTAGTTTATAGTAAATGCCAAATGGTTTTCCACAGTAGTTTTCCCATTTTATCCTCCCATTAGTAATGTATGAGAGCTGCAGTTGCTCTGCATCCTCGCCAGCATTTGGTTTTGACAGTCATTTTAGTTAGCTATTCTAGTGAGCTATTCCAATGAAGATACCAGTGAATATTCCAGTGAAGGGTACAACCCTAAGATTAGGGTTTTAAATTGACTTCTTCCTGTTGACTAATGATGGAAAATGGTTTTGATCCAATAGGTTTAGTTTATTCTTTTACATTAGAGCTGATCTATTTTGATTTTGAAGTCTGTACAATTCTTACCTAGGGTTCAGTCCTTACACTAGGTTTTGAACCTTTCTTCTAAAATATAGCCTTCCAGAGATCTCAACGGACAGTGACCAAAGTACTTTGTGAGGTTTCTTCGTTCTGGCTTGGCTATAGCTATATCTCCCAACACTGCATGACCTCTGATATCTCTGCTCAGTTAAGAGCCCTGAAACATATACTCTAGATCTGCTGGACCTTGTGGATTCTTGCCCTGCACTTACTCAACACGGTCCTAGTTCAAGGACCTACAAGAACCTCCATGCAGACTTTTCCGTTTCCCCCTGTGCCCCCTCCCTATTCTCTAGGACTCTGCTCCACAATTTCCAGTCACTGCAGCAGCCCAAACTTTAGTCTTTGTCCTCTCTCCTCAGCTAAACTGTCATAATTTGCTTGGACTTCATCTTTCTATACTGTGTCCGGAAAGTGCCCCTGGACAAAGCCGGGTCAAACATAGGACACACCTCCTGTGTTTCCCCATCCCCTGCGGTCACAGTTCTGCACTTGTTGATTCCAGTGCCAAGATATAGTTGACTCGCTTAATTTGTCCACTTGATAATGACCTACAGTGTTAGCGGAAGCCTGTTTCAGTTGCTCCGTCATCGTCAAAAGCAAGAGAACCTCCTTTGTTACTAGTCAGTTGCCTCCTCTAAGGTAAGTACTTAAGTATGCAACACTAATCTGATTTTTTAAATGGTTTTCTGTTTTCTCTTCTCTAATTGCTATCATTCTACATAATAGTTATCTACATATATATGGAAGAATATCCTGTGATATCACCATCAGTGTGTGATGTGTTGAAATTTTTTGTAACTAAAAGCAATTGGAGTACAGTATTCATGAACAAGGGTTTTCTTTTAATAAATTTAAATGGAATTTAAGGTTGATCAGTAATATCATTCTCACTCTCTTGCATTCTTCAGTTGATGAGAGAAGACTAAATCTTACTTTGTGTGGATTTTGTATAATCTTGCACAGAGCTGTGAGGATATGTCTATTATATCATCATCTGTCATGTGTACAAGGAAAAAAAAGGGCTGAACTGTTAATACAGTGACTGCTTTACAAAGGGTTAGACACTGACATACTGTTTATATTTTTTTAATCTTTTTAAAATTAAAGTATTGATATACAACCTTATATTGGTTTCGAGTATTCAACTCAGTGATTCAATAGTTACCCATATTTTAAATCCTGACCACCACTAGTACATTTATTATCTGTGATTATAGGAAGATCTTACAGAATCATTTGTTATATTCTCCATGCTGTACTACTATCCCTATGACTAACTTACATTATGATTGAGAAGTTTTGTGTCCCTTTATCCTCCTCACCCTTCCCACCCACGTACCGCAACCCCTCCCCCATTTTAACCACCCCCATTTACTCTTCAGTGTCACTGCTTTTCATTATGTTTTGTTTTTATATTCCACAAATAAGTGAAATCATATGGTATTTGTCTTTCTTCACCTGATTTATGTCACTGAGCATAATACTCTCTAAGTTCATCCATATTGTTGCAAATGGCAGGATTTCTTTCTTTTTTATGGCTGAATCATAGTCCATTGTGTATATGGACCACTTCTTCTTCATCCATTCACCTATTGATGGATACTTTGGTTGCTTCCATATCCTGGCTATTGTAAATAATGTGGGAGTAAGCACAGGGGCGAATATATCTTTTTGTATCAGGAATCTTGTTTTCTTCAGGTAAATTTCTAGAAATAGAATTACTGGGTTGAATGGTATTCTTATTTTTAGTTTTTTGAGGAACCTCCACATTGCTTTCCATAGTGGCTGCACCACCTGACATTCCCACCAACAGTGTAGAAGGGTTCCCTTTTCTCTACATCCTCACCAACACTTGTTATTTCTTGTTTTTTGGATAATGACCATTCTAACTGATGTGAAAAGATGATCTCATTGTGGTTTTGATTTGCATTCCTCTGATAATTTGTGATCTGGAACATCTTTTCATGTGTCTGTTGTCCATCTGTATTTCTTCTTTGGATAAATGTCTGTTCAGTTACTCCACCCATTTTTTAATCAGGTTTTTTATTTCTTTGGTGTTTAAACTTAAGAGTTTACATTATTTTGGATGTTAGCCCCTTTTTGGGGTCTTGTTTCTTTATCCATTCTGTACCTTATACCTTTTGATTGGTTCAGTCAGTCCATTTATATTTAAGGTTTTTATTGCTAGGTATGTACTTATTGTCATTTTTTAAATTGTTTTTTGTTTGATTTTGTAGTTCCTCTCTCTTCCTTTCTTACTCTCTTATACTTTTGTTATTTGATGGTTTTCTTCAGTGTTGTGTTTGGACTTCTTTTAAAAAATTTTTTTTCTTTATCTGTTAATGGCTTTAGTTTGTGATTACCATTAGGTTCATAGAAAGTTTCCTAAATATATAATAGTCTAGGTTATTTTAATGGTCACTCTATTTCAAATACAATCTAAAAGTACTTTTTTATTTTTCCTCCTTAACAATTTATGTATTAGATATAATCTACATTTTTTGTGTATATCCCTTGACTGATTTTGTGTATTGTTAATTTCACTACTTTTAAAAATACTTTATACTTGCTTTGTAAGTAACTGATCTGCTGCCTTTACTGTAGGTTTATTTTCATTGATGAACAATATTTAGGCTTAAGAACATTTCCATCTACAGAAGTTCCTTTAACATATCCTATAAGGCAGGCTTAATGGTGGTGAATTCTTTTAACTTTAGTTTATCTGGGAAACGTTTAATCTCTCAATTCTGAATAACCTTGCTGGTTAGAGGATTCTTGATTGTTTCAATACATATTTCATGCTACTCCCTTCTAGCCTGTAAAGTTTCTGCCAAGAAATCTACTGATATCCTGATGGAGTTTTCTTTACAGGTAACTGCTTCTCTCTTGCTGCTTTTAAAATTCTCTCTTTATCTTTAATCATTGCTATTTTAATTGCTTTATGTCTTGGTGTTGTCTTCCTGGGGTTCCTTTTGTTAGGAGCTCTCTGTGCTTCCAGAACCTGGAAAGGAAATATCTGTTTCCTTCCCCAGAATGGGGAAGTTTCAGCAGTTATTTGTTCAGAGACTTTCTACACCTTTATCTCTCCTCCTTCTGGTACCCATATTATGCAAATACTGTTTTGTTTGGGGTTGCCACATGGCTCTTTTAGTGTCCTCTCATTCTTAGAGATTCTTTTTCTCTCTGTTCCTCAGCTTCATTGTTTTTCAGTTCTCTAATTTCCACTTCATTGACTGTCTGTTCTACTTGCAGTAGTCTACTATTCATTCCCTCCATTGTATTTTTCATTTCAGTTGCTGTATTCTTTAACTGTGAGTGGCTCTTTTTCAACTCTTTCTGTCTCTTTGTTGATGTTCTCACTGAAATCATTAATTCTTTTTCTCAGGTCAGTGATCAACTTTATGACTGTTACTTTGAAATCTTTATCAAGAAGACTGGTGATCTCCATTTCATTTAGCCCTCTTTCTGGTGTCTTATCCTGTTCTTTTGTTGGGGACATATTCCTCTGCCTCCACATTGTGTCTGTGTTTCTGTGTTTCTTCCTTTGTATTGGATAGATCAGCTTTGCCTCTTAGCCTAGAAAGTAACGGCTTTATGAAGAAGGCATTCTGTAGTGCTTAGAAGCTCCATACTCTTTTTTCACCAGCACCTGGTTCTCCTTTGAGGTGCAGCTGCAGTTGCTATGGGTGGACTATGGATGGGGTTGCCTTTCTGCATGTCTTCCAACTGTGGCTGATCTCAGCCTGCCATGCTGGCAGCTCACCTCAGCCAGACCTTGATGAGTTGTGCAGCACCATGTGCTGCTGGGATTGTTGTGTGTGGAGCTACCCTCTGCTTGCCTGGCGACAATAGCAGCTACTGGGCTGGTGGGTTGGGTAGGGCAGGGGCCAGGGGAGCCACCAGCAAGGGGGAGGAGCATTTGGAAGTGGCTCCCACAGGCACCTTGCCATCTGCACTGAGAGATGGTCAAGAAATCTGGGAAAGCCTCCTTCTGCCTACTAGGCAGCAAAGTCTCCCTCTACCTGCCAAGAAGCAGAGTTGGACACTGCTAGGTAAGCAGGCTGGGGGTGGGGGGCAGTAAGCAGGTGCATAGGGAAGTTGTGTGTGTGTGTGTGTGTGTGTGTGTGTGTGTGTGTGTGTGTGTGTAGGACACCGATCCACCAGTGAGGGGAATGGAGCATTTGCTGTTGGCTCCCATGAGTGCCTGACCAGTTGGGCCATAGGAGTGCTAGGGAACCATCATCCCCCTGCCCTTTCTCCTCCTGAGAGAGTTCCCTCCAACCCCCACCCCTCTGGCACTGTTCCTGCTGCTGATAAATCTTTCAGACTGCTGACAGTGTGTTGGGTCTCAGCAGGGCCAATGGAGCATGCCTGTCCTCAGCAGGTGACTGGACTCTCAGCCTCCTAGATGGCTCCATCTCTCCCTGGTGTTCAGCGCCATTAATCACCAAAGCCCAATGCAATGTGGACTCATGTTCCCAGAGCAGGTCTCCAGGGCCAGGTATCCAGGATTCCTGTGTGGTTATCCCCGCTCTGCTCTGTTCCTGTCCCTCCCACTTGTGAACTGGGATGGGGTAAGGGCTTGGGTCCCAATTGCTGGCAGCTCTGCCACTTGACTCTTCTCTGTGCGGTCTTCTCTTTTTCACCAGGTGTAGCCAGTCTGTTATGCAGTCCTGAGGTTGTCTTCAGGGTTGTACTTACTGTAGTGGCTTCCCTGGAGTGTATGTGAGGGGAAGAGGTTTCACCTTACCTTCCTACTCTGCCACCTTTCCCAAGATCAACATGTTATTTTTAGCTTGTATCTTATATTTCTGCATATTAAAGAGAACAAACTGATCTTAATTATATTTAATTCACTTGTTAGAATCATTAATCTCAGAAGTGATTTATCACTGAAAATCCATTGAAATCACAAATCCTTTGAAATGTGTAACATTGGTAGGGAAATCTAAGAAGGTGAAAGCATGCTTAAAGAGAAAATATTTCAATGGACTTTTAATAATCTTTAATCTTGAAAAGGAGAAAAAAAGGAAAGGTAGGCTTATAAACATAAATTAACCAATTTAGAAATAATAGTTTTGCAGATAAAGAAATAAAAATATCTTATACTGTAGGAGAATTTTCCATAAATTATAACTAAATATCATTACATTAAATAATAAAGCACACACACTAAAATAACATTTGAATCAGCAAATTAATTGAAACAACACTGGATGCTGAGAAGTGATGGATCCTTAGATGTGGCTTTTTGCATAAAGTCTGATAGTCATTACATCAGTCTGGGTCAATTTCTTTCTTTACTACTATAAAATAGATATGTTAGATGAATTCTATTCATCATTATAGGCTTTATTATTCTAAGTTGGGAAAAAAACCTTGATTCAAATTTAAGAAAAACTTATTTTTAGCAAGTTCATTTTAGTTAGATGTACTATTGGGGAAAGTTTAAATAAATCCTCTTGTGGAAAAAATGCAGTATCGCAAGCTATTCAACAGTCTTGAGTATCACCATACTTTTAGCATATGTGATAATAAATTACATTTTATTATTTTCTATTAATTGTTGGCCATCCTGAGTTTGACAATTATAATTAACATTATCTTCTATATTAAATATTCAGTCAGTCTGGCAAGCTTTAGGTACACAAAACAACTGCAAGATGATGATTTTTTTTCTATCTTAAAAATAAATTGACCTGGACAGGTAGAGATGTAGATGTTTATTCATAATCATATCAGTTTACCCACACACTTTTATATTTAAAACTGCCATAGGCTCATGGTTCTGTCTTGCATTCACATCCATGAATATGCTTTGGAATTGGTTTAAGTAGATTAATTTTTCTTATAGTTGACATTCTGGTTTCTGACATTCTCACAGGGGCTTCTTATTGTTAACCTGATAAAAAATCCATTTCCATTTGCTGCAACCAATTTTAATTTTCATGACTCTCTTTAAAAAATATATGAAACAAAGATGTTAAGTCTGTATGTCTTCACTGAGTTTATGTTTGCTAATTCAAAGTTTAGGAGAGTTATAATTGTGTAACCAAGAATTACTCTTGTACCACAAACCAATTTATATCCATTTCAGGGGCCTTTGAGTTCTACCACTTAAATAATTCCTAGCTCTTTTATTTCCCTGATGATTTAGAGGTTAATAATTTCACTGAAACAGAATGCAGGCCAGGGAAGCGTGAAAGAAAGTCTCCAAGATTCCAGATACCTTTGATGTTCTTTTCATATGTGAGTGACTTAAAAGAAAGAGAGTCATTGAAAATGCAATTTTTAGGAGACATTTTTCATAGTATGCTGGTGATTACCTGAGTAGAATGCTAAGGAATAGAAAGAATAGCAATGATTTGCATGGTTTTGGTTTATTCTGTGCTAGGAGGAAAATTATTAGATATTGATTGCTAGAGACTCTCAACAGAAAAATGGGAACAGAGATAATGATGACTGATTTGTGCAGTAGCAAGGGCTCAAGATATGAAACACCAAGAATAAACAGAAGAATGGATTTCCCATTTTAACAATGATAATGAGAAATAGATATTGGAATCTAAACAAAAGCCATAAAAACTAGTAATTATTCCTTAATTTTTATAAACATCTTCATATCAATGTTTGCATTAGGTCCTCACAGTGGTCCTGTGAAACTAACCTCCAGGTGTTGTCTCATCTCATTTGTAGAATTAAGAAATCTTAGACCCAGATAATTTAGTTGATTTGTCTAAGTTCACATATTTTAAGTGTGGTAAATATAGCATTAGAATTAATGTTTTTTTCTCCCTTGTATCAGTGTTTCCTACATGATCCAGTCATATGTGTTTTCAAATATTTGGAATCCATGTTAAAACGCTAGTTTTTAGAGCTTATACAAATGAATTTATCTAGAAATTAATTATACTGTATAGCTGAAAGGATAAGTTGTTGCTTTAAATTTTAATTTTTCTGATAAAATAATGTAAATAAAATCTTTTAAACTTTTTCAGTCACTGGTAGTTATCATTTTGATATTAGTTATTGTGAAGTGTATAAATGTATACATAAATTTATTGTGATGTGTGCTTAATTAACCATATATAAAACATAAACTAGGTGATTTAACTTAAGAAAACTGGTGTAACATTGACCATCAATTTTTGAAGGTCACAACTGCAAAACATTTAAATAGTTGATAAAGCAGTATTGAAACAGATGAGTTGGCATTTGCTTATGCCTTCCTCTTCCTGTTTATGACAATTGTCCCTTTTCCTTTTGAAAAGAACCATCTAATGTGTCTCTTATCTGTCATTTCTCACAAGAGAAATTTTAATATCACTGCCTAGATGCTTCTCTTTGCCAATTATTTCATGATTCATGTCCTTCAAGCAACATTTCTAGACAGAATACAAAGAGACAGAGTAGAGGCTTCCTGTTGCACCTCGTGGGATTGTGTCAATCAGCTCCAAGGAATGGATTAACACTACGTTATCAGTCTTTGCTCCCATTGAGACAAAACTCTTGGGGTCCGCCTGATGCACAGAAATAGTATTCTATCTAGTTCTTTAGGTAGGGATTTCTAGGAAATTAGCTTTACAGAATTGTTGGGTGGATGTGTGTGTAACTGTGTTACGTGGTAGTGAGGAGAGGTGCAGGATCCCTCTTTGAGAGGAATCTGAAGTTAGTTTCTCTACCAAACTGTATTGTCAAGAGATTGGTCCTCTTGCTTGAGGTCAAAGTGAAACCGTGGAGAAATTGAAAACTGAAAGGTAACAAAAAAGGGGGAGAAGAAGGGGCACAGGAGGGGAAAGTTCTAGAGAGGCTAACATGGCTATGTTTATGAGTGATTATCTTGTGCTTCTGTGGATTGGGCTGGCCCGATTTAAAAAAACGGGCTAGGATGGGTCAGACAGGAGATGTTGAAAGTGTCTTAAAGGAAAGCTGATATTTGACAACAGTAATTTAAGTGCTCCTTATCCTAATGCCCTTTACTATTCATATCAGAATCAGTTAATAGCTTACTCATTTATTTTCAGTGAAGATTGTGTGTTTGGGAAAATATTAGGACAAAATCACATTTATTTGGTTATTTTAAAATTTTATTTTAATTTTTTAAATTTCACTGAGTGCTATGTATAGATAAGAATACCTGTTTAAGAGACGCAAATATTCTCTTGCCATTTGAAAAGCAGATTAATGATCTTTGTTAAATATTAGAGGTCATCTGTGCCTACATTTATTTAAAAAATCCCTTTCCCTCACTGTGGATAAAACTTGCATCATCTTTGTACCAAGACAAGTTATCCAGGTAAAATAAATTTAAGTTTGCATGATTAGTGTTCTGCGAAACTTTGGGAAACGTTCTAATTTCACCCAGAAATGCCCCAGTTGTGTTTATAGGACAAGATTCCACATGGATACCCATTTCATAGCATATCTTTGACATCTGTGCTCTAGTTGTGATATATATGTATGCCTTGTGAAGGGGATGTTTTCTCTCAACTTTCTCTTACCTAGTAAATAAAGAATTAACTTCCTAAGAAAAGAAAAGGGGTGTGAACTAGGACTTTTAATTGTGGATATTCTAGGAGCAGGGTATTGCTTGCTATGTATGCTTATGATTTCTGGGTCTCATCCCTAGGCTCTAATTCTAATTACCTGGGTGATGGTGGGAGCAACTACATCACTTTGTCTTCACAGAAAGGGGAAAGATTTATTTAAGGTGTCTGCAACAGTCCTAGCATCCTGAAAGCTTACATTCTTCTGTGTTTTCTTGTTGGCACCATGTTTCTCTCTGTGTTTCTTATCCACCAAAATGGAAAGATGCTGATGCTCTTAAAAAAGATTATTTAGGGTAGTAACTTCAGTAATTACATCTCATGCATACTTAAAATTTAAATTTAAAGTATTCTTAGTATAAAAAATAAGAATCAAATGTAATATTAAAATTCATTTTTAAAATCTTTAGAATGTGTTTAGCAATCTTTCCTTTTCAAATTTAAGTTACTTATTATAAAGATGGAAAAATATATATTCCTAGATTTAAGCTGTAAAAATATTTCTAGTTTGTTTTCCACTTCTCATATAAGAGTAAAATTAGATTTCATATCGTCTTCAAAAATATTTTTTAAAAGTATGATAATCTATGAAATGTGCCAGGGTGTTCTCAGATGGCATACTCTTTTACCGCAGACTTGAAATGAGGACATATCAGAATCGTGTTACTAATCATAAAAGGAGCCTCAACTGATAGGAATATTAAAATCTGTTTCAATAAGTCTACTAAATGTTTTTGTCTTTGAGGTTTAGCCAAAAGTACTATTTTTGGTAAAAATTCGAACTATGATTTTTAAATACTGGCATAAGATACATCAGTTACTTCATTTAAAATGTTTGGTAACAAGGAAGCAGATTGTCATAATATTAGTCAAATCTCAGGGAGATAATCCTTTTTACTATAGATTTTACATCACTATTTTATGATTTTTAATTGTACTTCAGATTAAAAGTAGGCAAACACTATGAAATATAATGTTTGATCGTTTGCATTTGAATTGTAATGCATTAAAAAGGCTGTGCAAAGGGTTTGCATCTATAATAGCAGCATAATAAATTGGATACATTGGCTAGCCACACAGTATGAAGTAGTGAATGCTAATAATATCACATCATATTTAACATTGGTTAACACTAACATTCTTGGTTGTGTTCAGAGCTCTGGGAAAATCAGTTCTTGATCTTGATTTCCTCTTAACTATATTTGGAAGTTGAAATATAACTTCAATGGTAGGTGGTCTATTATTTGCCTAAGAGTGCCTTAAAGGCAATAACAGTCAAGTAGTATAAATAGGTTAGAAGTTAAATACCTAGTATATATTAATTTCCTCTTACTTTCGGATATTAGTTACTTAATCTCAAAGAACACTTAATTGGTATGATAAAACAGTATGGAAATAAATTTAAAGTGAGATGATTGGCTAAGGAATGGGAAGAAATAAATATTGTTATTTTTGGTTAACCTATAAAAAGCACAGATAGGACAGTTTAGAGACCTCTCTCCAAAGAATGAAAAATAAGTATATATTTTTTTGTTTTATTTTAATTTTTCCTAGACTGTAAGCCTTAGGAGGGCAGACACTTTGTGCCTTCTTCATTGTTATATCTTCAGTAAGGATGTGCAAAAGTCACTCAAACATATTTGCATTTCTTCCTGTCATGTAATCCTGTAAGAACCAGATATGTCTTGTTTTGTACCATTATCACCCAATAACTGTCACTGGGATTATGAGATTAAAAGAGAAATTCCTACAAATGGTGAAGCATAGTCTATCGCATAAGTCATTCTTGATTTTTAGGATTTTTCTTAGTGGGAACATGAGACAGACAAAGATATGATCCAAGTAAGCAATATACAAACCCACTACACAAAAATCAGAGTAGGTCACAGTGTAAACCAAATATTAGAGTATTTTGTACATAATGGAGAAAGAAAATCTTTCTTAAGGAAAAACAAACTTCCTGGAAAATATTTATACAGGGGTTATAAAAATTTAGACTCTAGTGAATGGTGAAAGAAAAAAATTCCTAGCATGCACTTGAATGAAATATTGGAAGAAATGGAAGAACAGCTGATTTTTGTGCAAATTGGAGAAAATATGAGTCACCTAGTTATGTGATTTATATAAAGAAAATTAGGGCTGATGCTAATCTCCATATTCCAAAACAAGTAAGCATGTATTTAACTTAGAGATCAGTGGGCTGGTTGCTCTCTCTTATGGCTGAGCATTTAATGCTCCAGTTTCATTTAATAGCAATCATGGCAAAGAATTAAGTCAGTGTTTTTCAGTCTAGGTATTGAAATGTTAAAACCAACTACACTATTAGGGAAACTATGTGGGCTTGGTGGGAATATAAGCATGAAAATTCTGGCTTTCATGATATGATGGCACTAGTTATGGATTTCAGAATTACACACGCAACCATATGGATACATTAAAATGATATATTTGATTGTAATTCCCAGTACAGATCTCATGCATCAGACCTTGGCCATCACGAGACATTTTTGAAGTGAATTAGATCCTCAGAGTTGCTATGTGAATGGCTGTCATGGCAGTACTTTAGAGATAATGCCTGGGTATATTTCAGTATTGCAGTAGACCATCTCAGGAACTTTTCTTCCACATAAGTAGATATGCCACAAAAGCTTAGATGCTAACATTGATAGAAATGTGTTTGAAATAAGATGCAGAAAAGAACAATAAGTATGCTTCAAAGGTCTTTGCACTTGCAAAATGAAACTAAATATTAATGTCAGTAAATTGATGTAATGGACATTTCAGTGTTTTGTGGTTCCTTCTGCCTCATTGAAAACATTAGGGAAGAACTGTCCCCAGAAAAGCAAAATATTCTGAAAACATTCTGGAAATGGCATAATTTTATCTGTTGCTCAAAGATTGAACCTTTAGTAGAGAATAAAGGATTCTATATGAAGAAAGATGGTATCTTCTTGGGAGATGACATATCTTTAAAAGAAGGAAAAATTTAGGTATTTCACTTTTGTCTTTCCACTGACATGGCTTTTGTTACAACTAACTTCTGGCACCCCATTTAGCCATTTGTGAAATTGCTCGGTGGTGACCTTGGCACAGAAATTCTGAAACTCTTATAAGCGTTTAACTGGTATCCTAAGCCCCACCTCTATATGACTTACCTCATCCTCACTAGAGAATCAGTAAAAACATAAGGACGTGTAAAGATCATTAGTATTTTTCTAACAGTTCTTAGATTCCCAGGGAACTTCAAATTCTTCATGAATGTTCAGAGTTCCAGAGCAAATACTTTAATAGATCGGAAGGAGAGCAGACTGATCCTTCAGTTGGTCATCTCACGATGTTCTCTTGAGTTTAAGTAACGCGGTGTAGTATGTTCAATGACTGGTTCCTCAAAACAAATATCCTGCTTCGTTAAAATAAAGCCATGCCTGTGACAGGAGTTGGTGTGCCGTTGTCTCTGCATGTGTCTGTAGGTCAGGAACAAAGGGAAAAGGACTGGACACTGTGCCTACCACCTTTTGGAGGGTCTATTAGTTTCCGAGGGCTGGCATAACAAATTATGACAGACTGATGGCTTAGCATAACAAACATGTATTCTCTTACAGTTCTGGAGGCTGGAAGTCTGAAATCGAGGTGTTGGTAGGACTGATCCCTTTTAGGAGCCCTGGGGAAGAGCCTGTCTCATGCCTAGTTTCTGGGGTTGCTGGCAATCCATGGCACATCTTGGTTTGTGAATGCTTCGCTCCAGTCTCCCTCTCTGCATTCACACTGTGTTCTCCCCGTGTCTCCAGATGACCTTCTTGTAAGGTCATAGGTCATTGAATTTAGGGCCCATCCTAATCCGGTATGGCCTCATTTTAGCTGGTTATATCTCAAAGACTCTATTTCTCAGTGAGGTTTCATTCTGAGGTTCCTGGTACACATGAGCTCTGGGAGACATTATTCAACCAGGACAGAGGGCGGTAGCTCTAAGTCAGATCTCTTCACTGTGATGGAGTTCTGAGGTAGACGTTATTAGTATCCGGCAGTGTCACCAGTTCTCAAGTTTTTGCGCATATGGGGGAGAGCATTTCCTGACCCTTTTGCACTGGGTGGGACTTTGTGTCCAGCCCTTCCCAATAACCTGTGACTGACAATGACAGGAATTATTTTTATTTGGGGCTTTAATCACTTAAGAGCTGGCATGCTAGTCTTCATGTTCACCTTTTTCTGGTGAAGACTGAAACTTGGAGTCGAGAAGGAAATGCCACACCATCGAGGTTGCCTGGATAGCTAGTGTACCTTATTTGAGGGACATATAAACTTTTATTTTATTATGCCACTGTGATTTTGGTGGTATTTCTTACCAAAGCAAAGATAAGCAGCTATGACTAATAACAATTTCTTCAACCTCCAGAACATCTTTGAACATAACTAAATTAATCAGTAGTGTAAAATTGAATTAAATGTGATCTTAACCCAAAGTTTTTTTTCAGGCATTAAAATTTTTCCTTCTTCCCTGGGAAATTCAATTCTATTTACAACTATTTGTTGGATACATTTATATTGAGGACTGTCTACACATATATATATTTAGAACATGTTCAGTTTGTTACCTTTGACTCTCTGCAATATGGACAAATAAAGCCAAAGATTGGTGCTGAACACTTGAAAATCTATTTTTGCTAAGAGAGTTATGACATATATTTTTGTCATTTAACTATTATAAAATTCCCAGTGGTACTACATTGGCAGGAAAAAAGACTTTAAAAAATGGTGTTTCTATATCAAACAAAAATTTGTTGAGCTATGCTTTAAACACCAGAATTGAGCTTCAAAGGAAAAGCTTTTATTATTGGAAATAAAAATGGTAATCTATAGACAATCTTACATTGGCTGCAAAGAATGCTGTGACATTTCAGACATATGTTCAACCTCCAACTCCATAATGAGTATATATATTTTGAGTCTATTTATATGCAGTTCATTTGAAGGGCAAAATTTTAAATAAATGGTGGGGGTCTAAAACTGATGTCAATTAAGTAATAATTTTATACATTACTTAATACAATAATTGTAATACAACCCCCCTCTGGGATGTCTGAACCTCTTTCTAGAATGTTACATAAAAACTCAGTGCTAAAAGACAATGGGAAAACTAATATAAAATGGAAAGAAGACATTTATTCCACAGAAAATCGGACTAGGAAATACTTCAAAGGCTGAAGGGCAGTGTTCACTGACCTGAATTGAATTTGCTGACCTGTGGAAGAGCTAAATCTGAGACAACATAGAAAATAGTCTGGACTGAGCATCCTCTACAAAGCTGGCTGGTTAAATGGCTTTGCTATTGTGTCACAAGGCAGAATGTCAAGGGTGACCCTCTGTTCTCAAAAGTGTTCTTTACCTCAAAGGTCCCTCAGAAAATGTCTGTGTGCTTTCTGGCATGAGTGGCCTGGAAAGGACCAAGGTCTCCCAGAGGCCTTAGACCAATCTGGTATCTTGACATCTCTCAAAATGAAGATGACCTGAAGCAATGTGTTGTGTTGCCCTGAACACAATCCCAGCTGCTGTGGATTTGGAGGGCTCATTTGAGCCTACTTCATATTGTACTCATAATCCTGAAATTTAGCTGAATTCTATGTATTCTATAAATATTTACTGTCTATCTCCTATGACTGAGATTTTTTCCAGAGTTGGGTGTGCATGACAACAAACACAAACATGGTCTCTACCTTCATGAAACTAACAGTCAAATGGAAAAAGCAGGCATTGCATAAACAACCTAATAGATTAAAATTATAATTATGTTTCATGAGTGCTTTTATGAAAGAAATATGATAAATGATGAAGATGCCTCTATCTCCTCCCCTCACATGAAGGACCTCTCATGCTGTGATCCTTTGGCAATCTGAAAGATCCCATTTTGAACTGCATATAGAAGATCTTTACTTCTGTATATTTAGTCTACCTTTTACTGTCCACATAAACCGTTTTGACTCTCCAAAGTTTACCTCTGCGGATGTGTGATTTGCTTTTTGTTAAAACCTGCTGCTAGTCCTGGCAAATGTCTGTTTTTCCAGAAGAAATGGAATTCAGCAACATCACCAGATAATTCTCTCCTATCTGCATTTATATTTATTCCAAAGTGCTGAAGATGTGGATTATATGTCATATATCCTTACGTCCTTCCCAGCACAGAGCTGAATGCTTGTCAATAGGTGGTACTGATAGGTGCTGGCGGGATGTGGAGGGGACATTAAATATTCTATTTTATATGAAATGATGGCTTAAGAAAAGAAACATTAACAAGTATTTAGAGGAAGGGATTTGACTTCATATTCTTGGCATAACTCAGGAAAGTGGCATTTATATAAATGTTAAAATACTTAGAACATTTAAAAGGTGTCTATTAATGCAATTTCAAGTGCCTGTTGATGACATTTGAATTCACGTTGACGATCACTGCAGAAGAGTTTAAGGAGTTCCTGTTGAGATATGCTAATTGGAAAATGACTAGACAAATGAAGCCTTTCCTGTTCTTGTATCATGTAGAACTTGGACTTTTACCATTTTTCAAGCATAGCTTTCATTTCTAGAAATGGAAAATAACGTGCTTAATAGTATAAATCTCCTGGTACTGAGGCCACCTGGAGAAGTCTTGCTGGTCTGCCTGGATTCCTGGTTCCTCTGCTTCAGCTGGAATGCTCTCCAGCTTTCATCTCGTCTGACCCACTCATAGATCATGAATTTTGTCCATGGGCAAATCACAGGCTCCGTGCAATGTTCCCGGCAGTCACCCAAGATCCCCGCATGCTCTGCTGAGCTCTGACTCCCCTCCATTTCCCGCTTACCCTCAGTTTAAGGTACTGCCATCTCAACAGGCTAGTCCTGGCAAATGTCTGCTTTTCCAGAAGAAACGGAATTCAGCAGCATCACCAGATAAGCCTCTCCTATCTGCATTTATATTTATTCCGAAGTGCTGCAGATGTGGATTATATGTCATATGTCCTTACGTCCTTCCCAGCACAGAGCTGAATGCTTGTCAATAGGCGATACTGATAGGTGCCGGCGGGATGTGCAGGGGACATTAAATACTCTATTTTATATGAAATGATGGCTTAAGAAAAGAAAAATTAACAAGTATTTAGAGGAAGGGATTTGACTTCATATTGACCCCACCTGAAGTCACTAGCACCTCTCACATACGGATATGTGTTTCTTTTCTCAAGTCCAGCTTGACGCACCCACTTAGAGAGCACAATCTAGTTACTATGCGAGGCAAATAAATGCCAGCAGTGACCTCAGCCACGAGAAGATGATCGGTGCTTCTCAGCTGTCTGCTGGCCTAACCTCACACCCAGCTCCTGCCAGAAAAAAGATTAGCCTATCAATCCTAAATCCTTACCTCACCCCATGGCTTACTGAAACGAATCTCCCCTGATACCTGCTGGCCTTTTGCTGCTTTTGTCTCTTTGCCAACCTGGACATTCCTCAACTGGCTCAGTGAGCAGTCTGCCCTCTGTCCTGCTGCCTGGGGCTCTGACGTGCTCTATCTGCTCCTAGGTGTGTGTTTGCCTTGACGTTGGTATCTCTGAGGTACCTGAATCTTCGCTATGATCTGATTCTCATATTTCTCTCCTATGGTCCCTCCCTTGACTTTTCCAGGTTTGATGACCAGCTTGTCCATGTTCTCAGCTGATACTTACAGGGCTGGCAGGGCAAAATAATTAGCATTGTTAAATAAGGGTGGGTACTGGGACTTCTGGTGCCTAAAAATTATGACTGGATTTATTAAATTAGTATCATATTTCCTAAGAAACCAAGTGTGCTCTTTAAACCATATGTGTTTAAAGGTATAAAAACTCCTCCTGGTTTATAGCCAAACTCCATTAGTGGTGATTAATCATGATAAGAGCCCAGATGAAATGAAAACACTGCTTAGTCTTCAAGGTGGGGAAACAAATCTCCCCGGATTACCCAGCAGGACCTCCTGTCCTGAATGTTCTGCAGGTATTTTAAGCTAAACAGGAGCACAGGGGTAATGTTTTGAAAATTATTGATGTACTTTTTTATTTTGCCTTTCAGGGTACAAGACCATTGTCTTAGTTTGCCTGAGGCAACAATATGCCTGGGAGAGATTAGGATTTGTTACAAGTCCTAATACAAAGTGAAAGTGCCCAAAAAATAAAGATGAGAAAAGAATAAAAAAGTATGTTGTAAAAAAAAGGCTCCTAGGGGTTGAGGTTAGTATTGGCAGTTTTCTCCTCTAAGATCAATTAAACTTTAGCAATTTTAAGAAGAAAAGTTGCATTAGTTTTATATTCCCCATATTAGCAAATAAAGAACTCATCCCGGAGTAGTCATTTTCAGGGCTCTCCTGTAACTTAACCTACAGAACATAAACTTGCCCTCTACCAAGTCTCGGCCCAGTGGATTTTGGAAAGAAGAGAGAAAGAGATAAGAGAAAGGAAAGTAAGCAACTAGTTGTGGGTCCACATTTTCCTTTCTCTGGGATTTGGCCCAGAAGTACATAGGTAAATAAACCTAAGTTGTCAACTTTTGCAGATCTTACATTTTTTACATTTCTTTGGCTTTTCCCCTTTCTCTGTTTCAGTAGCTTTCTAACTGGTGCCTTTTCCTCATGACTGTTCTAATCCTTTCCGTGCATGACTTCTAGATTGAAGTTCTTAAATGAAGAGCCTGATCCTATCTATTACCTGCTTCTCAAAACCATTCAGTAGTTTATCATTATCTAAATTATATGAAAACCTCCCAGGCCTACATAAGGGCTCGCAAAAATATGACTATTTATCTTTACTGTTTTATCGTCCCTTCATCTCTGTAAATGCCCCGTGGAATGGCCGGGAGTCCTTTTTCAGTAAAGCAGTGCTGGCTTCCAAGTCCTGGTGCTATTTCATTTGCCTGGGATGTCATCATTTCTGCCTTACTCTTTCCTCCTCCTCAAGTTCCTTGTGTGTAAATTCAATCTAAACACCACAGTACCCGATCTTTTGTAATGTATACAATAGATGCTTGTAAATATCTGTGAAGTTAAATATCCAGTGTGGAAGTGGTATAGGGCTCATATCTGCTGAAATCTAAGAGGGAAACGAGTGATTATCCTCTGGGTATAAAGGAGAAAGGCTCACAGGAAAAGCAGAAGTATGTTTTGCTAGAATAGAAAAACAGAAACAAGTTCTGAAGATCCCTCTTGTGACTCTGGGGAGGGCACTGGCAGTGATGCTAGAGAAAATATAACAATGTGGCTGCACTGATACTTGCCATGAGCCTCTAAGGTCTGCAATGGTGATGGACCAACAGCGTATACTTACTAGCACCAGGAAGGCAGGCCATAGAGGAGATTTTAATTTAGACATTAAGAAGGCGGTTTCCTTAATTGCTACAACTTTTCTTATCTTCACATATTTCAAAAGAGCAATTGTGTGCACCATCATCTGCTGTCAGAGAAGTGGAAAAAGGCAATTTTCTGTCATTTTCTGTTAGTTACTGATGATGTGATAAATGTGTTTTTGTGGGTGAAGCTTATCAATGTATTTCTGTTCTATCAAAATACTATAATTTAAGTGATACAAAGAGGATACAGACTTTATTAGACTGATGTGCATTGCAGGTATCTAAGGACCAAGTAACTTCCTGAGCTGAAATGACTTTGGAGTTTATTGGCAGGTAGGGAGAGAGAGGAATATGTCTTTAGGTTTGGCTGAAGTTAACAGTTTTCATATTTAAATGCTGCAAAATTTACAGTCAAAAGTTGTAAAAAGAATAGTTTTTGCATGGCTTATGGCTGGTCAGTTATTCAAGATTCACAAGGTAGGGAAATAGGTAAGAATCAAAGGCCAGGAGGACACTGAGGACCCTCTGTCATGCGTGTTTTAATCCTGTTATGGGGCTAGCAAGGCTTTCAGTTGTGTATCTGAAGGAAAGCCTCCCACCTCTTGGTTAGAACAACAATAAACAGCATTAGATCATTCACAGTTTAGTCATACGGAAAGTCTGTTAGCCAGTGGAATTCTTCTAAGGGTGGTTATCAGCATTTCTTGAGAAAAAAATAATTTGATTGGCCTATGGAAGTAAAGAGTTGAGACCATAAGTACATACTGATGAAAAAAAATACAATTGCTAAATTACTGTGAAAAAGACACAGAAGTGAGCTTGCAGACACCGTAGAAGAGGAAGGAATGGAGGATAATAGAATGAGGAAAACATCTAGACTGGTCTCTGAGTGAAGGAAAGGCCAACATGATTCATAATGGCAGTATGTCCAGGAAGATAATTTCACATATAGAAGTACTGATGTTATTTTTCAGGTTGCTGTGGAGTAGAGGGTATACATGCCTTCCATTGAGTCTTTTATGGAGCCATCGGTTAACTGATCACTTATTTATTTATGTGTGAGTATGGTCTTTTAGGGTAACTCAGTGAGGCACTGAATTTTAAACCAAAGTTAACACAAAGGTAGCACAGACTGCTCTAAGAATGAGAAGATGAGAAATCACCTGACATCTGGGATACAGGATTTTTAGAAGTCTGCTTCTTTTGGACCAGTGAGAGAACACACACAGTTGACAAACACGCAAGTCCTTCTTGCAATTCAAACACGGTACCCTCTTCTTTTTGTTGTATAATTTAACACTGCAGACATACTTCTTAATTCCATCTCTTTGTCCCTTTCTGTTTTTATTTTGGTGCAAACTAGACTGGACTGAGTAGACCATCAATATGAATCATTTATTCAGTCAAAAATAATAGGTATTCAGTAAACAATCTCTCATCCGCACCCCTGACTCCTTTCAGTAAAAGTCCTCAGACCCCTCTGCTCCTATGATACTCCACATGCCTTTGATTATAATATTTATCTTAGTGTTTTACAATAATTTGATTTCAGTTCTACCTCTTCCACTAGATTATGGGCCTCTCCGACATTATTTACATTTTTATTTACAGCAACTGCATTGCAGAACTAAACTGTTGGTCACTGAACTTTCTTGTGGCCATGAGTAGAAGCCTAATACGCAGAACATACCGAACATATCTACATATAATCAGGACTTTTCAGAAAACATGTTGAATGGATGGATGAGTAAATATTTTCTATTCCTAGCCATTCTCTGAACAATAATCTTAGTGCCTGTAATTTACTAGTCTGCCTATGAACTTGATGCATCATTTTGTTTTCTTTTCTTTTGACATCTGCTTTATATAACTTACTTGTGCGTTTGTGTGTGAGGCTATGTTTGCATCTCTTCTTTCTCTATTCCTCCCCTAATCCCGCACCCCACCCCACCCCATATCGTAAGTTCTTTCATGAGAGGAACTATGTCTTAGTCATTTATTTTCAACTCACTAGAATATCACATTATAACATTAATAATTTTAATTGGATTCTAATCAGAAGCATTCATTTTTCAATAACAAATGTCTCTTTAATTGGTGGAAGGAGAGATTGGTTTTGTGTTTTGAACCAGGGAGAAATACCCTTGATTGTACATACAATGTTTTATCCTTTTCTATGTTTTTAAGACTTCGTACCATCTTGGGCATATAATGGCACACGCAGAAATACTTTCCAAACCATTAACTTTGATTTCCCAGATGAATAAATTATTTTTGAGTAGTGCTTGAAAACTGAAGGTTTTGACTTATTTGGCATCTGGATTTGTCTGACAGATAATTTAAAGAGTCTCATAATTATAAAATATGATCATTTATGGAGACAGATGTACACATGGTGCACCTTTTGAAATTAAATAAAAAGTGCCTGAGTCTAACATCTGTGTTGAAGGCATTCATCACAGCAAGTCTCCCAGAAACTATTTGACACTTTCCTTAACTTCTACTTGAAATAGTCTTTCACCATGCTTGCTCTATAAAGGTTTACTATTTGCTTTCAGAGATATATCTTAGATATTTGGTTTTATTTCACAATCCTGAATGTCCTTTACAGCCATGGTTTATTAGGGTAGATTATATATTGTATTAGTATTCAGACTAAACTGATATTCAGGTAGTATTCAGACTAAGAGACTCCAACATACAAGAGCTTAAATTCTAAGTTTATTTTCCTTCATATGTCCAGAAGTAAGCAGCAGAAGCTAGTTGGGGTGGCTATACTTTTCTATGTCATTCAGGGACCTAGTTTCACTGTTCCTATTGCTCTGTCATCCCGTAGAAAGTTGTTCATGTCCACTTTGTCAAAGCTGGATCATGGTGCACAATGGAACCAAACTAATTGAGAAAAGGAAGTCCAGAGCAAACATCTTTGTTTTTAAGGAGATCACCAGAAGTTACATAAGTTTCTCTCCCATCCTATTAACCAAACTAGACACAGCACTATGCTTAGCTGCAAGAAAAACTGGGTATAAATATGTAAGCTGGGTGAACAAGTGACTAGGTAAAACCGTGAAGATTCTATCATGAAAAGGAAAATGTAGGGGACAGGTATTGGTGAAGAGTCTGAAGTTCCTCTGGTTACTTTCCATGAGTACCTTCTTCTTCCAGGTAGACAATATTCTTTTCTTTCCCAAATGGGTAGCCAAGTGCCTTTAAGTTATTCTATCCATGTAAACATTGAGGCTAAACTGGATGTTGCATTTTCCTCTTTGTCAAGTTTGAACTTGGCCCTTTGCAACCTAGTAACTTATAAACTGATCCAAAAGGGATGTGTACCTGACAACCAGTACACAGTGGTAGACTGAAACAGAAAAACCACAATGGTAAACTGTTGTTAGCAAAATAGGAAGAATGGGGACAGTTACTGCTCCATAGACATGACAACAGTTTGGTACGCCCTAATTCTAAGGTACTCATCTGGCACTGGAGTAAACTGCTCCGCTGGACTCTTCCTGATCTCTGAGAAGAACTCTCTGGTCCAGTTTCTTCAGAGTCCCTGCTGCTTCTCTCTCAAGTCGGACTGGGCCCTTTTCTGTCCAAATCCTTCCTCTGCCACAGCTGAAGTCAGCACTGGCAGTGTGTACTCCGTGAGCACGTGCTTCAGAGACGGTCACTTGGGCGCTCATGTGCCTTCTTTGGCACTACCGTTCCCTCAAAAACTTAATAAGCTTCCAGCCTACTTGCTTGCAATACAATTCATGTAAAAGTCACCATATTCAAAATTATTCTATCCATAGTTCTTAAGCCTCCGAGATCTTATTTACTGCATCTCTGCTTGAATCCGCCCTCTCACTTTCATTTAAATACTGGTTCATTTAAGATTATCCAAAAATACAATCTTCAAGGAGGGAGTTAATCTGAACTTTGGGGTATTCCCAGTGTTTGACTAGAAAGTCTTACTGGGAGAATTTAAAGAAAGGCTTTGTAGGACAGACTTAGCTTCTGCTGTTTGGAGCACAAAAGCAGTTGACTTCCTGCCCTGTGGGGACATGTACCTTTCAGTAAAGTAAATGGAATGCCACAGGCAGAAAGTGTCTCTATTACAAGCTCTCTCTCTTTTATTATCTACTTGTAAACTGGCCTCTTCACTCATAAGCTCCTTTCTTCCAGGGCTTTTCTAAAAGAAGCTAGGAGCCACCGTCACTTACCAATATTCTGAATTTTCTAGAGAAAAATCTCAGCAAGTATGTTGTCCACCTTCCAGGTCCTCATGGCTTGTGTCTTAGTTTGGGCAGCTATAGCCAGAAATCATAGACTGGGCAGCTTAAATAACCAACATTCATTTCTAACAGTTCTGGAGGCTGGAAATCCATGATCCAGGGTCCCAACATGGTCTGACTCTGGTAAGAGCTCTCTATCTAAATTATAGACAGGTGTCTTCTTGTATTCTCACATGGCAGAGAATTTAGGGGGAATTTAGTCCCTAGTAAGTTGCATTTTTTCCTGTTGGTTTTCTTGAAATAAAATAGGTCACTAGCTTCCCAAGATTCACTATCTGTTTCCTCATTGCCATCTGCCTAATTGCTAAATTAATAAATACTTTCAGTATTTATTATTGTAGCTTCTCTCATCTCTTACCAAATTTTTATATGAGATAAGGTACAAGATACATCTCTATAATAAGTGAAGCATAACTACAGTTATTTTAATTAAGACTGAAAGTTGTTTTCCCATATGCTATCAGACCAGAGAGTTCATGGCTGGTAGAGTAAGTCTGCGACAGAAAATCATTCATGGATGTGAGTGAGTTTGCTCATAGGATGATATGCTAGGATGTCCCACCATCGCCTAGGACATTGTTCTCTTCTGCATAGAGTGGAGTCAGAGAGAAGAGGAAATTAAGAGTCAGTGACTTCATCTTCAAGGCGATGACCCTGAAGTTGCTAATATCACTTGTGCTCACACCCTAATTGACCCCAGACTTAATCGCATGGCCACACACAACTGCTCTGAAGGATGGGAAATGAGTTCTGCAGCTTGGTGTGCCAGCCTCGTTCAGGCTAAAGATAGAGTTTTATTACTTAAAAAAAGAAAGAAAAGAAAAATGAATTATTGAGGGCAGTTAGCATAAGATACTAATTTATAAAGAAAGTTTCATTGAACTCAATTCCAAAGTTTATTATCTATTACTAAAGATTGATTTTGTTCTTCTGTGTTTCAGAATTGAAGATTAGTAACAAATACCTCTTGGTGGTTACTAAGTGGGACATAGGAAAATTTTCCATCTTCTTGGAATGACGTCAAAAGCAATCAAGTAAAGAATCCTTAAAATTTACAGGAAATAGTTCTATCATAGCAATAACAAACACATTTTATCTACTAATTCTTAAAAGTATCCAATTTTTCTAGGAATACAATATCTGTTAGCTGATTTTGACTTTTTTTTTCTTAAGCCATTTATTTGGATCACTGCACATTTTATACTCTTTTTTAATATATTCTCTACAAAATTCTCAATTGACTGCAAAAATGATTAACAGTAGGCTCCCCTACTGTTCAACTCAGTCATTCATGAATTCACCAGATGGTTTTGCTTTTTTGGCCAATGATTTTTTTTTTCATATTTTTCCTCATCCCCCAGATACAGTCAAGATCCAAAATATCACACTCATTTTTAATTTCATGACTAAAATATAAAATATTATGCAGATACACCTTTCATTTTCTGCATATTTAAACCTAATGATCAGAATGTTTGCTATTAGTTGTGGGCAAGGTAATTTTAAAGTGTGCCTATTTTCTTCTATTACTCCACACACTCCCTTGTTTATTCTTGTTATCTAAAATTTCAAGTGCTAATAGTTCTTACCACATTTTATAGTCTTCCCTTTGGTTATCCTATTACTTTTATGGATTTGCTTTATTTAAAGAAGTTTATTTAATGTGTTAGTCAAAGTCCTGCTGAGAAAGCACGTCAGCTGTTATTCCTCTAATTATTTCTAATCTATATAAATAGTACATAGTCTGAGATACAGTTAAACTAAGACAGAAAGTAAACTGCCTGCAAATTTCCCCCATATTGTGATCTAGTTATGTCAGTCTATTTCACAGACAAAACACAAACCTTTTAACTCTCATTGGTCAAAAAACATTTTAAGAAGTTGTTATGATCTTAGCATATATGGTCTTAGCAAAGATCGTATAATTTAATATTTTACTTTATTAATTGTTAATTTCTTATAGTAGCAAAACATTCAAAGATTTTACACTATATTAGGTAAGCCTTTAACCTGAAGTCTTTTGCTCACTAGTGACCTCGAAAAGGTAAGTTTCAGTTATGAATCTGAAAGATTTTTCTGATATAGAAAACAATTTTGAAACTTGGTAAAAGCAAGTTTTCAGTTATTTGTATTTTCATCAAAATAGAGAAATTTAGCTTCAGTAGAAATGGAAATCACTTAGGTCAACTTTGACAATTTACAGATATAGAATCTGTGATTCAAATAGTTTAGATACCTTGTTTAGAGTCCCACCCTCAGCTGGGGTAAGGGAAGTCCGTACAGATTCATAGTCCTTGTGCATCCAATATCCATCCAGTGGTTTTTTTTTTTTCCTTTGCCACATCTTTAGTTTCAAAATGTGAATTTTAGTTGCCCACATTGAATAATTGTCAGTAATCCCTATTATCTAGAGGTTAAATATATGAAATATGTATTATTCTCAAGCAACAGAAATTATTTGCTTTCATTAATCACTAATTTGCAAGAAAATTTACTCTAAATGTGAGTTTGAAATGATTGCCTTGATTTTATCATCCAAAAAATAAGATTGATTTAAATGGCAATTTGAAAAAAGCAACTTTTACATGCTATTTTTTTAAAGTAAGTTTTCTTTGCTTTTTTAGTCACTGGTCTTATGCCTCCATATGCCTTTTCAATAAAGAGAGCAGGCCAGAACTTACTACATACATTCTAGAATATATTTTCTTTAAAGGCAAGGATCTTGTGCATCTTGTACTATCATATATTTAGCGCATAACTAGGGGTCTGACACAAAGTAGATAATGAGTAATTGTGAATAGATAACGAATACACACATACATATGTACAAGTATTTGTGAATGTGTTTATATATGCATATGTACACATATAATAGTATACACACATATGTTATTTTTATAATGACCTATAAAATCTGTTGGTCTATTTAAAAAGTCATTAATTTCCTTCTGTTAAAAAAAGTCGTTGGTGATATTTGCACAGTCTTAAAGTGGGAAGGGTTACTTGGGAAAGTGTGAAGGGAAGGAGAACAGGGTGTTGTGGTGAGAAGGAAAACAGCATAGACTGATGATGTGACTACCAATAATTTGCTGTTGCTATATCATTAAATGCTGGCGATAAGGGGTAAGAGAAAAGGCTGGAGATCTTATAGGAAGCAGTTTAGAAGCATTCTACCATCCAATGTAGCAGAGGTTTAGATGAAAGTTTTCATTGATTCAGTCTCTTAATGTGTGTGTGTTTGTGTGTGCGTGTGTGTGCATTATAATATAAACAGACACACACACACACACACACACACACACACACATAAAGATACTGAGGTCTTACTCTATGCTGGGCACTGCTTGTGGTGTTTTGGCCAACAGAGCCAACATGATCCTTGCATAGAACTCATTATTATCTAATGTTCGGTTTGCTTTAGCAAAATGTTTTATATACACAAATTAGTTCTGTGATCCAGTCATTGTTTTTAATTCTTTTGAGTTCCTATAATTATTTCCTGCAAGAACTGGGGGAAAATTCAGAATTTTGTAAAAATTAAGGATTGGTTCAGAGAAGGCTCCCTATTTCCTTTGTATACCTTCCTCTCTCCAATGCCGGTAGAAAGGCTGGAAAGCT
Source organism: Manis pentadactyla (assembly GCF_030020395.1). Classification (NCBI taxonomy): domain Eukaryota; kingdom Metazoa; phylum Chordata; class Mammalia; order Pholidota; family Manidae; genus Manis; species Manis pentadactyla. The sequence goes on from NW_026644648.1 coordinate 213,771, forward strand.
TTCACACTGACTGTCAGATCATCTATCACTGGAGGTCTTCTAGACCAAAGACAGGCCAAGGCTGCTGTTATGGACTGAATTGTGTGCCACTCAGATTTTAACATGTCGATGTCCTAATCTCCAGTACCTCAGAATGCATACAGTTTTAAAATAGCCAATTAAATTTAAAGATGGTCATTGACATGCCCTAACCCAGTATGACTGGTGCCCAAGGGAAGAAGAGATTTGAGCAGAGACACAGGCACAGCGGGGATCATGTGAGGGCATAATGAGAAGACAGCCAGCCTCACGCTGAGGGATTGGCCTTGGAAGAAATACCTCCACAGACACTTTGATCTTGCACTTTTAGCCTCCAGAACTGTGAGAAAGTAAATTTCTCTCGTTTAAACTACCCAGCCTATGGCACTTTGTTATGGAAGCCTTAACAAACCAGTACAACTTCCAAGGACACTGACATGGCATCTCAGTGTGCTGAATCCCAGTATGATCTCAGAGAACTGGGTTCTAAGAAGGCCAGCCTCCCCCAGTTTTTTTTCTTTTAATCTACAACAGCCACAAAATGTTTCTCATAATGTGATGTCAATAGACAGCAACTTCATGATGGGGCTTTAATTACTGTGGGTTACTTTAAAGCTCACTCATTAGCTTCAGCTTCAGAAAGTTTTATGACATTAGGGTTTATCAGATTCGACATGCTATTTGGGTCTGACCAGTTCTTTCTTGGGGGCATGTTCTGTGTATTGTAGGATGTTTAGCAGCATCCCTGGCCTTTACCCTCTAGATATCAGTGGCAGTCCTCCAGTTTGGGAAACAAAAAATGTTTCCAGAAAATGCCAAATGTCGCCTTCTAGGCAAGATCACCCTTGCATGAGAGTCAGTGCTTTGGCCCAACTATGTAGACAGTGCTCTTTACCCATGTTTATTGAATGAGATTATTGGAAGAAGGTCACCAAAGTGCAACTGCATGAAAGAATCACTTTCCCTGTCTGTATGTAAACTAGTTTTGCTGACACCAAGGGTTCACTTTCTTTTTTTCTGACACTTTATTATTTGTTGAAAAATAGTCTAATTACAGTTCTTCTCCTCTCAGAGTCAGAGTTCTAATTATTAGTCACATTGACCTTTTCTGTTAAATAAAAAGAAACAAATGTTACATCATAAACCATAAAAGCACTGGCATTAAATGCTAGTTGCAAAGAAGTACATTCATTATATGCTCCCAAATTAGAATGGAACATCTTTGCAAGGACTTCATTTGAATATGTTAGAGATTCTCCCTATAAGATTTCTTTATTTTTAATGGAGGAGACAGCAGGATTTCATGACCAAAAGACTCTTTATGAAAAACTTAAATCAAACTTTATTTATTGCTTAATAAGTAGACTCCTGTGGAGTTGGCATGCATACTCAAATCCTTTCTGACTCTTAAAATCTGTAAAAGTCAAATCATTCAATTCATTTTGTGGAGTGGAGTGCACAGTGTAGACAGTTTTCTGACAACACTCATCAAGGCTGTGGCTGTGTTCTATTAGAGAGCTTGTGAACTGAGTTTCCTTAGTTTGATATTTGAATATTTTTGATGTGTTGTATCCGGCTGCGGTGTTTCCTTAATGAAGGAGCTCAAATGTAAACTCTATTTCTTTGCTGGCCAAATAGGTTTGTGTAGTAAAACAGCTATTACTTTACTTTAATCACTTTTCAAGAAACTCCTCTAGAATCCTTGTAGAGATTGTCTCCGATTGAAGATGAGTGATGCTCACATTGACTCTTCTGTGCATCTTCACATTGAGTGATTTTCATTACTAAAATATATACATTTTCATTTAGGTATCTTCAGTATAGGCTTTTAAGATCTGGGTTCAAAATAATTGATGATGGAAAAACCGTACTCTTTTTATGGAATAAAAGCTAATTCAGAAATCCAGAGGGAAATTTGAATGATTATCAGAATGTAACAAGTTTGAGTTTTAAGTCTGCAAAGTTTGTAAAGAGTGTGTTAGTGAACCAACTTTCATTTGGTGAGCAAATATTATGTCTGTGATCAGTAATTCCAGTGTTGAGTTAGTTTGAAAGGACATAGAACACATGGTCCATAACTGAATCATTCTTTGTTGCAGATGAAATCAATCCAGCTGATTGGTTCCCAGTGTTTTCAAGAATAGTACACCCTTTAAAAAAAAATGACAAATTCACTTTCCCATTATATTTATTCATGCATTTAGCAACGCATATTCATTAAGTAATTACAGTGAACTAGGTAGTCTTGTAGGTTTGGGATATAGTAGTGGCCAAAAACCTCCTGCCCTCATGGAGTTTGCATGCTGATGGAAGGAAAAGTGAATAAACAAAAAGGAAAAAAATTTTATTCAGTATTGTTATAGGTGCTCTATAAAATATTAAAGCAATGGAAGAGAGGTAATGAGTACCTGGGCGTATGGTGGTCAGGGAAGATGTTTGTCTTAGTTTGGTTTAGTTCCGTCCGTCAAGAACAGCCTGGAATGGGCATCCTTGTTCAAAAGATTTATTGGAAGGAAGGGGAGGCGTTCTCAGGAGAAGGGAGTGAGGCAAGCAGGGCAGAGCTGGGTGAAAAGCTCAGGAAGACCGTGATCTTGAGGGGAGGGTGCAGGTAGGCCTCAGGAAGATCTGTAGCACACTGTCCCACAGAGCTGGTTGTCCCCTGATGTAGGGTGTGGGCTCTGTAGCCTGTGTCAGCTGATGGCTGACCGACGTGGGAGGGCATGGCCTAGGGGAAAGGGTCTGTTCCATTCCATTCGGCTGGGGTCTGTTATCTGGTTAAAGAAGGGGTAACTGGGGGCTCTCATGCAGCCAACACTGCAGCAGCTGGGGATGGACACACCAGCCTGATAAAGGGATCTGAGTGCCACTCACATATCTAAGAAGAAAAAAGATCACGTGGGAGAAAGATAACTAAATCAGTCCCTGGAGAGAGAACAATGACTGCAGAGACCCTAGGGTGGAATTTTGCCAGAGACCCTGAAACTAGAACTTGTTGGTATGAGGAATAATGCCATGTCCAGTACAACTAGAATCACATGACTGAGGAAGGCTGGGAAGTGATGAGGAATTCAGAGGTGAGAGCAGATCGTGTGGGAACTTGTAGACCATTGAGTGAGATGGGAAGTCTGGAGTTTTCTGAACAAAATGCATGATCTGGATTTAGTGTTTAAATGGTCACTTTAGTTGCTGTAGGGAAGACTAGACTCTTGAGAATGAGGATGGAAACAGCAGCATCAGTACCTGCCCTTTAGCATCCCTTTATTGAGCAACCACATGCTATAAAGAAGCTATTGTGAATTTATTAATGATTTTACATGTGATAATTATAATTGCATTCTTACAGATTTGTAGGTACTATGTATAAGCAGAGGTGGTATTCAAAATACTTAGTAAGCAGAATTACAGAGGTTCCAGACACAGTAGAAAAGGTGCATTTTAGTCCAATGTGTAGACAAGACACAGTATTTCTTTGTTCATTTACAGCCATTGCTTGGTAAACAGATTGTAGATTCCTTGGTAATATAATCTCTTGCCTTCTCAAATGCTCAAGGTTTTAATACAAAATGGTAACCTTTGGTCTCTTCTGAGAAAAGGTAACTCAACTTGGGTCAAGTGGGGTTCACGTATTGTATGATGAGAAATAGAGCTTGTTGAAAATGCCAGATATAGAATACATAGGAAGGCCTTAAATTAGAAAGTAAAGGTTTTTATAATACAGCAGGTAGGGATCTACAAATTGAAATCTGGGAGCTGAGCCTAAGGACCCATTTCCCTCTTAGGTCCTTTCTTTGTGGAAACTGTGCTCCTGTAGACCTGCATATAATATGTTAACTACTTGTTTCTTCTGTCTATTATGTAAGATTTCATTCTTTCCAAGAATGGGGATCACATCTGTTTTTTTTTATTGTTGTTGCATATTCAGAGTAGAGCACAGTGCCTAGCATTCCATACACACAATCTGGATACCTGAGGATTGTACTAATAGGATACCAAATTAGACGACGGCATTGACTATGTAAAATGTGGATTTGGTTTGAAGACAAATGTTCTATGGGTCAAATCGGGAAAAAACCTTACTCCTCTAAACAGCAATAGCTCATTGAAATAAACCAGGGGGAGAAAGACAAATACCATATGATTTCACTTATTTGTGGAATATAAATACAAAGCAAAACAGAAGGAACAAAACAGCAGTAGGCTGATAGACACTGAGAAGGGATCGGTGCTTTCCATGGGGAGGGGTTACAGAGGGTGGGTGGGTGTGGAGGGTGAGGGGTATAAAGGGGCACAAAATTCTCAGTTGTAATGTAGGCTGGTCACGGGGATAGTACCGCATGGAGAATACAGCCGATGATTCTGTAACATCTTCCCATGTGGATAGGTAGTAGCCGTAGTACTGGATTTAGTAATATGGGTAACTGTTGAATCACTGTGTTGTATACTTGAAACTAATTTAAGGTTGTATAGCAATAAAAAAAAGGCAAATCATTTCCCATTCCAGTAAATAACACTACTGTTTACTAGACTACCCATGGAAGGAAAGGTGGTATTTTTTATTTACCTGACCTATCCACTTCCAATTCATCAGCAAGTCATGTTGAATCAGCCTTCAAAATACACAAGCCTGACCTTTCTTGCTAATTCTGCCTCTAAATCTTAATCCAAGTCATCCTTATGTTATGCCCCAAGTTTCATCTAACTGGTCTTCCTTGACCCAGTCTTTTTGCCCTAGAATCTGTTCTCTAGAAAGTAGCTACGGTAACCTTTCTAAATGAAAACTTAGTTTGAATCAGTTATCCTGTAAAAGCTCTCCAAAAGCTTCTCTCATCATACTTAGAACAAAAAAATCTAATATCCTAATGATTGATGGCTTTGTCATCTTTATAATTATAACCTCACCAAGTTCGCCTTCAACTCTTCTCCCTTTTATGGATTCCGTTCTGTGTACACTGTCCTGCTCACTGTTTCCTGAGAAGCCCAGTTTTGTTCCTGCCTCAGCGTTTGCATTCCTTGCTGCATTGCTCATGTTAATAAGATTTCTACTTTGAGAGCCTTTCGTCACAGGAGCCTTTCCTGTCCACCCTCCCTGAAATAGCAACCAAACATTGCTTCCTATACCCTTTCCTTGCTTTATTTCTTCTTCATATTCCCAACAGATTTTGTATCATGTATTTTTTTGTCTAATGGGAGAGTAATGTCACTTACTTCCCATTAGAATGAAAGTCCACTAAGAGGAAAAATTTTGATTGTTTTATTTAGAGTTTAATCATCAGAGTCTAGAATAGTGCTTGTTAACTGTCTTACTCCAAAATATTTGCTTTTGCTGTTAGCCTATTAGGGCTTAAAACTTCACAGATTCTTTCAATGCTCCATCCTGAGGAACAGTAATCTGGTTTTCTCTGAGGGCTATTTCTGTCCTTTAAGACCCTAACTTCTATGTAACTGTTTTTTTTGTGTGTATCTGTGTGGCGGGGGTGAGCAAGTGTGTGTGTGTTAAGTTTAAAGCTGTTTATTTCCCCACAGGTGCATCTACAGTCAGTTTAGAAATATATATCCTGAGTAGTCTCTAAAGAATGCAAATTACTTTCAATCCTCCAACCATTGAATAATGCACACCATTGGTAAAAGAAGAGTCATACTCCACTGTGCATTTTAATACAGAGTAGCTGTGTCAACTGCTACATTACAGTCAGTTGAAAGACAGACTAAGGGAAACTGAGTTACACATTTGAGGGATAGAGTTTGCTGGGTACCACATTAAGAACTTTATGTTACAGAAATTGCTTTGTCTAGTTTTCCTAATTCTATCATTTACTTATAGTAACTGAGCGTGGACAGGAATGGGGATAGACTGCAATGGGTTAAAGACAACACATATTGCTTCCAAATGATTAGAGTGTCTCAAACAGAATTTTATATTAGTTCCAGTCTCTTTATTATATCCACAGGCACCTACATTCTCTTCATTAAAGAGCCTAGAGAGTCTAAATATAAATGTTCATTTCAGAATTTACAAAAAATATACATGATAGCGTCATCAAACATTTTTATTTCCATTTTTTTATTGCTAGAGGGATATCATGATTAGTAATGCATTTTATTATATTTCTTGAAACAAAGTTTAGGAGTTATTAATAATAATATCCTATTTGAAATTTGTGGAATGTTTCCTTTTCTACCAACTTAAAGAGATTAAGGTATTGTTTTTTAAAAAATCATTGACTATACAAAAGATGTCAAATATTTCATAACAAAATAATTATGATTTACTTGCACAGAAGTAAAAAATTATGAAAAATAATGCTCTGCTTTTTGTAGACTGTATTAGACAATGGATGAAGAAAGCTTAATAATGACCTCTTTTGTTTGTGATGGAATCTCTTTTTGTTTATTATGAACAGTTTTATTGAGGGATAGTTCACATACCATGCAGTTTACCCATTTAAAATACATAATTTAGTGATTTTTAGAATAGTCACAGAGTTGTACAACCAGGAATCATCAATTTTAGAACATTTTCTTCCTTCCCCCAAAAAACTCTCTTGTACAAATCATTCAGCATCCACCAGTTGCCTGCTGTTTTGCTCAACCACCCCCATCCTTCCTTAGCAACCACTGATCTGCTCTTTGCCTGTTCTACATGGTTCATGTAAATGGAGTCATGAATTTGTGGTCTTTTGTGACTCAATTCTTTCAGTTAATATAATGTTTTCATGGTTCATTTATATCATATCATGAATCGGTACTTTGTTCCTTTTCATTGACAAATAATACTCTATCGTATGGATGTATGGCAATTGATTCATGTAACTACTGATGGGCATTTGTGTTACCCCCAGTTTTCATGAATATGCTGCTGTGAACATTCATGTACAAGTTTTTGGGTGAACATGTTTACATGTTTCTGGAGTATATAGCAAAGGGATTACTGGGTCCTGTGGTCACTGTCTGAAGCTAATGATGTTTTCATATGTTTTTTGACCTATTTTTATTTCAGTGCTAGCTTTTCTGCCTTGCAATATGTTTTCACCTATTGCTATTGTATTATTTCTATCCTTCAGTAATCTTGGAAACCACATATTTAAATTTGTTATAAGTATGTGTAAACTAAAATGATTGTAAGCCTATATGGACTTGTTGCATAGACTTTCCCAGATATTTATAGCCTGCCTAGAGACCAGTTTTGCTTATATTTCACTTAACTCTTTCCAGACAGATTTCTAGATATTGAGACTTCATGTCATTATTTGTATGATTTAATTACAGATTTGAAAAATCTATTGGTAATCTCTTTATGTAAATTTAAGCAGTTTATCCTGGATTTTCTCCACTTATATGTGCAGTTCTCTAATAACAAAACAATAAGTCTAAGAGGGAAGCTATTTCATACTGATAAAGATGATTGCACACATTAGAGGAATAGAGTTACACTTATTTTAAAAGAGTTGGCTAAATCAAGTTAATAACACCTTTGAGTTATTTAGACTTGATTTTAACAATGAAGTTATAAAATGAAAAAATGATTCAAGCTACTGGATTCATGAGGACAGGAGTTGCTGATTTTCTTGATGACATTTAATTATAACTAATATCTGGAGCTTGGAGGAGGTAACATTTATTTTTGATTAGGGATGCTTCTAATGACTCTGCTGTCATTTTCTGAAAGGAATATATGGGGTAGTTCAGGCTCTTAACAAATATGTGCTTCTAATCTGTATATATATGAGATTTGACTTTTGCCATTTGAAAAGATATTTTAGATGTGGTACACATACACAATGGAATATTATCCAGCTATAAAAAAGAAGAAACCCTGCCATTTGCAACAACATGGATGGACCTAGAGGGTACATGCTAAGCAAAATAAGCCAGGTGAAGAAAGACAAATACCATATGATTCCACTTATTTGTGAAATATAAATACAAAACAAAAATGAACAAAATAGCAGTAGACTCATCGACACTGAGAAGTGACTGGTGGTTACCATGGGGAGGGGTTGCCTTGGGTGTGTGGGGAGGGTGAGTGGGTTTTAAAAGGGTACAAAAATTCTCAATCATGTAAATACAAGTTGCTCATAGGGATGGTAGTATAGCATGGAAAATATAGGCAACGATTCTGTAACATTTTCCTATCTTGCGAGATAGTAACCGCACTAGTGGGGGGTGAGGATTTAATAATATGGGTACCTGTTGAACCATTGTGTTGTGTATTTGAAACCAGTATAAAACTGTATATTAAAAATAATTCAATAATAAAAAATAAATCTTAATATAATCATAATCATGAGTAAAAATGCCTTTCTTACTATATTTGATTCATATAATTCAAGTATTTTAAAACAGTACAAGGACTATGTTATATGTTAGCTTTTTGTTAATTTTATTTAATTATATGTCTTCCATTGGTGCTATGGAGCGTATGACCCAGGTTTCAAAAGTTCATCAATCTTCTCACTCATTCATGAGGAAAAAGGTATACAAAGAAAATTTTACTACAGAGACTAAAATTATAAAACATTTTTTCCCCAGAGTAACAGGCAAAATTTGTGCCAACAATTTTTTTGTAATAAAAATTTTTACTTGATTTCTTTCCCTCCCGTCCTTAAGGGCTACCACCACTGAAGACATCCTCAGAGACTTGGCTGATTGGCTTAGATGCATTCTTACGACACAGCTCCCCAAACCCAGTAATTAAACACAGCTTAGCCTTGCAATATAGGTTATCTCTAATGTTTTCTTTAATTTTTATATGTTGTGGTGACTGTTCTTGGTGGGAAACTAAAAACATGCATCTGATTAGATTGCGGGCTTTTATAAATTCAACCTGACTTGACCCGTTGTGGCAAGCTAAGATGAATTTTTGTACAGAATCTGTTGGTATAACTCTGATTTCACCCATTGTTACTCTTTTTCTATAGGTTCTTCATTCAGAGAATGGTGGAAGTATAGCTGTGGGAATGAACATATCAGATTTTGCAAGGTTGGGTGTTGCTGAGCAACAACAACTCCTAACTCTTTAGATTTTCTTCATGTCTTGTGCAGAGGCATTGATGACGTTTGTTCTGGACTATTTTTTTCCAAGGAAATTTATGTAGCAAACAGCTTTGGAAGACAAAGATTGTGTTTCCTTCTGGAGGAGAGGACTGACTTTTTTTTCTTTCCTATACAAGATTATGTAATGTCTTTCTCTGGGCAAAGATTGGGCAGATTTGCTAGGGTCCCCTTTCAAAGATTATGGTTTCTGAAGCTCTGAATTTCTGAGCTGTTACACATGAGTAACGTCTACCTGCATTGCTGCTCCTCATCCCTGTGGGACATGAGGGCAAAGGAACACAATGCAAACATGAAGCTGATGCTGCCTGCTGTTTGCTGTGGGTAATAAAGTCCTCTCTTTCTGACCCAGGAATCTTATATCTTCTGCCAGCATCTGTGTAACTGTGGCAGGCTGTGTAAATCTCACACTCTTCACAGTTCTTGGAAACCATGTGAGTTTTGAGGCTTTGTGCAGTCCTTCTCCAACAGGGTTCTGTGGGAGAATTAAACCCTTTTGCCCAATATATTTATTGTATGCAATGAACTATCTTTTCTCCTATGCATGTGGAATGGTACTACATAAAATTGGAAAATTGATAAAACAGTCAATCAAATTATCTTCTACAGGGCTTAGTTTTCTTATGGAATCCGGTTGAGGACAGTCGTATATCCCAAAGGTAAATGTTTGGCTTCACATCTTCTCTATTTGGCACTGTGAACATCTTTGGGCAGCACAAGATTGGAGATGGTTATTCAGATGGTAATAAGAAATATGATATTTTTCTTGATGAGTCTGGCTAAAGGTTTATCAATTTGTTTTTATCCTTTGCAAGAACCAGCTCTTATATTTCCTTCCTTGTGCTGACTTCGAGATTTCTTTGTTCTTTTTCTAGTTTGTTTATGTGTAGGGTTAGTTTATTTGACATTTCTTTTGTTTCTTGAGGTAAGCTTGTATCATTATAAACTTCCCTCTTAGGAGTACTTTTGCTGCATCCCAAAGATTTTGAACTATTGTGTTTCTATTTTCATTATCCACCAAGTATTTTTTTATTTCCTCTTTGATTTCATTGCTGATCCATTAATTATTTAGTAGCATGGTGTTCAGTCTCCTCGTGTCTGTGCTTTTGCTTTGTTTTTCCAGTTTATTTCTTGTGATTCGTTCCCAGTTTCAGACTGTTGTGGCCAGAAAAGATGCTTGGTATGATTTCAATCTTAAATTTATTGAAACTTGTTTTGTAGCCTAACACGTGATCTATCCTGGAGAATGTTCTGTGTGCACTTGGAAAGACTGTGTATTCTGCTGTTTTGGGTGTAATGCTCTGCACATACCTGTTAAGTCCATTTGGTCTAATGTGTCATTCAAAGCTACTGTTTTGTTACTGGGTTTCTGCCTGGATGATCTCCCCATTGATTTAAGGGGGGTGCTAACCCCCAGTTTTTGTATTACTGTCAATTTCTTTCTTGTACATCTATTAATATTTGCTTTATAAAGGTGCTCCTCTGTTGGGTGCATAGATATTTATAATTATTGTATCTTCATGCTGGATTGAGCCCTTAATTATTGTTTAAGATAAATGTTTTGACCCTTCATTATTTCAGGAAAATTCATGCCCTGGTAGAATTACATTATAAAATTCAAACAAGAGTACATGGCAGTCTTTTGTTTTCATGAAACATTTTGGAATTATCTATTTCAAAAGGGTTTTCTCTTTGAAAATATAAAAGGCTGATTATTCCTTTTATTAATGAACCTAGATACATTAGGAATCTGACACCAAGGATAGACGGAAATTTTATTGTTTTAGATTTTGAATTTACATACAATGCCCTCAAGTAAGTGAGAGAGGAAATATATTGAGCCATTGAACTACCCGTAAGAATGAGCACAAAGTTATGATGATATTCTCTAAACAGTGTGATCAAATTCAGAGAAGGAAAGTTGTTTTCTGTTCATTCTGAATATTCATAAAGTACAAATGCAACCTTAACTTTCTTCTTTCTATTTGTTAGTCATCAAGAGATGATTTTTCTACTTTTCCCTTTCTGGAAGCTTCATTTTTTCTTTCCATGTTACTCTTTGGTTAATTTATAATAAGCTTAGCTGAAACAAGTAAACATTTCAATAACTTTCAGATAAACCTTGATGCCATAGTCAATTAACTGCATGACTTATATAAGACCATAAACTGAAAACCAACTTGGACATATATCATCATTCTAACATCCTCTTTGTTTATTTTAATAATTGCTACCTTTCAGAGAATTTGGTTGTTAAAGGGGAAGGAAGAGGAAAAGTTTATAGATAACATACTTATAAACTCAACATAAATGGCATAAGCAGTAAAAAAGGAAAAGACAACTACACGTGGATACAGAAAACATAAATATTAAAACCAACTCCACGACTGGGATGCTGTGAGAACCTGAGCAACTCACTTAACCTTACTGGCCCCAAAGTCTTCATCTGTGAAGTAATTTACTCTTGGGATTATTTTTAGTATTAAATAAGAAGGTACATGTAAACAAACACCCTTTTAGAAAAGTATGGCTTTCACTGTAAAGGGGATATTACTTTGAATTAATGAAATTTTATCTTACCATTTTCTTATCTTTTTCATCAAAAAAAGATCTCACAAATAATGCAATAGGTTGGTTAAAATTTCTAATTTGGACAAGGAAGGTTTCTAGAAAAATATGGACAATAGTCATGCTGATCTTTATGGAGAAATGTTCTTAAGATATTTTGTTTTCCTCCATAAGTGTATTTTGTTAAACTCTTATTAGATTAAACTTCCTTGAGAATAGAGATATATCTTTAGTAATCTGACTTTATATGGCATGCTGGGAAATTTGTATAGAATTATGTAAACATACTCAAACAACAAAGCATTATAGTGCCATTGAGAAATTACTAATACCAGGGAAATTTATTATGGAAAATTATGTTAGATAAATAACTTAAATTAGGCATTAATTTTTAGACTGATAATAGCAGAAATGCACTTAGATTAAGGGAAATACAAGAGTATCTCATAATATCTTAAAGAACTATCACAGACTGAAAAGCAAGATGTTTTGTTGGCCTGATGATCGGGGTGAGTAACTGGAAGTCCAAGAGTAACCAAGGCAAGTATTCTTTCCATGTCCCTCTGTCTCCTATTTTTAACTTTTTATGTATAGGCCCGTTTCCTCTTTTTGTACAAAGGGGAAATGTGACCTCACCACAGGTGTTATTTGTAATTCAGGTTGACAGCAGTGGATGACCAGTGTTTGGACCCTAATCCAAATTATGAGAAAAATAATATAATTTGCTTGGCTCTTTTCAAATGTCTGCATTAAGAACAAATAGCTGAGACTAAGGTAATAAGGTTAAACCACTGTTACATAGCTCCAGGTGTTGCTGGAAAATCCAATCTGGGATATCTCCCTGTGTGCTTGGTGACACCTCAACCCAGGAGGGGGCTCTTGACTGATTGAGAAAGAATTCACACCAGATGAGTATAGGTAAGGAAGGAATTCTTTAGAATGAGAATAGTAACATATGGCAGCTGCCCCGCAGGTGGTCAAGGGCAGCGAGGTGCAGAGGGAAGGAGAGAAAGTTTGTTGAACTTGTACTCGGCCTAGGGCAGATTCCCTTGCCAAGTCCTGAAGCAGGAGTCAACTGGTGTCCTGTGCCTGCATGGGACTCGTCCCTACCACCCCAGAATTTGGGGGAGCCGGTGAGCACAGGATTGAGTGAGATTTTATTCTGAGAACTTGCCAAAGAAAGGAGACTTTCAGGCAGGCTACTAAGAGCAGATCATGCAGCTGCACTTTCATCTGGGTCCCCAGACCATGGGAACTTGCACGCCCAAATCAGAGCTCTCAGCAGCCGCTCCCTACTTATCAGGAGTAAAGCAGAGACAGTGAAAGCTTGGAAATAAAGTGAAATAGCAAAGAGACAACAAAGATGCTTACCACTGGAAGAGCGCAGAGACAAGATGCAACAAGTTGAGCAGCGAGACGGCTTCATTTAAGAGTACACAGGCAAGGGGAGTGCAGGCAACCTCAGAGACAAGGCGCATCTGGGGGCTCAGGATTCTCTCTTAAGGTTTCTCAGGAATGGGGCCAAGGGCCAAGGGGCTGTAGGCTTGACATGTGGTCTCATGATGTCTATTTCCAGTGAAGATCCCTATGTCCTTAACCACAGTCAGTCTTCCAGATCATTCTGTAAGATAAACCTATCACAAGGAATTTGTTGATCTTTTTCCTCTCCAAAATAGTGGTTTCCCTCACGCACTGGGAGCATGTCAGTTAGGACAGCTTGCCCTGCCTTAGGATAGATTATTAATAATCAGATTATTGTCTGATTACTAAAGAATATGTCAAGAACCTTGCTCTCCAGCTCTGCTTTTAGAATGGAATCTTGGCCTTACAGTGGAGGCCCTCCTGTTTTTACTATGCTATTTATATTTCAGCATTTTTAGGAAAATGAATCATGATGCTTGTCCTGTGTCTCTGCCCTGTCTCACGAGGGTCCCATTTCCATGGATGGCAGAGCAGTTGCATGTGTTAGTGGCTCACTGGCTAAGCATTCATCTTAAAATATGTTTAGTATGATCCCCAAGGACGATTTTGGCGGAAACACTGGTTTAGTTGGAAGAGTTTTTTGTTTTTAAATCATTTAACAGGGACTCTGGGATATTTTCATACATACATCTACCTTTTTTAAGGCAAATTAGTGAAGACCTTTGCAATACACTTCAATTCATAATGTAAATAAGTTCAAAGAGTGTTTAAATTGAAGATGGGAATTATTCAGTAAGCACCATTAAGGAAAATAGTGATGCGTTAGCCTTGTTGGTCCAGTGCCATGAAGTGTCATTCCTGCGTGTGCCTGTCGCCACCCACATGCTCCCTGGCATACTGATCTCAGAGACAGAATATCCGGTGCCTACCTGGTTGTCTTATAAATATAGTACTCAATAATTACTTATTAAAATAACTGAGGTATTTTGCCTCAGGTTGACTCTTCTTTTATTATTAACAGTATCTATATGGGCTAACAGATCTATCAGAGACTTGAGAAATGTAATTAATGTGCTTAGGGAAAATAACAATCCCTCTCTAATTGTAGGATTTCAATCTTTTTGAATTTACTGAGGCTCTTTTTGTGGCCTCGTATATGGTCTATTCTGGAGAATGTTCCATGTGCACTTGAGAAGAATGTATATTCTGTTGCTTTTGGATGTAGAGTTCTGTAGATGTCTATTAGGTCCATCTGTTCTAGTGTGTTGTTGTTCAGTGCCTCTGTGTCCTTACTTATTTTCTGTCCTGTGGATCTATCCTTTGGAGTGAGTGGTGTGTTAAAGTCTCCTAAAATGAATGCATTGCATTCTATTTCCTCCTTTAATTCCATTAGTATTTGTTTCACATATGCTGGTGCTCCTGTATTGGGTGCATATATATTTATAATGGTTATATCCTCTTGTTGGACTGAGCCCTTTATCATTATGTAATGTCCTTCTTTATTTCTTGTTACTTTCTTTGTTTTGAAGTCTATTTTGTCTGATACTAGTACTGCAACACCTGCTTTTTTCTCCCTGTTGTTTGCATGGAATATCTTTTTCCATCCCTTGAATTTTAGTCTGTGCATGTCTTTGGGTTTGAGGTGAGTCTCTTGTAAGCAGCATATAGATGGGTCTTGCTTTTTTATCCATTCTATTACTCTGTGTCTTTTGATTGGTGCATTCAGTCCATTTACATTTAGGGTGATTATTTAAAGATATGTACTTATTGCCATTGCAGGCTTTAGGTTCATGGTTACCAAAGGTTCAAGGTTAGCTTCTTTATTATCTTACTAACTTAACTCACTTATTGAGCTATTATAAACACTATCTGATGATTCTTTATTTCTCTCCCTTCTTATTCCTCCTCCCCCATTCTTCATATGTTGGGTGTTTTGTTCTCCCAGTGCTCCCATCTAGAGCAGCCCCTCTAAAATACCCTGTAGAGGTGGTTTGTGGGAGGCAAATTCCCTCAACTTTTGCTTGTCTGGGAATTGTTTAATCCCTCCTTCATATTAAATGACAATCGTGCTGGATACAGTATTCTTGATTCAAGGCCCTTCTGTTACATTGCATTAAATATATCATGCCATTCTCTTCTGGCCTGTAAGGTTTCTGTTGAGAAGTCTGATGATAGCCTGATGGGTTTTCCTTTGTAGGTGACCTTTTTTTCTCTCTGGCTGCCTTTAATACTCTGTACTTGCATTTGATCTTTGCCATTTTAATTATTATGTGTCTTGGTGTTGCCCTCCTTGGGTCCCTTGTCGTGGGAGTTCTGTGTGCTTCCGTAGTCTGAGAGGCCATTTCCTCCCCCAGTTTGGGGAAGTTTTCAGCAATTATTTCTTCAAAGACATTTTCTATCCCTTTTTCTCTCTCTTCTTCTTCTGGTACTCCTATAATGTGGATATTGTTTTGTTTCAATTGGTCACACAGTTCTCTTAATAGTCTTTCATTCCTGGAGATCCTTTTATCTCTCTCGGCATCAGCTTCTCTGCGTTCCTGTTCTCTGATTTCTAGTCCATTAATGGTCTCCTGCATCTCATCAATTCTGCTTTGAAGTCCTTCCAGAGATTGTTTTATTTCTGTCTTCTCCCTCCTTAGCTCTTGCATATTTCTCTGCAAGTCCATCAGCATGGTTATGACTTATTTTGAATTCTTTTTCAGGAAGATTGGTTAAATCTATCTTCCCAGATTCCTTCTCAGGGGCGGATGTGGAGGATGTCTGGGTCAGTCTGGTCTGGATCAAATTTTTCTGCTTTTTTATGTTGATAGATGTAGTGGTAAGGTCAGCTGGGAGAACCAAGACCCTTTCCACTTGCTCCTGGCCTTTTTTTCCTGGGACAACGGCGACCTCTAGCGGCTTGTGTTGGGCAGTTGCATGCAGACAGGGTCTCTGTTTCTTGCCTGGCTGCTATGGAGGAAGCACCCTTCAGTTGCTGTTGGCGTGGCCAGCCTCAGGCTGCTGCTCTGCTATTGTGGGGCCAGGCTGGAAGGAGAATGGCTGGGGGCTGTTTATTGCAGTGAGGGGTCTCAGAGCTGCACTGCTGCCTAGAAGGTTAGGGTGCCCGGAGTTCCCTGGGACTCCCAGCTGCTGGGCTGCGTGCTCTGGGACGTTTCCGTCCAGCTGTGAAGTCCCTGTCCCTTTAAGACTTTCAAAAAGCACTCGTTTTTCTTTGTCCCAGGGCTGCCAACTGTGGGGACCTGCTCACAGGTCGTACTGTCCTGTTTCCCTAGTTTCCAGCACCCCACGCATATACTGTGTCTGTGCTCCGCTGCGAATGGCTAGGGCTGGGTGTTTAGCAGTCCTGGGCTCCCACTCCCTCCCCGCTCCGACTCCTCTCCTCCCACTGGGAGCTGGGGGGAGGGGCGCTCGGGTCCTGCCCGGCTGCGGCTTGTATCGTACCCCCTTCGCAAGGCGCTGGGTTCTCGAAGGTATGGGTGTAGTCTGGCTGTTGTCCTGTATCTTCTGGTCTCTCTTTTAGGAATAATTGTATTTTTTGTATTTTCAAAAATATGTATGTTTTTGGGAGGAGATTTCTGCTCTTCTACTCACGCCACCATCTTGGCTCTGCCTCTCCCTCTCTAATTGTATTGCCGGATAATTATTTGAGGAAAAAGGAGTTAAGAAAAGAAAGAAGGGAAGAAAGAAAGGGGAACAGGTGACTATGCCTTAAATGATTAAAGGGACTTTTTAGCTTGTGAATAAGGATCATGAGATGGGAGATAGTTCTTGGACTGCCTGGGTGGGCCCAGTGTAATCACCAGGCTCCCTATAAGAGGGAGGTAAGTGTGTCAGAGGGCAATAGGAGATGCAATGTCAGAAGCAAGAGGTTGGAGGGATACTAGGAAGGAACTACAAGCTAAGGAACACAGGAAAACTGCAGTCTATAAAAAGCAAGGAATATGTATTTTCCCTTTTAATCTCCAGAAGGACCATAGCTCTGCCAGCCAATTTTAGTCTTGTGATGTCCAGAAGCATGAGAGAACAAATATGTGTTGTTTTAAAGACACTAAGTTGGTGGCCACTGGTTACAGCACAGGTGGAAACCAATACCTTATTTCTACCTCTCTTGTAAGCAGGGAAATTCAAATAAAAAAAATCATTTTACACCTATTAATTGGGTAAAAAATTACATACCTGAAAATAGCATGTTTTGTTGAGAATGTAGAAAAATTAGAATTCTTGTACATTCTGAGGGATATAAGTGGAGTGTAAAATTGTATAGTCTCTAGTACCAAAACATCTACTTAAGGCCTTTGATTTGTACTATTCCTTCAAATAAGGAAATTTGGTACACCCCTTAAATGATGAAATCTCTACCTATACCATTTGGAGAAGAAATACCAATGGCCTAGATATTCTACTATGTATATGCTATAGAGATATTCACACATGGTGCAGAGGAGGTATGATAAGAGTGCTCATTGCAGAGTTATTTGTAAAAAATTTGGAAAAAAATGAATGTTCATCAATAGTAGAAAAGCTACATAGCAATATATTAGTAAAATGGGAAATGCTATAGCCATTCAAACAAATAACTAGAGGTGCACTTATCAACAGAGGGAAAATTCGAAGTTGCAAAAAGATCCGATATACTTCTATTGATATTATTATATGCATTACAATAAAGATATTATATATTGCCTATGTATGTATTAACATTAATTAAACAAAATATTTATGAGAATGGTAAATGTCTGAAATATGATAGTAGCTACTGAGAAAAGAGGATCACAGAGTAACACACAGTTCATTAACCTCTGTTTATGTTTTATTTCTTAAAACTAAGCTGAACTACACATGGTGAAATTTCAAGGTTTTATAAAACTAGGTGTTCAGTAAATATATGTTATATTATTCTCTTCATTTCTATGCATATCTGAATCATCATGATTTAAAAACAAAACATATCCTCTCTTTTTACAAACCCAACATCAAAAGGTTTCTTTAAAAAATGAGGTCCTAGAACATCAAACTTAAAAAGGATAAAGGAGAGGATTTTTCATTCCTATAAAAATAGCCTAATGTCCTTGCCAGAAATCGTAAATGAACTCCTATGTACTAAAAGTTCAAGTCAAAATATCAGAGATTGGAACTGATTTTCAAAGACCTGATAGTATGGTAAAAATGTATCCGCAAATATACCCCAAAATAGGCTGTTAAAGGCCAGCATTGTGGCTCTGGCTTTACTAAACAAAGTTGTGTGACATTATGCACATCTCCAAACAATTCTCTCTAGTGCTAAGATCCAGTGACCAGAGGCTCCTTTCTAAGGTACAAGGGAGATCAGAGGAAGGATGTGATGTACGTGCCAAAAAATTTCACATTATACCAATTGACATTTATGAAAGACTTCAACGCTTTTCTTTCCCTTTTCCTTTTTCTTTTTCGCTGTCTCGCCAACGGGTGTCCTGCCGAGTACCTGGTGCCCGGGGCGGCCGCGCTGGCCCAGCTGGCTGGGGGGCGGGGGGTGAGCGCGGCCTTGGGGGGGCCCGGCCTCGGGGGCCTGAGCCGCGAGCCCCGAGCTGCCAATAGCGCGCGGTCTCCCGGCAACTTGGGAGCGCGCGCCGCCAGCGCACAATGCCCGCCCACCTCTAGCCCAGGCGCTCAAGGGAAGGCAGGCAGTTTAGCGGAGAGAGCCGCGTTAGCCGCTCCGCCGCCGTACCGAGCTCGCTGATTTCCCGAATGGGAGGGGTTTTGAGCAAGCTCTGCCCCCCGCAGCCCATCCCCGTTCCGGAGGCCAGGAGCCGGCGCCCGGCCTTCCTCGGAAGCCCCGCCCGCCCCGCAAGCCCCGCCCCGCCGGCTCCCTTGGCCCGCCGGGATCGCATTCCCCCTTCAGTACCCACTCGTTTCCTCGGGTCCCCTCGGAGGCCTCATCGCCGGTAAGACACGCTGACCCTCCCCAGACCGAGGAGGACTTGACTTTGAAAGTCTTTTTTCTTAAGTCCTAAGTGGGTTCTGTGCCCTTTTCACCTCTTCAAACACCTTGGTGCGCGTCCACCTGCCTCCCTTTAGCCTTCGCTATGAGATGTGCTGCCAGAACTGTTGTCTTCTTTCAGTTCCTTTTTTTGGGTCATTTTTCTATTCCTCTGATTTTTAATTTTTAACTTTTTTGGTATCATTAGTGTACAGTTACATGAGCAACACGGTGGTTACTAGACTCCCCCCATTATCAAGTCCCCCCCTCATACCCCGTTACAGTCACTGTCCATCAGCGTAGGGAGATGCTATAGAGTCACTACTTGTCTTCTCTGCGTGCTATACTGCCCTCCCCGTGCCCACCCCCCCTACATCATGTATGTTGATCCTAATGCCCCTTATTCCTCTTCTCCCACCCTTCGCACCCACCCTTCCCAGTCCCTTTCCATTTGGTATCTGTTAGTCCATTCTCGGGTTCGTGAGTCCGCTGCTGTTTCCTGCCTTCAGTTTTTTCTCCGTTGTTATGCTCCACAGATGAGTGAAACTACTTGATACTTGTCTTTCCCTGCCTGGCATATTTCACTGAGCATACTCTAGCCCCATCCACGTTGTTGATAATCTTTCTTTCAGTTCCTAAAGCTCTGAACTTTAATACAGTATGAGTTTAACAGAATACTTGGTAAATCACTTAAAATATTCCTGCTTCAGGTGAGAATACCATCTGTCTGTTTATTGCAGCACTATTTACAACAACCAAGGTATGGAAGCAACCTAAGTGGCCATCTGTAGATGAATGGAGAGAGAAGAGGTGGCACATATACAAAATGTTACACTATTCAGCCATAAGAAGGAAACAAATCCTACCATTTGCAACAACATGGATGGAGCTGGAGGGTCTTATGCTCAGTGAAATAAGCCAGTCGGAGAAAGACAAGTACCACATGACTTCCCTCATTTGTGGCGTCTTAAATCAAAGCAAATCTGAAGGAACAAAACAGCAGCGGACTCACAGACTCCAAGAAGCGACTAGCGATTACCAAAGGGGAGGGGTATGGCAGGGAGAAGAGGATTCATGAAGGGGTATTATGATTGGTGCACCTGGTGTGTGTGGGCTCACGGGGAAACAATGTAGCTCAGAGAAGACAAGTAGGGACTCCGTGGCGTCGTGCTCCGCTGATGGACAGCGACGGCAATGGGGTATAGGGGGGACTCGATAATATGGGTGAAGGTAGTACCCACATTGAAGGTTTCTTGTGAAACCTTCAGAGCAGTGTATATCAATGATACCTTAATGAAAAAGGAAAAAGAAAAAAAAATGTTCACATTATACCAATTGACCTTTATGAAAGACTTCAACGCTTTTCTATCCCTTTTCCTTTTTCTTTTTCGCTGTCTCGCCAACGGGTGTCCTGCCGAGTACCTGGTGCCCGGGGCGGCCGCGCTGGGCTAGCAGGCTGGGGGCGGGGGGTGGCCCGGCCTGGGGGGTCCTGAGCCGCGTGCCCCGAGCTGCCAATCGCGCGCCGTCTCCCGGCAACTTGGGAGCGCGCGCCGCCAGCGCACAATGCCCGCCCACCTCTAGCCCAGGCGCTCAAGGGAAGGCAGGCAGTTTAGCGGAGAGAGCCGCGTTAGCCGCTCCTCCGCCGTACAGAACGCTGATTTTCCGAATGGGAGGGGTTTTGAGCAAGCTCTGCCCCCCGTAGCCCGCCCCCGTCCCGAAGGCCATGAGCCGGCGCCCGGCCTTCCTCGGAAGCCCCGCCCGCCCCGCAAGCCCCGCCCCGCCGGCTCCCTCGGCCCGCCGGGATCGCATTCCCCCTTCAGTACCCACTCGTTTCCTCGGGTCCCCTCGGAGGCCTCATCGCCGGTAAGACACGCTGACCCTCCCCAGACCGAGGAGGACTTGACTTTGAAAGTCTTTTTTCTTAAGTCCTAAGTGGGTTCTGTGCCCTTTTCACCTCTTCAAACACCTTGGTGCGCGTCCACCTGCCTCCCTTTAGCCTTCGCTATGAGATGTGCTGCCAGAACTGTTGTCTTCTTTCAGTTCCTTTTTTTGGGTCATTTTTCTATTCCTCTGATTTTTAATTTTTAACTTTTTTGGTATCATTAGTGTACAGTTACATGAGCAACACGGTGGTTACTAGACTCCCCCCATTATCAAGTCCCTCCCTCATACCCCGTTACAGTCACTGTCCATCAGCGTAGGGAGATGCTATAGAGTCACTACTTGTCTTCTCTGCGTGCTATACTGCCCTCCCCGTGCCCACCCCCCCTACATCATGTATGTTGATCGTAATACCCCTTTTTCCCCTTCTCCCTCCCTTCGCACCCACCCTTCCCAGTCCCTTTCCCTTTGGTATCTGTTAGTCCATTCTCGGGTTCGTGAGTCAGCTGCTGTTTCCTGCCTTCAGTTTTATTCTCCGTTCTTATGCTCCACAGATGAGTGAAACTACTTGATACTTGTCTTTCCCTGCCTGGCATATTTCACTGAGCATTCTCTAGCCCCATTAACGTTGTTGCAAATCTTTCTTTCAGTTCCTAAAGCTCTGAACTTTAATACAGTATGACTTTAACAGAATACTTGGTAAATCACTTAAAATATACCTGCTTCAGGTGAGAATACCATCTGTCTGTTTATTGCAGCACTATTTACAACAACCAAGGTATGGAAGCAACCTAAGTGGCCATCTGTAGATGAATGGATAGAGAAGAGGTGGCACTTATACAAAATGTTACACTATTCAGCCATAAGAAGGAAACAAATCCTACCATTTGCAACAACATGGATGGAGCTGGAGGGTCTTATGCTCAGTGAAATAAGCCAGGCGGAGAAAGACAAGTACCAAATGACTTCCCTCATTTGTGGCGTATTAAATCAAAGCAAATCTGAAGGAACAAAACAGCAGCGGACTCACAGACCCCAAGAAGCGACTAGCGATTACCAAAGGGGAGGGGTATGGCAGGAAGAAGAGGATTCATGAAGGGGTATTATGATTGGTGCACCTGGTGTGTGTGGGCTCACGGGGAAACAATGTAGCTCAGAGAAGACAAGTAGGGACTCCGTGGCGTCGTGCTCCGCTGATGGACAGCGACGGCAATGGGGTATAGGGGGGACTCGATAATATGGGTGAAGGTAGTACCCACATTGAAGGTTTCTTGTGAAACATTCAGAGCAGTGTATATCAATGATACCTTAATGAAAAAGGAAAAAGGAAAAAAAAAAGTTCACATTATACCAATTGACCTTTATGAAAGACTTCAACGCTTTTCTTTCCCTTTCCCTTTTTCTTTTTCGCTGTCTCGGAAACGGGTGACCTGCCGAGTACCTGGTGCCCGGGGCGGCCGCGCTGGGCTAGCAGGCTGGGGGCGGGGGGGGGGCCCGGCCTGGGGGGGCCTGAGCCGCGAGCCCCGAGCTGCCAATCGCGCGCCGTCTCCCGGCAACTTGGGAGCGCGCGCCGCCAGCGCACAATGCCCGCCCACCTCTAGCCCAGGCGCTCAAGGGAAGGCAGGCAGTTTAGCGGAGAGAGCCGCGTTAGCCGCTCCGCCGCCGTACAGAGCTCGCTGATTTTCCGAATGGGAGGGGTTTTGAGCAAGTTCTGCCCCCCGCAGCCCGCCCCCGTTCCGGAGGCCAGGAGCCGGCGCCCGGCCTTCCTCGGAAGCCCCGCCCGCCCCGCAAGCCCCGCCCCAGCGGCTCCCTCGGCCCGCCGGGATCGCATTCCCCCTTCAGTACCCACTCGTTTCCTCGGGTCCCCTCGGAGGCCTCATCGCCGGTAAGACACGCTGACCCTCCCCAGACCGAGGAGGACTTGACTTTGAAAGTCTTTTTTCTTAAGTCCTAAGTGGGTTCTGTGCCCTTTTCACCTCTTCAAACACCTTGGTGCGCGTCCACCTGCCTCCCTTTAGCCTTCGCTATGAGATGTGCTGCCAGAACTGTTGTCTTCTTTCAGTTCCTTTTTTTGGGTCATTTTTCTGTTCCTCTGATTTTTAATTTTTAACTTTTTTTGGTATCATTAGTGTACAGTTACATGAGCAACACGGTGGTTACTAGACTCCCCCCATTATCAAGTCCCCCCCTCATACCCCGTTACAGTCACTGTCCATCAGCGTAGGGAGATGCTATAGAGTCACTACTTGTCTTCTCTGCGTGCTATACTGCCCTCCCCGTGCCCACCCCCCCTACATCATGTATGTTGATCGTAATACCCCTTTTTCCCCTTCTCCCTCCCTTCGCACCCACCCTTCCCAGTCCCTTTCCCTTTGGTATCTGTTAGTCCATTCTCGGGTTCGTGAGTCAGCTGCTGTTTCCTGCCTTCAGTTTTATTCTCCGTTCTTATGCTCCACAGATGAGTGAAACTACTTGATACTTGTCTTTCCCTGCCTGGCATATTTCACTGAGCATTCTCTAGCCCCATTAACGTTGTTGCAAATCTTTCTTTCAGTTCCTAAAGCTCTGAACTTTAATACAGTATGACTTTAACAGAATACTTGGTAAATCACTTAAAATATACCTGCTTCAGGTGAGAATACCATCTGTCTGTTTATTGCAGCACTATTTACAACAACCAAGGTATGGAAGCAACCTAAGTGGCCATCTGTAGATGAATGGATAGAGAAGAGGTGGCACATATACAAAATGTTACACTATTCAGCCATAAGAAGGAAACAAATCCTACCATTTGCAACAACATGGATGGAGCTGGAGGGTCTTATGCTCAGTGAAATAAGCCAGGCGGAGAAAGACAAGTACCAAATGACTTCCCTCATTTGTGGCGTATTAAATCAAAGCAAATCTGAAGGAACAAAACAGCAGCGGACTCACAGACCCCAAGAAGCGACTAGCGATTACCAAAGGGGAGGGGTATGGCAGGGAGAAGAGGATTCATGAAGGGGTATTATGATTGGTGCACCTGGTGTGTGTGGGCTCACGGGGAAACAATGTAGCTCAGAGAAGACAAGTAGGGACTCCGTGGCGTCGTGCTCCGCTGATGGACAGCGACGGCAATGGGGTATAGGGGGGACTCGATAATATGGGTGAAGGTAGTACCCACATTGAAGGTTTCTTGTGAAACCTTCAGAGCAGTGTAAATCAATGATACCTTAATGAAAAAGGAAAAAGAAAAAAAAATTTCACATTATACCAATTGACCTTTATGAAAGACTTCAACGCTTTTCTTTCCCTTTCCCTTTTTCTTTTTCGCTTCTCGCCAACGGGTGTCCTGCCGAGTACCTGGTGCCCGGGGCGTCCGCGCTGGCCAAGCTGGCTGAGGCGCGGGGGGGTGGCCGGCCTGGGGGGGCCTGAGCCGCGAGCCCCGAGCTGCCAATCGCGCGCCGTCTCCCGGCAACTTGGGAGCGCGCGCCGCCAGCGCACAATGCCCGCCCACCTCTAGCCCAGGCGCTCAAGGGAAGGCAGGCAGTTTAGCGGAGAGAGCCGCGTTAGCCGCTCCGCCGCCGTACAGAGCTCGCTGAGTTCCCGAATGGGAGGGGTTTTGAGCAAGCTCTGCCCCCCGCAGCCCATCCCCGTTCCGGAGGCCAGGAGCCGGCGCCCGGCCTTCCTCGGAAGCCCCGCCCGCCCCGCAAGCCCCACCCCGCCGGCTCCCTTGGCCCGCCGGGATCGCATTCCCCCTTCAGTACCCACTCGTTTCCTCGGGTCCCCACGGAGGCCTCATCGCCGGTAAGACACGCTGACCCTCCCCAGACCGAGGAGGACTTGACTTTGAAAGTCTTTTTTCTTAAGTCCTAAGTGGGTTCTGTGCCCTTTTCACCTCTTCAAACACCTTGGTGCGCGTCCACCTGCCTCCCTTTAGCCTTCGCTATGAGATGTGCTGCCAGAAATGTTGTCTTCTTTCAGTTCCTTTTTTTGGGTCATTTTTCTATTCCTCTGATTTTTAAATTTTAACTTTTTTTGGTATCATTAGTGTACAGTTACATGAGCAACACGGTGGTTACTAGACTCCCCCCATTATCAAGTCCCCCCCTCATACCCCGTTACAGTCACTGTCCATCAGCGTAGGGACATGCTATAGAGTCACTACTTGTCTTCTCTCCGTGCTATACTGCCATGCCTCCCCGTGCCCACCCCCCCTACATCATGTATGTTGATCCTAATGCCCCTTATTCCTCTTCTCCCTCCCTTCGCACCCACCCATCACAGTCCCTTTCCCTTTGGTATCTGTTAGTCCATTCTCGGGTTCGTGAGTCCGCTGCTGTTTCGTGCCTTCAGTTTTTTCTCCGTTGTTATGCTCCACAGATGAGTGAAACTACTTGATACTTGTCTTTCCCTGCCTGGCATATTTCACTGAGCATACTCTAGCCCCATCCACGTTGTTGATAATCTTTCTTTCAGTTCCTAAAGCTCTGAACTTTAATACAGCATGAGTTTAACAGAATACTTGGTAAATCACTTAAAATATTCCTGCTTCAGGTGAGAATACCATCTGTCTGTTTATTGCAGCACTATTTACAACAACCAAGGTATGGAAGCAACCTAAGTGGCCATCTGTAGATGAATGGATAGAGAAGAGGTGGCACATATACAAAATGTTACACTATTCAGCCATAAGAAGGAAACAGATCCTACCATTTGCTACAACATGGATGGAGCTGGAGGGTCTTATGCTCAGTGAAATAAGCCAGGCGGAGAAAGACAAGTACCAAATGACTTCCCTCATTTGTGGCGTATTAAATCAAAGCAAATCTGAAGGAACAAAACAGCAGCGGACTCACAGACCCCAAGAAGCGACTAGCGATTACCAAAGGGGAGGGGTATGGCAGGAAGAAGAGGATTCATGAAGGGGTATTATGATTGGTGCACCTGGTGTGTGTGGGCTCACGGGGAAACAATGTAGCTCAGAGAAGACAAGTAGGGACTCCGTGGCGTCGTGCTCCGCTGATGGACAGCGACGGCAATGGGGTATAGGGGGGACTCGATAATATGGGTGAAGGTAGTACCCACATTGAAGGTTTCTTGTGAAACCTTCAGAGCAGTGTATATCAATGATACCTTAATGAAAAAGGAAAAAGAAAAAAAAATGTTCACATTATACCAATTGACCTTTATGAAAGACTTCAACGCTTTTCTATCCCTTTTCCTTTTTCTTTTTCGCTGTCTCGCCAACGGGTGTCCTGCCGAGTACCTGGTGCCCGGGGCGGCCGCGCTGGGCTAGCAGGCTGGGGGCGGGGGGTGGCCCGGCCTGGGGGGTCCTGAGCCGCGTGCCCCGAGCTGCCAATCGCGCGCCGTCTCCCGGCAACTTGGGAGCGCGCGCCGCCAGCGCACAATGCCCGCCCACCTCTAGCCCAGGCGCTCAAGGGAAGGCAGGCAGTTTAGCGGAGAGAGCCGCGTTAGCCGCTCCGCCGCCGTACAGAACGCTGATTTTCCGAATGGGAGGGGTTTTGAGCAAGCTCTGCCCCCCGTAGCCCGCCCCCGTCCCGAAGGCCATGAGCCGGCGCCCGGCCTTCCTCGGAAGCCCCGCCCGCCCCGCAAGCCCCGCCCCGCCGGCTCCCTCGGCCCGCCGGGATCGCATTCCCCCTTCAGTACCCACTCGTTTCCTCGGGTCCCCTCGGAGGCCTCATCGCCGGTAAGACACGCTGACCCTCCCCAGACCGAGGAGGACTTGACTTTGAAAGTCTTTTTTCTTAAGTCCTAAGTGGGTTCTGTGCCCTTTTCACCTCTTCAAACACCTTGGTGCGCGTCCACCTGCCTCCCTTTAGCCTTCGCTATGAGATGTGCTGCCAGAACTGTTGTCTTCTTTCAGTTCCTTTTTTTGGGTCATTTTTCTATTCCTCTGATTTTTAATTTTTAACTTTTTTGGTATCATTAGTGTACAGTTACATGAGCAACACGGTGGTTACTAGACTCCCCCCATTATCAAGTCACCCCCTCATACCCCGTTACAGTCACTGTCCATCAGCGTAGGGAGATGCTATAGAGTCACTACTTGTCTTCTCTGCGTGCTATACTGCCCTCCCCGTGCCCACCCCCCCTACATCATGTATGTTGATCGTAATACCCCTTTTTCCCCTTCTCCCTCCCTTCGCACCCACCCTTCCCAGTCCCTTTCCCTTTGGTATCTGTTAGTCCATTCTCGGGTTCGTGAGTCAGCTGCTGTTTCCTGCCTTCAGTTTTATTCTCCGTTCTTATGCTCCACAGATGAGTGAAACTACTTGATACTTGTCTTTCCCTGCCTGGCATATTTCACTGAGCATTCTCTAGCCCCATTAACGTTGTTGCAAATCTTTCTTTCAGTTCCTAAAGCTCTGAACTTTAATACAGTATGACTTTAACAGAATACTTGGTAAATCACTTAAAATATACCTGCTTCAGGTGAGAATACCATCTGTCTGTTTATTGCAGCACTATTTACAACAACCAAGGTATGGAAGCAACCTAAGTGGCCATCTGTAGATGAATGGATAGAGAAGAGGTGGCACTTATACAAAATGTTACACTATTCAGCCATAAGAAGGAAACAAATCCTACCATTTGCAACAACATGGATGGAGCTGGAGGGTCTTATGCTCAGTGAAATAAGCCAGGCGGAGAAAGACAAGTACCAAATGACTTCCCTCATTTGTGGCGTATTAAATCAAAGCAAATCTGAAGGAACAAAACAGCAGCGGACTCACAGACCCCAAGAAGCGACTAGCGATTACCAAAGGGGAGGGGTATGGCAGGAAGAAGAGGATTCATGAAGGGGTATTATGATTGGTGCACCTGGTGTGTGTGGGCTCACGGGGAAACAATGTAGCTCAGAGAAGACAAGTAGGGACTCCGTGGCGTCGTGCTCCGCTGATGGACAGCGACGGCAATGGGGTATAGGGGGGACTCGATAATATGGGTGAAGGTAGTACCCACATTGAAGGTTTCTTGTGAAACATTCAGAGCAGTGTATATCAATGATACCTTAATGAAAAAGGAAAAAGGAAAAAAAAAGTTCACATTATACCAATTGACCTTTATGAAAGACTTCAACGCTTTTCTTTCCCTTTCCCTTTTTCTTTTTCGCTGTCTCGGAAACGGGTGACCTGCCGAGTACCTGGTGCCCGGGGCGGCCGCGCTGGGCTAGCAGGCTGGGGGCGGGGGGGGGGCCCGGCCTGGGGGGGCCTGAGCCGCGAGCCCCGAGCTGCCAATCGCGCGCCGTCTCCCGGCAACTTGGGAGCGCGCGCCGCCAGCGCACAATGCCCGCCCACCTCTAGCCCAGGCGCTCAAGGGAAGGCAGGCAGTTTAGCGGAGAGAGCCGCGTTAGCCGCTCCGCCGCCGTACAGAGCTCGCTGATTTTCCGAATGGGAGGGGTTTTGAGCAAGTTCTGCCCCCCGCAGCCCGCCCCCGTTCCGGAGGCCAGGAGCCGGCGCCCGGCCTTCCTCGGAAGCCCCGCCCGCCCCGCAAGCCCCGCCCCAGCGGCTCCCTCGGCCCGCCGGGATCGCATTCCCCCTTCAGTACCCACTCGTTTCCTCGGGTCCCCTCGGAGGCCTCATCGCCGGTAAGACACGCTGACCCTCCCCAGACCGAGGAGGACTTGACTTTGAAAGTCTTTTTTCTTAAGTCCTAAGTGGGTTCTGTGCCCTTTTCACCTCTTCAAACACCTTGGTGCGCGTCCACCTGCCTCCCTTTAGCCTTCGCTATGAGATGTGCTGCCAGAACTGTTGTCTTCTTTCAGTTCCTTTTTTTGGGTCATTTTTCTGTTCCTCTGATTTTTAATTTTTAACTTTTTTTGGTATCATTAGTGTACAGTTACATGAGCAACACGGTGGTTACTAGACTCCCCCCATTATCAAGTCACCCCCTCATACCCCGTTACAGTCACTGTCCATCAGCGTAGGGAGATGCTATAGAGTCACTACTTGTCTTCTCTGCGTGCTATACTGCCCTCCCCGTGCCCACCCCCCCTACATCATGTATGTTGATCGTAATACCCCTTTTTCCCCTTCTCCCTCCCTTCGCACCCACCCTTCCCAGTCCCTTTCCCTTTGGTATCTGTTAGTCCATTCTCGGGTTCGTGAGTCAGCTGCTGTTTCCTGCCTTCAGTTTTATTCTCCGTTCTTATGCTCCACAGATGAGTGAAACTACTTGATACTTGTCTTTCCCTGCCTGGCATATTTCACTGAGCATTCTCTAGCCCCATTAACGTTGTTGCAAATCTTTCTTTCAGTTCCTAAAGCTCTGAACTTTAATACAGTATGACTTTAACAGAATACTTGGTAAATCACTTAAAATATACCTGCTTCAGGTGAGAATACCATCTGTCTGTTTATTGCAGCACTATTTACAACAACCAAGGTATGGAAGCAACCTAAGTGGCCATCTGTAGATGAATGGATAGAGAAGAGGTGGCACTTATACAAAATGTTACACTATTCAGCCATAAGAAGGAAACAAATCCTACCATTTGCAACAACATGGATGGAGCTGGAGGGTCTTATGCTCAGTGAAATAAGCCAGGCGGAGAAAGACAAGTACCAAATGACTTCCCTCATTTGTGGCGTATTAAATCAAAGCAAATCTGAAGGAACAAAACAGCAGCGGACTCACAGACCCCAAGAAGCGACTAGCGATTACCAAAGGGGAGGGGTATGGCAGGGAGAAGAGGATTCATGAAGGGGTATTATGATTGGTGCACCTGGTGTGTGTGGGCTCACGGGGAAACAATGTAGCTCAGAGAAGACAAGTAGGGACTCCGTGGCGTCGTGCTCCGCTGATGGACAGCGACGGCAATGGGGTATAGGGGGGACTCGATAATATGGGTGAAGGTAGTACCCACATTGAAGGTTTCTTGTGAAACCTTCAGAGCAGTGTAAATCAATGATACCTTAATGAAAAAGGAAAAAGAAAAAAAAATTTCACATTATACCAATTGACCTTTATGAAAGACTTCAACGCTTTTCTTTCCCTTTCCCTTTTTCTTTTTCGCTTCTCGCCAACGGGTGTCCTGCCGAGTACCTGGTGCCCGGGGCGTCCGCGCTGGCCAAGCTGGCTGAGGCGCGGGGGGGTGGCCGGCCTGGGGGGGCCTGAGCCGCGAGCCCCGAGCTGCCAATCGCGCGCCGTCTCCCGGCAACTTGGGAGCGCGCGCCGCCAGCGCACAATGCCCGCCCACCTCTAGCCCAGGCGCTCAAGGGAAGGCAGGCAGTTTAGCGGAGAGAGCCGCGTTAGCCGCTCCGCCGCCGTACAGAGCTCGCTGAGTTCCCGAATGTTAGGGGTTTTGAGCAAGCTCTGCCCCCCGCAGCCCATCCCCGTTCCGGAGGCCAGGAGCCGGCGCCCGGCCTTCCTCGGAAGCCCCGCCCGCCCCGCAAGCCCCACCCCGCCGGCTCCCTTGGCCCGCCGGGATCGCATTCCCCCTTCAGTACCCACTCGTTTCCTCGGGTCCCCACGGAGGCCTCATCGCCGGTAAGACACGCTGACCCTCCCCAGACCGAGGAGGACTTGACTTTGAAAGTCTTTTTTCTTAAGTCCTAAGTGGGTTCTGTGCCCTTTTCACCTCTTCAAACACCTTGGTGCGCGTCCACCTGCCTCCCTTTAGCCTTCGCTATGAGATGTGCTGCCAGAACTGTTGTCTTCTTTCAGTTCCTTTTTTTGGGTCATTTTTCTATTCCTCTGATTTTTAAATTTTAACTTTTTTTGGTATCATTAGTGTACAGTTACATGAGCAACACAGTGGTTACTAGACTCCCCCCATTATCAAGTCCCCCCCTCATACCCCGTTACAGTCACTGTCCATCAGCGTAGGGACATGCTATAGAGTCACTACTTGTCTTCTCTCCGTGCTATACTGCCATGCCTCCCCGTGCCCACCCCCCCTACATCATGTATGTTGATCCTAATGCCCCTTATTCCTCTTCTCCCTCCCTTCGCACCCACCCATCACAGTCCCTTTCCCTTTGGTATCTGTTAGTCCATTCTCGGGTTCGTGAGTCCGCTGCTGTTTCGTGCCTTCAGTTTTTTCTCCGTTGTTATGCTCCACAGATGAGTGAAACTACTTGATACTTGTCTTTCCCTGCCTGGCATATTTCACTGAGCATACTCTAGCCCCATCCACGTTGTTGATAATCTTTCTTTCAGTTCCTAAAGCTCTGAACTTTAATGCAGCATGAGTTTAACAGAATACTTGGTAAATCACTTAAAATATTCCTGCTTCAGGTGAGAATACCATCTGTCTGTTTATTGCAGCACTATTTACAACAACCAAGGTATGGAAGCAACCTAAGTGGCCATCTGTAGATGAATGGATAGAGAAGAGGTGGCACATATACAAAATGTTACACTATTCAGCCATAAGAAGGAAACAGATCCTACCATTTGCTACAACATGGATGGAGCTGGAGGGTCTTATGCTCAGTGAAATAAGCCAGGCGGAGAAAGACAAGTACCAAATGACTTCCCTCATTTGTGGCGTATTAAATCAAAGCAAATCTGAAGGAACAAAACAGCAGCGGACTCACAGACCCCAAGAAGCGACTAGCGATTACCAAAGGGGAGGGGTATGGCAGGGAGAAGAGGATTCATGAAGGGGTATTATGATTGGTGCACCTGGTGTGTGTGGGCTCACGGGGAAACAATGTAGCTCAGAGAAGACAAGTAGGGACTCCGTGGCGTCGTGCTCCGCTGATGGACAGCGACGGCAATGGGGTATAGGGGGGACTCGATAATATGGGTGAAGGTAGTACCCACATTGAAGGTTTCTTGTGAAACCTTCAGAGCAGTGTAAATCAATGATACCTTAATGAAAAAGGAAAAAGAAAAAAAAATTTCACATTATACCAATTGACCTTTATGAAAGACTTCAACGCTTTTCTTTCCCTTTCCCTTTTTCTTTTTCGCTTCTCGCCAACGGGTGTCCTGCCGAGTACCTGGTGCCCGGGGCGTCCGCGCTGGCCAAGCTGGCTGAGGCGCGGGGGGGTGGCCGGCCTGGGGGGGCCTGAGCCGCGAGCCCCGAGCTGCCAATCGCGCGCCGTCTCCCGGCAACTTGGGAGCGCGCGCCGCCAGCGCACAATGCCCGCCCACCTCTAGCCCAGGCGCTCAAGGGAAGGCAGGCAGTTTAGCGGAGAGAGCCGCGTTAGCCGCTCCGCCGCCGTACAGAGCTCGCTGAGTTCCCGAATGTTAGGGGTTTTGAGCAAGCTCTGCCCCCCGCAGCCCATCCCCGTTCCGGAGGCCAGGAGCCGGCGCCCGGCCTTCCTCGGAAGCCCCGCCCGCCCCGCAAGCCCCACCCCGCCGGCTCCCTTGGCCCGCCGGGATCGCATTCCCCCTTCAGTACCCACTCGTTTCCTCGGGTCCCCACGGAGGCCTCATCGCCGGTAAGACACGCTGACCCTCCCCAGACCGAGGAGGACTTGACTTTGAAAGTCTTTTTTCTTAAGTCCTAAGTGGGTTCTGTGCCCTTTTCACCTCTTCAAACACCTTGGTGCGCGTCCACCTGCCTCCCTTTAGCCTTCGCTATGAGATGTGCTGCCAGAACTGTTGTCTTCTTTCAGTTCCTTTTTTTGGGTCATTTTTCTATTCCTCTGATTTTTAAATTTTAACTTTTTTTGGTATCATTAGTGTACAGTTACATGAGCAACACAGTGGTTACTAGACTCCCCCCATTATCAAGTCCCCCCCTCATACCCCGTTACAGTCACTGTCCATCAGCGTAGGGACATGCTATAGAGTCACTACTTGTCTTCTCTCCGTGCTATACTGCCATGCCTCCCCGTGCCCACCCCCCCTACATCATGTATGTTGATCCTAATGCCCCTTATTCCTCTTCTCCCTCCCTTCGCACCCACCCATCACAGTCCCTTTCCCTTTGGTATCTGTTAGTCCATTCTCGGGTTCGTGAGTCCGCTGCTGTTTCGTGCCTTCAGTTTTTTCTCCGTTGTTATGCTCCACAGATGAGTGAAACTACTTGATACTTGTCTTTCCCTGCCTGGCATATTTCACTGAGCATACTCTAGCCCCATCCACGTTGTTGATAATCTTTCTTTCAGTTCCTAAAGCTCTGAACTTTAATGCAGCATGAGTTTAACAGAATACTTGGTAAATCACTTAAAATATTCCTGCTTCAGGTGAGAATACCATCTGTCTGTTTATTGCAGCACTATTTACAACAACCAAGGTATGGAAGCAACCTAAGTGGCCATCTGTAGATGAATGGATAGAGAAGAGGTGGCACATATACAAAATGTTACACTATTCAGCCATAAGAAGGAAACAGATCCTACCATTTGCTACAACATGGATGGAGCTGGAGGGTCTTATGCTCAGTGAAATAAGCCAGGCGGAGAAAGACAAGTACCAAATGACTTCCCTCATTTGTGGCGTATTAAATCAAAGCAAATCTGAAGGAACAAAACAGCAGCGGACTCACAGACCCCAAGAAGCGACTAGCGATTACCAAAGGGGAGGGGTATGGCAGGAAGAAGAGGATTCATGAAGGGGTATTATGATTGGTGCACCTGGTGTGTGTGGGCTCACGGGGAAACAATGTAGCTCAGAGAAGACAAGTAGGGACTCCGTGGCGTCGTGCTCCGCTGATGGACAGCGACGGCAATGGGGTATAGGGGGGACTCGATAATATGGGTGAAGGTAGTACCCACATTGAAGGTTTCTTGTGAAACCTTCAGAGCAGTGTATATCAATGATACCTTAATGAAAAAGGAAAAAGAAAAAAAAATGTTCACATTATACCAATTGACCTTTATGAAAGACTTCAACGCTTTTCTATCCCTTTTCCTTTTTCTTTTTCGCTGTCTCGCCAACGGGTGTCCTGCCGAGTACCTGGTGCCCGGGGCGGCCGCGCTGGGCTAGCAGGCTGGGGGCGGGGGGTGGCCCGGCCTGGGGGGTCCTGAGCCGCGTGCCCCGAGCTGCCAATCGCGCGCCGTCTCCCGGCAACTTGGGAGCGCGCGCCGCCAGCGCACAATGCCCGCCCACCTCTAGCCCAGGCGCTCAAGGGAAGGCAGGCAGTTTAGCGGAGAGAGCCGCGTTAGCCGCTCCGCCGCCGTACAGAACGCTGATTTTCCGAATGGGAGGGGTTTTGAGCAAGCTCTGCCCCCCGTAGCCCGCCCCCGTCCCGAAGGCCATGAGCCGGCGCCCGGCCTTCCTCGGAAGCCCCGCCCGCCCCGCAAGCCCCGCCCCGCCGGCTCCCTCGGCCCGCCGGGATCGCATTCCCCCTTCAGTACCCACTCGTTTCCTCGGGTCCCCTCGGAGGCCTCATCGCCGGTAAGACACGCTGACCCTCCCCAGACCGAGGAGGACTTGACTTTGAAAGTCTTTTTTCTTAAGTCCTAAGTGGGTTCTGTGCCCTTTTCACCTCTTCAAACACCTTGGTGCGCGTCCACCTGCCTCCCTTTAGCCTTCGCTATGAGATGTGCTGCCAGAACTGTTGTCTTCTTTCAGTTCCTTTTTTTGGGTCATTTTTCTATTCCTCTGATTTTTAATTTTTAACTTTTTTGGTATCATTAGTGTACAGTTACATGAGCAACACGGTGGTTACTAGACTCCCCCCATTATCAAGTCACCCCCTCATACCCCGTTACAGTCACTGTCCATCAGCGTAGGGAGATGCTATAGAGTCACTACTTGTCTTCTCTGCGTGCTATACTGCCCTCCCCGTGCCCACCCCCCCTACATCATGTATGTTGATCGTAATACCCCTTTTTCCCCTTCTCCCTCCCTTCGCACCCACCCTTCCCAGTCCCTTTCCCTTTGGTATCTGTTAGTCCATTCTCGGGTTCGTGAGTCAGCTGCTGTTTCCTGCCTTCAGTTTTATTCTCCGTTCTTATGCTCCACAGATGAGTGAAACTACTTGATACTTGTCTTTCCCTGCCTGGCATATTTCACTGAGCATTCTCTAGCCCCATTAACGTTGTTGCAAATCTTTCTTTCAGTTCCTAAAGCTCTGAACTTTAATACAGTATGACTTTAACAGAATACTTGGTAAATCACTTAAAATATACCTGCTTCAGGTGAGAATACCATCTGTCTGTTTATTGCAGCACTATTTACAACAACCAAGGTATGGAAGCAACCTAAGTGGCCATCTGTAGATGAATGGATAGAGAAGAGGTGGCACTTATACAAAATGTTACACTATTCAGCCATAAGAAGGAAACAAATCCTACCATTTGCAACAACATGGATGGAGCTGGAGGGTCTTATGCTCAGTGAAATAAGCCAGGCGGAGAAAGACAAGTACCAAATGACTTCCCTCATTTGTGGCGTATTAAATCAAAGCAAATCTGAAGGAACAAAACAGCAGCGGACTCACAGACCCCAAGAAGCGACTAGCGATTACCAAAGGGGAGGGGTATGGCAGGAAGAAGAGGATTCATGAAGGGGTATTATGATTGGTGCACCTGGTGTGTGTGGGCTCACGGGGAAACAATGTAGCTCAGAGAAGACAAGTAGGGACTCCGTGGCGTCGTGCTCCGCTGATGGACAGCGACGGCAATGGGGTATAGGGGGGACTCGATAATATGGGTGAAGGTAGTACCCACATTGAAGGTTTCTTGTGAAACATTCAGAGCAGTGTATATCAATGATACCTTAATGAAAAAGGAAAAAGGAAAAAAAAAGTTCACATTATACCAATTGACCTTTATGAAAGACTTCAACGCTTTTCTTTCCCTTTCCCTTTTTCTTTTTCGCTGTCTCGGAAACGGGTGACCTGCCGAGTACCTGGTGCCCGGGGCGGCCGCGCTGGGCTAGCAGGCTGGGGGCGGGGGGGGGGCCCGGCCTGGGGGGGCCTGAGCCGCGAGCCCCGAGCTGCCAATCGCGCGCCGTCTCCCGGCAACTTGGGAGCGCGCGCCGCCAGCGCACAATGCCCGCCCACCTCTAGCCCAGGCGCTCAAGGGAAGGCAGGCAGTTTAGCGGAGAGAGCCGCGTTAGCCGCTCCGCCGCCGTACAGAGCTCGCTGATTTTCCGAATGGGAGGGGTTTTGAGCAAGTTCTGCCCCCCGCAGCCCGCCCCCGTTCCGGAGGCCAGGAGCCGGCGCCCGGCCTTCCTCGGAAGCC
Source organism: Manis pentadactyla (assembly GCF_030020395.1). NCBI lineage: Eukaryota > Metazoa > Chordata > Mammalia > Pholidota > Manidae > Manis > Manis pentadactyla. Next base: position 249,759 of record NW_026644648.1, read on the forward strand.
CCGCCCGCCCCGCAAGCCCCGCCCCAGCGGCTCCCTCGGCCCGCCGGGATCGCATTCCCCCTTCAGTACCCACTCGTTTCCTCGGGTCCCCTCGGAGGCCTCATCGCCGGTAAGACACGCTGACCCTCCCCAGACCGAGGAGGACTTGACTTTGAAAGTCTTTTTTCTTAAGTCCTAAGTGGGTTCTGTGCCCTTTTCACCTCTTCAAACACCTTGGTGCGCGTCCACCTGCCTCCCTTTAGCCTTCGCTATGAGATGTGCTGCCAGAACTGTTGTCTTCTTTCAGTTCCTTTTTTTGGGTCATTTTTCTGTTCCTCTGATTTTTAATTTTTAACTTTTTTTGGTATCATTAGTGTACAGTTACATGAGCAACACGGTGGTTACTAGACTCCCCCCATTATCAAGTCACCCCCTCATACCCCGTTACAGTCACTGTCCATCAGCGTAGGGAGATGCTATAGAGTCACTACTTGTCTTCTCTGCGTGCTATACTGCCCTCCCCGTGCCCACCCCCCCTACATCATGTATGTTGATCGTAATACCCCTTTTTCCCCTTCTCCCTCCCTTCGCACCCACCCTTCCCAGTCCCTTTCCCTTTGGTATCTGTTAGTCCATTCTCGGGTTCGTGAGTCAGCTGCTGTTTCCTGCCTTCAGTTTTATTCTCCGTTCTTATGCTCCACAGATGAGTGAAACTACTTGATACTTGTCTTTCCCTGCCTGGCATATTTCACTGAGCATTCTCTAGCCCCATTAACGTTGTTGCAAATCTTTCTTTCAGTTCCTAAAGCTCTGAACTTTAATACAGTATGACTTTAACAGAATACTTGGTAAATCACTTAAAATATACCTGCTTCAGGTGAGAATACCATCTGTCTGTTTATTGCAGCACTATTTACAACAACCAAGGTATGGAAGCAACCTAAGTGGCCATCTGTAGATGAATGGATAGAGAAGAGGTGGCACTTATACAAAATGTTACACTATTCAGCCATAAGAAGGAAACAAATCCTACCATTTGCAACAACATGGATGGAGCTGGAGGGTCTTATGCTCAGTGAAATAAGCCAGGCGGAGAAAGACAAGTACCAAATGACTTCCCTCATTTGTGGCGTATTAAATCAAAGCAAATCTGAAGGAACAAAACAGCAGCGGACTCACAGACCCCAAGAAGCGACTAGCGATTACCAAAGGGGAGGGGTATGGCAGGGAGAAGAGGATTCATGAAGGGGTATTATGATTGGTGCACCTGGTGTGTGTGGGCTCACGGGGAAACAATGTAGCTCAGAGAAGACAAGTAGGGACTCCGTGGCGTCGTGCTCCGCTGATGGACAGCGACGGCAATGGGGTATAGGGGGGACTCGATAATATGGGTGAAGGTAGTACCCACATTGAAGGTTTCTTGTGAAACCTTCAGAGCAGTGTAAATCAATGATACCTTAATGAAAAAGGAAAAAGAAAAAAAAATTTCACATTATACCAATTGACCTTTATGAAAGACTTCAACGCTTTTCTTTCCCTTTCCCTTTTTCTTTTTCGCTTCTCGCCAACGGGTGTCCTGCCGAGTACCTGGTGCCCGGGGCGTCCGCGCTGGCCAAGCTGGCTGAGGCGCGGGGGGGTGGCCGGCCTGGGGGGGCCTGAGCCGCGAGCCCCGAGCTGCCAATCGCGCGCCGTCTCCCGGCAACTTGGGAGCGCGCGCCGCCAGCGCACAATGCCCGCCCACCTCTAGCCCAGGCGCTCAAGGGAAGGCAGGCAGTTTAGCGGAGAGAGCCGCGTTAGCCGCTCCGCCGCCGTACAGAGCTCGCTGAGTTCCCGAATGTTAGGGGTTTTGAGCAAGCTCTGCCCCCCGCAGCCCATCCCCGTTCCGGAGGCCAGGAGCCGGCGCCCGGCCTTCCTCGGAAGCCCCGCCCGCCCCGCAAGCCCCACCCCGCCGGCTCCCTTGGCCCGCCGGGATCGCATTCCCCCTTCAGTACCCACTCGTTTCCTCGGGTCCCCACGGAGGCCTCATCGCCGGTAAGACACGCTGACCCTCCCCAGACCGAGGAGGACTTGACTTTGAAAGTCTTTTTTCTTAAGTCCTAAGTGGGTTCTGTGCCCTTTTCACCTCTTCAAACACCTTGGTGCGCGTCCACCTGCCTCCCTTTAGCCTTCGCTATGAGATGTGCTGCCAGAACTGTTGTCTTCTTTCAGTTCCTTTTTTTGGGTCATTTTTCTATTCCTCTGATTTTTAAATTTTAACTTTTTTTGGTATCATTAGTGTACAGTTACATGAGCAACACAGTGGTTACTAGACTCCCCCCATTATCAAGTCCCCCCCTCATACCCCGTTACAGTCACTGTCCATCAGCGTAGGGACATGCTATAGAGTCACTACTTGTCTTCTCTCCGTGCTATACTGCCATGCCTCCCCGTGCCCACCCCCCCTACATCATGTATGTTGATCCTAATGCCCCTTATTCCTCTTCTCCCTCCCTTCGCACCCACCCATCACAGTCCCTTTCCCTTTGGTATCTGTTAGTCCATTCTCGGGTTCGTGAGTCCGCTGCTGTTTCGTGCCTTCAGTTTTTTCTCCGTTGTTATGCTCCACAGATGAGTGAAACTACTTGATACTTGTCTTTCCCTGCCTGGCATATTTCACTGAGCATACTCTAGCCCCATCCACGTTGTTGATAATCTTTCTTTCAGTTCCTAAAGCTCTGAACTTTAATACAGCATGAGTTTAACAGAATACTTGGTAAATCACTTAAAATATTCCTGCTTCAGGTGAGAATACCATCTGTCTGTTTATTGCAGCACTATTTACAACAACCAAGGTATGGAAGCAACCTAAGTGGCCATCTGTAGATGAATGGATAGAGAAGAGGTGGCACATATACAAAATGTTACACTATTCAGCCATAAGAAGGAAACAGATCCTACCATTTGCTACAACATGGATGGAGCTGGAGGGTCTTATGCTCAGTGAAATAAGCCAGGCGGAGAAAGACAAGTACCAAATGACTTCCCTCATTTGTGGCGTATTAAATCAAAGCAAATCTGAAGGAACAAAACAGCAGCGGACTCACAGACCCCAAGAAGCGACTAGCGATTACCAAAGGGGAGGGGTATGGCAGGAAGAAGAGGATTCATGAAGGGGTATTATGATTGGTGCACCTGGTGTGTGTGGGCTCACGGGGAAACAATGTAGCTCAGAGAAGACAAGTAGGGACTCCGTGGCGTCGTGCTCCGCTGATGGACAGCGACGGCAATGGGGTATAGGGGGGACTCGATAATATGGGTGAAGGTAGTACCCACATTGAAGGTTTCTTGTGAAACCTTCAGAGCAGTGTATATCAATGATACCTTAATGAAAAAGGAAAAAGAAAAAAAAATGTTCACATTATACCAATTGACCTTTATGAAAGACTTCAACGCTTTTCTATCCCTTTTCCTTTTTCTTTTTCGCTGTCTCGCCAACGGGTGTCCTGCCGAGTACCTGGTGCCCGGGGCGGCCGCGCTGGGCTAGCAGGCTGGGGGCGGGGGGTGGCCCGGCCTGGGGGGTCCTGAGCCGCGTGCCCCGAGCTGCCAATCGCGCGCCGTCTCCCGGCAACTTGGGAGCGCGCGCCGCCAGCGCACAATGCCCGCCCACCTCTAGCCCAGGCGCTCAAGGGAAGGCAGGCAGTTTAGCGGAGAGAGCCGCGTTAGCCGCTCCGCCGCCGTACAGAACGCTGATTTTCCGAATGGGAGGGGTTTTGAGCAAGCTCTGCCCCCCGTAGCCCGCCCCCGTCCCGAAGGCCATGAGCCGGCGCCCGGCCTTCCTCGGAAGCCCCGCCCGCCCCGCAAGCCCCGCCCCGCCGGCTCCCTCGGCCCGCCGGGATCGCATTCCCCCTTCAGTACCCACTCGTTTCCTCGGGTCCCCTCGGAGGCCTCATCGCCGGTAAGACACGCTGACCCTCCCCAGACCGAGGAGGACTTGACTTTGAAAGTCTTTTTTCTTAAGTCCTAAGTGGGTTCTGTGCCCTTTTCACCTCTTCAAACACCTTGGTGCGCGTCCACCTGCCTCCCTTTAGCCTTCGCTATGAGATGTGCTGCCAGAACTGTTGTCTTCTTTCAGTTCCTTTTTTTGGGTCATTTTTCTATTCCTCTGATTTTTAATTTTTAACTTTTTTGGTATCATTAGTGTACAGTTACATGAGCAACACGGTGGTTACTAGACTCCCCCCATTATCAAGTCCCCCCCTCATACCCCGTTACAGTCACTGTCCATCAGCGTAGGGAGATGCTATAGAGTCACTACTTGTCTTCTCTGCGTGCTATACTGCCCTCCCCGTGCCCACCCCCCCTACATCATGTATGTTGATCGTAATACCCCTTTTTCCCCTTCTCCCTCCCTTCGCACCCACCCTTCCCAGTCCCTTTCCCTTTGGTATCTGTTAGTCCATTCTCGGGTTCGTGAGTCAGCTGCTGTTTCCTGCCTTCAGTTTTATTCTCCGTTCTTATGCTCCACAGATGAGTGAAACTACTTGATACTTGTCTTTCCCTGCCTGGCATATTTCACTGAGCATTCTCTAGCCCCATTAACGTTGTTGCAAATCTTTCTTTCAGTTCCTAAAGCTCTGAACTTTAATACAGTATGACTTTAACAGAATACTTGGTAAATCACTTAAAATATACCTGCTTCAGGTGAGAATACCATCTGTCTGTTTATTGCAGCACTATTTACAACAACCAAGGTATGGAAGCAACCTAAGTGGCCATCTGTAGATGAATGGATAGAGAAGAGGTGGCACATATACAAAATGTTACACTATTCAGCCATAAGAAGGAAACAGATCCTACCATTTGCAACAACATGGATGGAGCTGGAGGGTCTTATGCTCAGTGAAATAAGCCAGGCGGAGAAAGACAAGTACCAAATGACTTCCCTCATTTGTGGCGTATTAAATCAAAGCAAATCTGAAGGAACAAAACAGCAGCGGACTCACAGACCCCAAGAAGCGACTAGCGATTACCAAAGGGGAGGGGTATGGCAGGAAGAAGAGGATTCATGAAGGGGTATTATGATTGGTGCACCTGGTGTGTGTGGGCTCACGGGGAAACAATGTAGCTCAGAGAAGACAAGTAGGGACTCCGTGGCGTCGTGCTCCGCTGATGGACAGCGACGGCAATGGGGTATAGGGGGGACTCGATAATATGGGTGAAGGTAGTACCCACATTGAAGGTTTCTTGTGAAACCTTCAGAGCAGTGTATATCAATGATACCTTAATGAAAAAGGAAAAAGAAAAAAAAATGTTCACATTATACCAATTGACCTTTATGAAAGACTTCAACGCTTTTCTATCCCTTTTCCTTTTTCTTTTTCGCTGTCTCGCCAACGGGTGTCCTGCCGAGTACCTGGTGCCCGGGGCGGCCGCGCTGGGCTAGCAGGCTGGGGGCGGGGGGTGGCCCGGCCTGGGGGGTCCTGAGCCGCGTGCCCCGAGCTGCCAATCGCGCGCCGTCTCCCGGCAACTTGGGAGCGCGCGCCGCCAGCGCACAATGCCCGCCCACCTCTAGCCCAGGCGCTCAAGGGAAGGCAGGCAGTTTAGCGGAGAGAGCCGCGTTAGCCGCTCCGCCGCCGTACAGAACGCTGATTTTCCGAATGGGAGGGGTTTTGAGCAAGCTCTGCCCCCCGTAGCCCGCCCCCGTCCCGAAGGCCATGAGCCGGCGCCCGGCCTTCCTCGGAAGCCCCGCCCGCCCCGCAAGCCCCGCCCCGCCGGCTCCCTCGGCCCGCCGGGATCGCATTCCCCCTTCAGTACCCACTCGTTTCCTCGGGTCCCCTCGGAGGCCTCATCGCCGGTAAGACACGCTGACCCTCCCCAGACCGAGGAGGACTTGACTTTGAAAGTCTTTTTTCTTAAGTCCTAAGTGGGTTCTGTGCCCTTTTCACCTCTTCAAACACCTTGGTGCGCGTCCACCTGCCTCCCTTTAGCCTTCGCTATGAGATGTGCTGCCAGAACTGTTGTCTTCTTTCAGTTCCTTTTTTTGGGTCATTTTTCTATTCCTCTGATTTTTAATTTTTAACTTTTTTGGTATCATTAGTGTACAGTTACATGAGCAACACGGTGGTTACTAGACTCCCCCCATTATCAAGTCACCCCCTCATACCCCGTTACAGTCACTGTCCATCAGCGTAGGGAGATGCTATAGAGTCACTACTTGTCTTCTCTGCGTGCTATACTGCCCTCCCCGTGCCCACCCCCCCTACATCATGTATGTTGATCGTAATACCCCTTTTTCCCCTTCTCCCTCCCTTCGCACCCACCCTTCCCAGTCCCTTTCCCTTTGGTATCTGTTAGTCCATTCTCGGGTTCGTGAGTCAGCTGCTGTTTCCTGCCTTCAGTTTTATTCTCCGTTCTTATGCTCCACAGATGAGTGAAACTACTTGATACTTGTCTTTCCCTGCCTGGCATATTTCACTGAGCATTCTCTAGCCCCATTAACGTTGTTGCAAATCTTTCTTTCAGTTCCTAAAGCTCTGAACTTTAATACAGTATGACTTTAACAGAATACTTGGTAAATCACTTAAAATATACCTGCTTCAGGTGAGAATACCATCTGTCTGTTTATTGCAGCACTATTTACAACAACCAAGGTATGGAAGCAACCTAAGTGGCCATCTGTAGATGAATGGATAGAGAAGAGGTGGCACTTATACAAAATGTTACACTATTCAGCCATAAGAAGGAAACAAATCCTACCATTTGCAACAACATGGATGGAGCTGGAGGGTCTTATGCTCAGTGAAATAAGCCAGGCGGAGAAAGACAAGTACCAAATGACTTCCCTCATTTGTGGCGTATTAAATCAAAGCAAATCTGAAGGAACAAAACAGCAGCGGACTCACAGACCCCAAGAAGCGACTAGCGATTACCAAAGGGGAGGGGTATGGCAGGAAGAAGAGGATTCATGAAGGGGTATTATGATTGGTGCACCTGGTGTGTGTGGGCTCACGGGGAAACAATGTAGCTCAGAGAAGACAAGTAGGGACTCCGTGGCGTCGTGCTCCGCTGATGGACAGCGACGGCAATGGGGTATAGGGGGGACTCGATAATATGGGTGAAGGTAGTACCCACATTGAAGGTTTCTTGTGAAACATTCAGAGCAGTGTATATCAATGATACCTTAATGAAAAAGGAAAAAGGAAAAAAAAAGTTCACATTATACCAATTGACCTTTATGAAAGACTTCAACGCTTTTCTTTCCCTTTCCCTTTTTCTTTTTCGCTGTCTCGGAAACGGGTGACCTGCCGAGTACCTGGTGCCCGGGGCGGCCGCGCTGGGCTAGCAGGCTGGGGGCGGGGGGGGGGCCCGGCCTGGGGGGGCCTGAGCCGCGAGCCCCGAGCTGCCAATCGCGCGCCGTCTCCCGGCAACTTGGGAGCGCGCGCCGCCAGCGCACAATGCCCGCCCACCTCTAGCCCAGGCGCTCAAGGGAAGGCAGGCAGTTTAGCGGAGAGAGCCGCGTTAGCCGCTCCGCCGCCGTACAGAGCTCGCTGATTTTCCGAATGGGAGGGGTTTTGAGCAAGTTCTGCCCCCCGCAGCCCGCCCCCGTTCCGGAGGCCAGGAGCCGGCGCCCGGCCTTCCTCGGAAGCCCCGCCCGCCCCGCAAGCCCCGCCCCAGCGGCTCCCTCGGCCCGCCGGGATCGCATTCCCCCTTCAGTACCCACTCGTTTCCTCGGGTCCCCTCGGAGGCCTCATCGCCGGTAAGACACGCTGACCCTCCCCAGACCGAGGAGGACTTGACTTTGAAAGTCTTTTTTCTTAAGTCCTAAGTGGGTTCTGTGCCCTTTTCACCTCTTCAAACACCTTGGTGCGCGTCCACCTGCCTCCCTTTAGCCTTCGCTATGAGATGTGCTGCCAGAACTGTTGTCTTCTTTCAGTTCCTTTTTTTGGGTCATTTTTCTGTTCCTCTGATTTTTAATTTTTAACTTTTTTTGGTATCATTAGTGTACAGTTACATGAGCAACACGGTGGTTACTAGACTCCCCCCATTATCAAGTCCCCCCCTCATACCCCGTTACAGTCACTGTCCATCAGCGTAGGGAGATGCTATAGAGTCACTACTTGTCTTCTCTGCGTGCTATACTGCCCTCCCCGTGCCCACCCCCCCTACATCATGTATGTTGATCGTAATACCCCTTTTTCCCCTTCTCCCTCCCTTCGCACCCACCCTTCCCAGTCCCTTTCCCTTTGGTATCTGTTAGTCCATTCTCGGGTTCGTGAGTCAGCTGCTGTTTCCTGCCTTCAGTTTTATTCTCCGTTCTTATGCTCCACAGATGAGTGAAACTACTTGATACTTGTCTTTCCCTGCCTGGCATATTTCACTGAGCATTCTCTAGCCCCATTAACGTTGTTGCAAATCTTTCTTTCAGTTCCTAAAGCTCTGAACTTTAATACAGTATGACTTTAACAGAATACTTGGTAAATCACTTAAAATATACCTGCTTCAGGTGAGAATACCATCTGTCTGTTTATTGCAGCACTATTTACAACAACCAAGGTATGGAAGCAACCTAAGTGGCCATCTGTAGATGAATGGATAGAGAAGAGGTGGCACTTATACAAAATGTTACACTATTCAGCCATAAGAAGGAAACAAATCCTACCATTTGCAACAACATGGATGGAGCTGGAGGGTCTTATGCTCAGTGAAATAAGCCAGGCGGAGAAAGACAAGTACCAAATGACTTCCCTCATTTGTGGCGTATTAAATCAAAGCAAATCTGAAGGAACAAAACAGCAGCGGACTCACAGACCCCAAGAAGCGACTAGCGATTACCAAAGGGGAGGGGTATGGCAGGGAGAAGAGGATTCATGAAGGGGTATTATGATTGGTGCACCTGGTGTGTGTGGGCTCACGGGGAAACAATGTAGCTCAGAGAAGACAAGTAGGGACTCCGTGGCGTCGTGCTCCGCTGATGGACAGCGACGGCAATGGGGTATAGGGGGGACTCGATAATATGGGTGAAGGTAGTACCCACATTGAAGGTTTCTTGTGAAACCTTCAGAGCAGTGTAAATCAATGATACCTTAATGAAAAAGGAAAAAGAAAAAAAAATTTCACATTATACCAATTGACCTTTATGAAAGACTTCAACGCTTTTCTTTCCCTTTCCCTTTTTCTTTTTCGCTTCTCGCCAACGGGTGTCCTGCCGAGTACCTGGTGCCCGGGGCGTCCGCGCTGGCCAAGCTGGCTGAGGCGCGGGGGGGTGGCCGGCCTGGGGGGGCCTGAGCCGCGAGCCCCGAGCTGCCAATCGCGCGCCGTCTCCCGGCAACTTGGGAGCGCGCGCCGCCAGCGCACAATGCCCGCCCACCTCTAGCCCAGGCGCTCAAGGGAAGGCAGGCAGTTTAGCGGAGAGAGCCGCGTTAGCCGCTCCGCCGCCGTACAGAGCTCGCTGAGTTCCCGAATGGGAGGGGTTTTGAGCAAGCTCTGCCCCCCGCAGCCCATCCCCGTTCCGGAGGCCAGGAGCCGGCGCCCGGCCTTCCTCGGAAGCCCCGCCCGCCCCGCAAGCCCCACCCCGCCGGCTCCCTTGGCCCGCCGGGATCGCATTCCCCCTTCAGTACCCACTCGTTTCCTCGGGTCCCCACGGAGGCCTCATCGCCGGTAAGACACGCTGACCCTCCCCAGACCGAGGAGGACTTGACTTTGAAAGTCTTTTTTCTTAAGTCCTAAGTGGGTTCTGTGCCCTTTTCACCTCTTCAAACACCTTGGTGCGCGTCCACCTGCCTCCCTTTAGCCTTCGCTATGAGATGTGCTGCCAGAACTGTTGTCTTCTTTCAGTTCCTTTTTTTGGGTCATTTTTCTATTCCTCTGATTTTTAATTTTTAACTTTTTTGGTATCATTAGTGTACAGTTACATGAGCAACACGGTGGTTACTAGACTCCCCCCATTATCAAGTCCCCCCCTCATACCCCGTTACAGTCACTGTCCATCAGCGTAGGGACATGCTATAGAGTCACTACTTGTCTTCTCTCCGTGCTATACTGCCATGCCTCCCCGTGCCCACCCCCCCTACATCATGTATGTTGTTCCTAATGCCCCTTATTCCTCTTCTCCCTCCCTTCGCACCCACCCATCACAGTCCCTTTCCCTTTGGTATCTGTTAGTCCATTCTCGGGTTCGTGAGTCCGCTGCTGTTTCGTGCCTTCAGTTTTTTCTCCGTTGTTATGCTCCACAGATGAGTGAAACTACTTGATACTTGTCTTTCCCTGCCTGGCATATTTCACTGAGCATACTCTAGCCCCATCCACGTTGTTGATAATCTTTCTTTCAGTTCCTAAAGCTCTGAACTTTAATACAGCATGAGTTTAACAGAATACTTGGTAAATCACTTAAAATATTCCTGCTTCAGGTGAGAATACCATCTGTCTGTTTATTGCAGCACTATTTACAACAACCAAGGTATGGAAGCAACCTAAGTGGCCATCTGTAGATGAATGGATAGAGAAGAGGTGGCACATATACAAAATGTTACACTATTCAGCCATAAGAAGGAAACAGATCCTACCATTTGCTACAACATGGATGGAGCTGGAGGGTCTTATGCTCAGTGAAATAAGCCAGGCGGAGAAAGACAAGTACCAAATGACTTCCCTCATTTGTGGCGTATTAAATCAAAGCAAATCTGAAGGAACAAAACAGCAGCGGACTCACAGACCCCAAGAAGCGACTAGCGATTACCAAAGGGGAGGGGTATGGCAGGAAGAAGAGGATTCATGAAGGGGTATTATGATTGGTGCACCTGGTGTGTGTGGGCTCACGGGGAAACAATGTAGCTCAGAGAAGACAAGTAGGGACTCCGTGGCGTCGTGCTCCGCTGATGGACAGCGACGGCAATGGGGTATAGGGGGGACTCGATAATATGGGTGAAGGTAGTACCCACATTGAAGGTTTCTTGTGAAACCTTCAGAGCAGTGTATATCAATGATACCTTAATGAAAAAGGAAAAAGAAAAAAAAATGTTCACATTATACCAATTGACCTTTATGAAAGACTTCAACGCTTTTCTATCCCTTTTCCTTTTTCTTTTTCGCTGTCTCGCCAACGGGTGTCCTGCCGAGTACCTGGTGCCCGGGGCGGCCGCGCTGGGCTAGCAGGCTGGGGGCGGGGGGTGGCCCGGCCTGGGGGGTCCTGAGCCGCGTGCCCCGAGCTGCCAATCGCGCGCCGTCTCCCGGCAACTTGGGAGCGCGCGCCGCCAGCGCACAATGCCCGCCCACCTCTAGCCCAGGCGCTCAAGGGAAGGCAGGCAGTTTAGCGGAGAGAGCCGCGTTAGCCGCTCCGCCGCCGTACAGAACGCTGATTTTCCGAATGGGAGGGGTTTTGAGCAAGCTCTGCCCCCCGTAGCCCGCCCCCGTCCCGAAGGCCATGAGCCGGCGCCCGGCCTTCCTCGGAAGCCCCGCCCGCCCCGCAAGCCCCGCCCCGCCGGCTCCCTCGGCCCGCCGGGATCGCATTCCCCCTTCAGTACCCACTCGTTTCCTCGGGTCCCCTCGGAGGCCTCATCGCCGGTAAGACACGCTGACCCTCCCCAGACCGAGGAGGACTTGACTTTGAAAGTCTTTTTTCTTAAGTCCTAAGTGGGTTCTGTGCCCTTTTCACCTCTTCAAACACCTTGGTGCGCGTCCACCTGCCTCCCTTTAGCCTTCGCTATGAGATGTGCTGCCAGAACTGTTGTCTTCTTTCAGTTCCTTTTTTTGGGTCATTTTTCTATTCCTCTGATTTTTAATTTTTAACTTTTTTGGTATCATTAGTGTACAGTTACATGAGCAACACGGTGGTTACTAGACTCCCCCCATTATCAAGTCCCCCCCTCATACCCCGTTACAGTCACTGTCCATCAGCGTAGGGAGATGCTATAGAGTCACTACTTGTCTTCTCTGCGTGCTATACTGCCCTCCCCGTGCCCACCCCCCCTACATCATGTATATTGATCGTAATACCCCTTTTTCCCCTTCTCCCTCCCTTCGCACCCACCCTTCCCAGTCCCTTTCCCTTTGGTATCTGTTAGTCCATTCTCGGGTTCGTGAGTCAGCTGCTGTTTCCTGCCTTCAGTTTTATTCTCCGTTCTTATGCTCCACAGATGAGTGAAACTACTTGATACTTGTCTTTCCCTGCCTGGCATATTTCACTGAGCATTCTCTAGCCCCATTAACGTTGTTGCAAATCTTTCTTTCAGTTCCTAAAGCTCTGAACTTTAATACAGTATGACTTTAACAGAATACTTGGTAAATCACTTAAAATATACCTGCTTCAGGTGAGAATACCATCTGTCTGTTTATTGCAGCACTATTTACAACAACCAAGGTATGGAAGCAACCTAAGTGGCCATCTGTAGATGAATGGATAGAGAAGAGGTGGCACTTATACAAAATGTTACACTATTCAGCCATAAGAAGGAAACAAATCCTACCATTTGCAACAACATGGATGGAGCTGGAGGGTCTTATGCTCAGTGAAATAAGCCAGGCGGAGAAAGACAAGTACCAAATGACTTCCCTCATTTGTGGCGTATTAAATCAAAGCAAATCTGAAGGAACAAAACAGCAGCGGACTCACAGACCCCAAGAAGCGACTAGCGATTACCAAAGGGGAGGGGTATGGCAGGAAGAAGAGGATTCATGAAGGGGTATTATGATTGGTGCACCTGGTGTGTGTGGGCTCACGGGGAAACAATGTAGCTCAGAGAAGACAAGTAGGGACTCCGTGGCGTCGTGCTCCGCTGATGGACAGCGACGGCAATGGGGTATAGGGGGGACTCGATAATATGGGTGAAGGTAGTACCCACATTGAAGGTTTCTTGTGAAACATTCAGAGCAGTGTATATCAATGATACCTTAATGAAAAAGGAAAAAGGAAAAAAAAAGTTCACATTATACCAATTGACCTTTATGAAAGACTTCAACGCTTTTCTTTCCCTTTCCCTTTTTCTTTTTCGCTGTCTCGGAAACGGGTGACCTGCCGAGTACCTGGTGCCCGGGGCGGCCGCGCTGGGCTAGCAGGCTGGGGGCGGGGGGGGGGCCCGGCCTGGGGGGGCCTGAGCCGCGAGCCCCGAGCTGCCAATCGCGCGCCGTCTCCCGGCAACTTGGGAGCGCGCGCCGCCAGCGCACAATGCCCGCCCACCTCTAGCCCAGGCGCTCAAGGGAAGGCAGGCAGTTTAGCGGAGAGAGCCGCGTTAGCCGCTCCGCCGCCGTACAGAGCTCGCTGATTTTCCGAATGGGAGGGGTTTTGAGCAAGTTCTGCCCCCCGCAGCCCGCCCCCGTTCCGGAGGCCAGGAGCCGGCGCCCGGCCTTCCTCGGAAGCCCCGCCCGCCCCGCAAGCCCCGCCCCAGCGGCTCCCTCGGCCCGCCGGGATCGCATTCCCCCTTCAGTACCCACTCGTTTCCTCGGGTCCCCTCGGAGGCCTCATCGCCGGTAAGACACGCTGACCCTCCCCAGACCGAGGAGGACTTGACTTTGAAAGTCTTTTTTCTTAAGTCCTAAGTGGGTTCTGTGCCCTTTTCACCTCTTCAAACACCTTGGTGCGCGTCCACCTGCCTCCCTTTAGCCTTCGCTATGAGATGTGCTGCCAGAACTGTTGTCTTCTTTCAGTTCCTTTTTTTGGGTCATTTTTCTGTTCCTCTGATTTTTAATTTTTAACTTTTTTTGGTATCATTAGTGTACAGTTACATGAGCAACACGGTGGTTACTAGACTCCCCCCATTATCAAGTCCCCCCCTCATACCCCGTTACAGTCACTGTCCATCAGCGTAGGGAGATGCTATAGAGTCACTACTTGTCTTCTCTGCGTGCTATACTGCCCTCCCCGTGCCCACCCCCCCTACATCATGTATGTTGATCGTAATACCCCTTTTTCCCCTTCTCCCTCCCTTCGCACCCACCCTTCCCAGTCCCTTTCCCTTTGGTATCTGTTAGTCCATTCTCGGGTTCGTGAGTCAGCTGCTGTTTCCTGCCTTCAGTTTTATTCTCCGTTCTTATGCTCCACAGATGAGTGAAACTACTTGATACTTGTCTTTCCCTGCCTGGCATATTTCACTGAGCATTCTCTAGCCCCATTAACGTTGTTGCAAATCTTTCTTTCAGTTCCTAAAGCTCTGAACTTTAATACAGTATGACTTTAACAGAATACTTGGTAAATCACTTAAAATATACCTGCTTCAGGTGAGAATACCATCTGTCTGTTTATTGCAGCACTATTTACAACAACCAAGGTATGGAAGCAACCTAAGTGGCCATCTGTAGATGAATGGATAGAGAAGAGGTGGCACTTATACAAAATGTTACACTATTCAGCCATAAGAAGGAAACAAATCCTACCATTTGCAACAACATGGATGGAGCTGGAGGGTCTTATGCTCAGTGAAATAAGCCAGGCGGAGAAAGACAAGTACCAAATGACTTCCCTCATTTGTGGCGTATTAAATCAAAGCAAATCTGAAGGAACAAAACAGCAGCGGACTCACAGACCCCAAGAAGCGACTAGCGATTACCAAAGGGGAGGGGTATGGCAGGGAGAAGAGGATTCATGAAGGGGTATTATGATTGGTGCACCTGGTGTGTGTGGGCTCACGGGGAAACAATGTAGCTCAGAGAAGACAAGTAGGGACTCCGTGGCGTCGTGCTCCGCTGATGGACAGCGACGGCAATGGGGTATAGGGGGGACTCGATAATATGGGTGAAGGTAGTACCCACATTGAAGGTTTCTTGTGAAACCTTCAGAGCAGTGTAAATCAATGATACCTTAATGAAAAAGGAAAAAGAAAAAAAAATTTCACATTATACCAATTGACCTTTATGAAAGACTTCAACGCTTTTCTTTCCCTTTCCCTTTTTCTTTTTCGCTTCTCGCCAACGGGTGTCCTGCCGAGTACCTGGTGCCCGGGGCGTCCGCGCTGGCCAAGCTGGCTGAGGCGCGGGGGGGTGGCCGGCCTGGGGGGGCCTGAGCCGCGAGCCCCGAGCTGCCAATCGCGCGCCGTCTCCCGGCAACTTGGGAGCGCGCGCCGCCAGCGCACAATGCCCGCCCACCTCTAGCCCAGGCGCTCAAGGGAAGGCAGGCAGTTTAGCGGAGAGAGCCGCGTTAGCCGCTCCGCCGCCGTACAGAGCTCGCTGAGTTCCCGAATGGGAGGGGTTTTGAGCAAGCTCTGCCCCCCGCAGCCCATCCCCGTTCCGGAGGCCAGGAGCCGGCGCCCGGCCTTCCTCGGAAGCCCCGCCCGCCCCGCAAGCCCCACCCCGCCGGCTCCCTTGGCCCGCCGGGATCGCATTCCCCCTTCAGTACCCACTCGTTTCCTCGGGTCCCCACGGAGGCCTCATCGCCGGTAAGACACGCTGACCCTCCCCAGACCGAGGAGGACTTGACTTTGAAAGTCTTTTTTCTTAAGTCCTAAGTGGGTTCTGTGCCCTTTTCACCTCTTCAAACACCTTGGTGCGCGTCCACCTGCCTCCCTTTAGCCTTCGCTATGAGATGTGCTGCCAGAACTGTTGTCTTCTTTCAGTTCCTTTTTTTGGGTCATTTTTCTATTCCTCTGATTTTTAATTTTTAACTTTTTTGGTATCATTAGTGTACAGTTACATGAGCAACACGGTGGTTACTAGACTCCCCCCATTATCAAGTCCCCCCCTCATACCCCGTTACAGTCACTGTCCATCAGCGTAGGGACATGCTATAGAGTCACTACTTGTCTTCTCTCCGTGCTATACTGCCATGCCTCCCCGTGCCCACCCCCCCTACATCATGTATGTTGTTCCTAATGCCCCTTATTCCTCTTCTCCCTCCCTTCGCACCCACCCATCACAGTCCCTTTCCCTTTGGTATCTGTTAGTCCATTCTCGGGTTCGTGAGTCCGCTGCTGTTTCGTGCCTTCAGTTTTTTCTCCGTTGTTATGCTCCACAGATGAGTGAAACTACTTGATACTTGTCTTTCCCTGCCTGGCATATTTCACTGAGCATACTCTAGCCCCATCCACGTTGTTGATAATCTTTCTTTCAGTTCCTAAAGCTCTGAACTTTAATACAGCATGAGTTTAACAGAATACTTGGTAAATCACTTAAAATATTCCTGCTTCAGGTGAGAATACCATCTGTCTGTTTATTGCAGCACTATTTACAACAACCAAGGTATGGAAGCAACCTAAGTGGCCATCTGTAGATGAATGGATAGAGAAGAGGTGGCACATATACAAAATGTTACACTATTCAGCCATAAGAAGGAAACAGATCCTACCATTTGCTACAACATGGATGGAGCTGGAGGGTCTTATGCTCAGTGAAATAAGCCAGGCGGAGAAAGACAAGTACCAAATGACTTCCCTCATTTGTGGCGTATTAAATCAAAGCAAATCTGAAGGAACAAAACAGCAGCGGACTCACAGACCCCAAGAAGCGACTAGCGATTACCAAAGGGGAGGGGTATGGCAGGAAGAAGAGGATTCATGAAGGGGTATTATGATTGGTGCACCTGGTGTGTGTGGGCTCACGGGGAAACAATGTAGCTCAGAGAAGACAAGTAGGGACTCCGTGGCGTCGTGCTCCGCTGATGGACAGCGACGGCAATGGGGTATAGGGGGGACTCGATAATATGGGTGAAGGTAGTACCCACATTGAAGGTTTCTTGTGAAACCTTCAGAGCAGTGTATATCAATGATACCTTAATGAAAAAGGAAAAAGAAAAAAAAATGTTCACATTATACCAATTGACCTTTATGAAAGACTTCAACGCTTTTCTATCCCTTTTCCTTTTTCTTTTTCGCTGTCTCGCCAACGGGTGTCCTGCCGAGTACCTGGTGCCCGGGGCGGCCGCGCTGGGCTAGCAGGCTGGGGGCGGGGGGTGGCCCGGCCTGGGGGGTCCTGAGCCGCGTGCCCCGAGCTGCCAATCGCGCGCCGTCTCCCGGCAACTTGGGAGCGCGCGCCGCCAGCGCACAATGCCCGCCCACCTCTAGCCCAGGCGCTCAAGGGAAGGCAGGCAGTTTAGCGGAGAGAGCCGCGTTAGCCGCTCCGCCGCCGTACAGAACGCTGATTTTCCGAATGGGAGGGGTTTTGAGCAAGCTCTGCCCCCCGTAGCCCGCCCCCGTCCCGAAGGCCATGAGCCGGCGCCCGGCCTTCCTCGGAAGCCCCGCCCGCCCCGCAAGCCCCGCCCCGCCGGCTCCCTCGGCCCGCCGGGATCGCATTCCCCCTTCAGTACCCACTCGTTTCCTCGGGTCCCCTCGGAGGCCTCATCGCCGGTAAGACACGCTGACCCTCCCCAGACCGAGGAGGACTTGACTTTGAAAGTCTTTTTTCTTAAGTCCTAAGTGGGTTCTGTGCCCTTTTCACCTCTTCAAACACCTTGGTGCGCGTCCACCTGCCTCCCTTTAGCCTTCGCTATGAGATGTGCTGCCAGAACTGTTGTCTTCTTTCAGTTCCTTTTTTTGGGTCATTTTTCTATTCCTCTGATTTTTAATTTTTAACTTTTTTGGTATCATTAGTGTACAGTTACATGAGCAACACGGTGGTTACTAGACTCCCCCCATTATCAAGTCCCCCCCTCATACCCCGTTACAGTCACTGTCCATCAGCGTAGGGAGATGCTATAGAGTCACTACTTGTCTTCTCTGCGTGCTATACTGCCCTCCCCGTGCCCACCCCCCCTACATCATGTATGTTGATCGTAATACCCCTTTTTCCCCTTCTTCCTCCCTTCGCACCCACCCTTCCCAGTCCCTTTCCCTTTGGTATCTGTTAGTCCATTCTCGGGTTCGTGAGTCAGCTGCTGTTTCCTGCCTTCAGTTTTATTCTCCGTTCTTATGCTCCACAGATGAGTGAAACTACTTGATACTTGTCTTTCCCTGCCTGGCATATTTCACTGAGCATTCTCTAGCCCCATTAACGTTGTTGCAAATCTTTCTTTCAGTTCCTAAAGCTCTGAACTTTAATACAGTATGACTTTAACAGAATACTTGGTAAATCACTTAAAATATACCTGCTTCAGGTGAGAATACCATCTGTCTGTTTATTGCAGCACTATTTACAACAACCAAGGTATGGAAGCAACCTAAGTGGCCATCTGTAGATGAATGGATAGAGAAGAGGTGGCACATATACAAAATGTTACACTATTCAGCCATAAGAAGGAAACAAATCCTACCATTTGCAACAACATGGATGGAGCTGGAGGGTCTTATGCTCAGTGAAATAAGCCAGGCGGAGAAAGACAAGTACCAAATGACTTCCCTCATTTGTGGCGTATTAAATCAAAGCAAATCTGAAGGAACAAAACAGCAGCGGACTCACAGACCCCAAGAAGCGACTAGCGATTACCAAAGGGGAGGGGTATGGCAGGGAGAAGAGGATTCATGAAGGGGTATTATGATTGGTGCACCTGGTGTGTGTGGGCTCACGGGGAAACAATGTAGCTCAGAGAAGACAAGTAGGGACTCCGTGGCGTCGTGCTCCGCTGATGGACAGCGACGGCAATGGGGTATAGGGGGGACTCGATAATATGGGTGAAGGTAGTACCCACATTGAAGGTTTCTTGTGAAACCTTCAGAGCAGTGTAAATCAATGATACCTTAATGAAAAAGGAAAAAGAAAAAAAATTTTCACATTATACCAATTGACCTTTATGAAAGACTTCAACGCTTTTCTTTCCCTTTCCCTTTTTCTTTTTCGCTTCTCGCCAACGGGTGTCCTGCCGAGTACCTGGTGCCCGGGGCGTCCGCGCTGGCCAAGCTGGCTGAGGCGCGGGGGGGTGGCCGGCCTGGGGGGGCCTGAGCCGCGAGCCCCGAGCTGCCAATCGCGCGCCGTCTCCCGGCAACTTGGGAGCGCGCGCCGCCAGCGCACAATGCCCGCCCACCTCTAGCCCAGGCGCTCAAGGGAAGGCAGGCAGTTTAGCGGAGAGAGCCGCGTTAGCCGCTCCGTCGCCGTACAGAGCTCGCTGAGTTCCCGAATGGGAGGGGTTTTGAGCAAGCTCTGCCCCCCGCAGCCCATCCCCGTTCCGGAGGCCAGAAGCCGGCGCCCGGCCTTCCTCGGAAGCCCCGCCCGCCCCGCAAGCCCCACCCCGCCGGCTCCCTTGGCCCGCCGGGATCGCATTCCCCCTTCAGTACCCACTCGTTTCCTCGGGTCCCCACGGAGGCCTCATCGCCGGTAAGACACGCTGACCCTCCCCAGACCGAGGAGGACTTGACTTTGAAAGTCTTTTTTCTTAAGTCCTAAGTGGGTTCTGTGCCCTTTTCACCTCTTCAAACACCTTGGTGCGCGTCCACCTGCCTCCCTTTAGCCTTCGCTATGAGATGTGCTGCCAGAACTGTTGTCTTCTTTCAGTTCCTTTTTTTGGGTCATTTTTCTATTCCTCTGATTTTTAAATTTTAACTTTTTTTGGTATCATTAGTGTACAGTTACATGAGCAACACGGTGGTTACTAGACTCCCCCCATTATCAAGTCCCCCCCTCATACCCCGTTACAGTCACTGTCCATCAGCGTAGGGACATGCTATAGAGTCACTACTTGTCTTCTCTCCGTGCTATACTGCCATGCCTCCCCGTGCCCACCCCCCCTACATCATGTATGTTGATCCTAATGCCCCTTATTCCTCTTCTCCCTCCCTTCGCACCCACCCATCACAGTCCCTTTCCCTTTGGTATCTGTTAGTCCATTCTCGGGTTCGTGAGTCCGCTGCTGTTTCGTGCCTTCAGTTTTTTCTCCGTTGTTATGCTCCACAGATGAGTGAAACTACTTGATACTTGTCTTTCCCTGCCTGGCATATTTCACTGAGCATACTCTAGCCCCATCCACGTTGTTGATAATCTTTCTTTCAGTTCCTAAAGCTCTGAACTTTAATACAGTATGACTTTAACAGAATACTTGGTAAATCACTTAAAATATTCCTGCTTCAGGTGAGAATACCATCTGTCTGTTTATTGCAGCACTATTTACAACAACCAAGGTATGGAAGCAACCTAAGTGGCCATCTGTAGATGAATGGATAGAGAAGAGGTGGCACATATACAAAATGTTACACTATTCAGCCATAAGAAGGAAACAGATCCTACCATTTGCTACAACATGGATGGAGCTGGAGGGTCTTATGCTCAGTGAAATAAGCCAGGCGGAGAAAGACAAGTACCAAATGACTTCCCTCATTTGTGGCGTATTAAATCAAAGCAAATCTGAAGGAACAAAACAGCAGCGGACTCACAGACCCCAAGAAGCGACTAGCGATTACCAAAGGGGAGGGGTATGGCAGGAAGAAGAGGATTCATGAAGGGGTATTATGATTGGTGCACCTGGTGTGTGTGGGCTCACGGGGAAACAATGTAGCTCAGAGAAGACAAGTAGGGACTCCGTGGCGTCGTGCTCCGCTGATGGACAGCGACGGCAATGGGGTATAGGGGGGACTCGATAATATGGGTGAAGGTAGTACCCACATTGAAGGTTTCTTGTGAAACCTTCAGAGCAGTGTATATCAATGATACCTTAATGAAAAAGGAAAAAGAAAAAAAAATGTTCACATTATACCAATTGACCTTTATGAAAGACTTCAACGCTTTTCTATCCCTTTTCCTTTTTCTTTTTCGCTGTCTCGCCAACGGGTGTCCTGCCGAGTACCTGGTGCCCGGGGCGGCCGCGCTGGGCTAGCAGGCTGGGGGCGGGGGGTGGCCCGGCCTGGGGGGTCCTGAGCCGCGTGCCCCGAGCTGCCAATCGCGCGCCGTCTCCCGGCAACTTGGGAGCGCGCGCCGCCAGCGCACAATGCCCGCCCACCTCTAGCCCAGGCGCTCAAGGGAAGGCAGGCAGTTTAGCGGAGAGAGCCGCGTTAGCCGCTCCGCCGCCGTACAGAACGCTGATTTTCCGAATGGGAGGGGTTTTGAGCAAGCTCTGCCCCCCGTAGCCCGCCCCCGTCCCGAAGGCCATGAGCCGGCGCCCGGCCTTCCTCGGAAGCCCCGCCCGCCCCGCAAGCCCCGCCCCGCCGGCTCCCTCGGCCCGCCGGGATCGCATTCCCCCTTCAGTACCCACTCGTTTCCTCGGGTCCCCTCGGAGGCCTCATCGCCGGTAAGACACGCTGACCCTCCCCAGACCGAGGAGGACTTGACTTTGAAAGTCTTTTTTCTTAAGTCCTAAGTGGGTTCTGTGCCCTTTTCACCTCTTCAAACACCTTGGTGCGCGTCCACCTGCCTCCCTTTAGCCTTCGCTATGAGATGTGCTGCCAGAACTGTTGTCTTCTTTCAGTTCCTTTTTTTGGGTCATTTTTCTATTCCTCTGATTTTTAATTTTTAACTTTTTTGGTATCATTAGTGTACAGTTACATGAGCAACACGGTGGTTACTAGACTCCCCCCATTATCAAGTCACCCCCTCATACCCCGTTACAGTCACTGTCCATCAGCGTAGGGAGATGCTATAGAGTCACTACTTGTCTTCTCTGCGTGCTATACTGCCCTCCCCGTGCCCACCCCCCCTACATCATGTATGTTGATCGTAATACCCCTTTTTCCCCTTCTTCCTCCCTTCGCACCCACCCTTCCCAGTCCCTTTCCCTTTGGTATCTGTTAGTCCATTCTCGGGTTCGTGAGTCAGCTGCTGTTTCCTGCCTTCAGTTTTATTCTCCGTTCTTATGCTCCACAGATGAGTGAAACTACTTGATACTTGTCTTTCCCTGCCTGGCATATTTCACTGAGCATTCTCTAGCCCCATTAACGTTGTTGCAAATCTTTCTTTCAGTTCCTAAAGCTCTGAACTTTAATACAGTATGACTTTAACAGAATACTTGGTAAATCACTTAAAATATACCTGCTTCAGGTGAGAATACCATCTGTCTGTTTATTGCAGCACTATTTACAACAACCAAGGTATGGAAGCAACCTAAGTGGCCATCTGTAGATGAATGGATAGAGAAGAGGTGGCACATATACAAAATGTTACACTATTCAGCCATAAGAAGGAAACAAATCCTACCATTTGCAACAACATGGATGGAGCTGGAGGGTCTTATGCTCAGTGAAATAAGCCAGGCGGAGAAAGACAAGTACCAAATGACTTCCCTCATTTGTGGCGTATTAAATCAAAGCAAATCTGAAGGAACAAAACAGCAGCGGACTCACAGACCCCAAGAAGCGACTAGCGATTACCAAAGGGGAGGGGTATGGCAGGGAGAAGAGGATTCATGAAGGGGTATTATGATTGGTGCACCTGGTGTGTGTGGGCTCACGGGGAAACAATGTAGCTCAGAGAAGACAAGTAGGGACTCCGTGGCGTCGTGCTCCGCTGATGGACAGCGACGGCAATGGGGTATAGGGGGGACTCGATAATATGGGTGAAGGTAGTACCCACATTGAAGGTTTCTTGTGAAACCTTCAGAGCAGTGTAAATCAATGATACCTTAATGAAAAAGGAAAAAGAAAAAAAATTTTCACATTATACCAATTGACCTTTATGAAAGACTTCAACGCTTTTCTTTCCCTTTCCCTTTTTCTTTTTCGCTTCTCGCCAACGGGTGTCCTGCCGAGTACCTGGTGCCCGGGGCGTCCGCGCTGGCCAAGCTGGCTGAGGCGCGGGGGGGTGGCCGGCCTGGGGGGGCCTGAGCCGCGAGCCCCGAGCTGCCAATCGCGCGCCGTCTCCCGGCAACTTGGGAGCGCGCGCCGCCAGCGCACAATGCCCGCCCACCTCTAGCCCAGGCGCTCAAGGGAAGGCAGGCAGTTTAGCGGAGAGAGCCGCGTTAGCCGCTCCGCCGCCGTACAGAGCTCGCTGAGTTCCCGAATGGGAGGGGTTTTGAGCAAGCTCTGCCCCCCGCAGCCCATCCCCGTTCCGGAGGCCAGAAGCCGGCGCCCGGCCTTCCTCGGAAGCCCCGCCCGCCCCGCAAGCCCCACCCCGCCGGCTCCCTTGGCCCGCCGGGATCGCATTCCCCCTTCAGTACCCACTCGTTTCCTCGGGTCCCCACGGAGGCCTCATCGCCGGTAAGACACGCTGACCCTCCCCAGACCGAGGAGGACTTGACTTTGAAAGTCTTTTTTCTTAAGTCCTAAGTGGGTTCTGTGCCCTTTTCACCTCTTCAAACACCTTGGTGCGCGTCCACCTGCCTCCCTTTAGCCTTCGCTATGAGATGTGCTGCCAGAACTGTTGTCTTCTTTCAGTTCCTTTTTTTGGGTCATTTTTCTATTCCTCTGATTTTTAAATTTTAACTTTTTTTGGTATCATTAGTGTACAGTTACATGAGCAACACGGTGGTTACTAGACTCCCCCCATTATCAAGTCCCCCCCTCATACCCCGTTACAGTCACTGTCCATCAGCGTAGGGACATGCTATAGAGTCACTACTTGTCTTCTCTCCGTGCTATACTGCCATGCCTCCCCGTGCCCACCCCCCCTACATCATGTATGTTGATCCTAATGCCCCTTATTCCTCTTCTCCCTCCCTTCGCACCCACCCATCACAGTCCCTTTCCCTTTGGTATCTGTTAGTCCATTCTCGGGTTCGTGAGTCCGCTGCTGTTTCGTGCCTTCAGTTTTTTCTCCGTTGTTATGCTCCACAGATGAGTGAAACTACTTGATACTTGTCTTTCCCTGCCTGGCATATTTCACTGAGCATACTCTAGCCCCATCCACGTTGTTGATAATCTTTCTTTCAGTTCCTAAAGCTCTGAACTTTAATACAGCATGAGTTTAACAGAATACTTGGTAAATCACTTAAAATATTCCTGCTTCAGGTGAGAATACCATCTGTCTGTTTATTGCAGCACTATTTACAACAACCAAGGTATGGAAGCAACCTAAGTGGCCATCTGTAGATGAATGGATAGAGAAGAGGTGGCACATATACAAAATGTTACACTATTCAGCCATAAGAAGGAAACAGATCCTACCATTTGCTACAACATGGATGGAGCTGGAGGGTCTTATGCTCAGTGAAATAAGCCAGGCGGAGAAAGACAAGTACCAAATGACTTCCCTCATTTGTGGCGTATTAAATCAAAGCAAATCTGAAGGAACAAAACAGCAGCGGACTCACAGACCCCAAGAAGCGACTAGCGATTACCAAAGGGGAGGGGTATGGCAGGAAGAAGAGGATTCATGAAGGGGTATTATGATTGGTGCACCTGGTGTGTGTGGGCTCACGGGGAAACAATGTAGCTCAGAGAAGACAAGTAGGGACTCCGTGGCGTCGTGCTCCGCTGATGGACAGCGACGGCAATGGGGTATAGGGGGGACTCGATAATATGGGTGAAGGTAGTACCCACATTGAAGGTTTCTTGTGAAACCTTCAGAGCAGTGTATATCAATGATACCTTAATGAAAAAGGAAAAAGAAAAAAAAATGTTCACATTATACCAATTGACCTTTATGAAAGACTTCAACGCTTTTCTATCCCTTTTCCTTTTTCTTTTTCGCTGTCTCGCCAACGGGTGTCCTGCCGAGTACCTGGTGCCCGGGGCGGCCGCGCTGGGCTAGCAGGCTGGGGGCGGGGGGTGGCCCGGCCTGGGGGGTCCTGAGCCGCGTGCCCCGAGCTGCCAATCGCGCGCCGTCTCCCGGCAACTTGGGAGCGCGCGCCGCCAGCGCACAATGCCCGCCCACCTCTAGCCCAGGCGCTCAAGGGAAGGCAGGCAGTTTAGCGGAGAGAGCCGCGTTAGCCGCTCCGCCGCCGTACAGAACGCTGATTTTCCGAATGGGAGGGGTTTTGAGCAAGCTCTGCCCCCCGTAGCCCGCCCCCGTCCCGAAGGCCATGAGCCGGCGCCCGGCCTTCCTCGGAAGCCCCGCCCGCCCCGCAAGCCCCGCCCCGCCTGCTCCCTCGGCCCGCCGGGATCGCATTCCCCCTTCAGTACCCACTCGTTTCCTCGGGTCCCCTCGGAGGCCTCATCGCCGGTAAGACACGCTGACCCTCCCCAGACCGAGGAGGACTTGACTTTGAAAGTCTTTTTTCTTAAGTCCTAAGTGGGTTCTGTGCCCTTTTCACCTCTTCAAACACCTTGGTGCGCGTCCACCTGCCTCCCTTTAGCCTTCGCTATGAGATGTGCTGCCAGAACTGTTGTCTTCTTTCAGTTCCTTTTTTTGGGTCATTTTTCTATTCCTCTGATTTTTAATTTTTAACTTTTTTGGTATCATTAGTGTACAGTTACATGAGCAACACGGTGGTTACTAGACTCCCCCCATTATCAAGTCACCCCCTCATACCCCGTTACAGTCACTGTCCATCAGCGTAGGGAGATGCTATAGAGTCACTACTTGTCTTCTCTGCGTGCTATACTGCCCTCCCCGTGCCCACCCCCCCTACATCATGTATGTTGATCGTAATACCCCTTTTTCCCCTTCTCCCTCCCTTCGCACCCACCCTTCCCAGTCCCTTTCCCTTTGGTATCTGTTAGTCCATTCTCGGGTTCGTGAGTCAGCTGCTGTTTCCTGCCTTCAGTTTTATTCTCCGTTCTTATGCTCCACAGATGAGTGAAACTACTTGATACTTGTCTTTCCCTGCCTGGCATATTTCACTGAGCATTCTCTAGCCCCATTAACGTTGTTGCAAATCTTTCTTTCAGTTCCTAAAGCTCTGAACTTTAATACAGTATGACTTTAACAGAATACTTGGTAAATCACTTAAAATATACCTGCTTCAGGTGAGAATACCATCTGTCTGTTTATTGCAGCACTATTTACAACAACCAAGGTATGGAAGCAACCTAAGTGGCCATCTGTAGATGAATGGATAGAGAAGAGGTGGCACTTATACAAAATGTTACACTATTCAGCCATAAGAAGGAAACAAATCCTACCATTTGCAACAACATGGATGGAGCTGGAGGGTCTTATGCTCAGTGAAATAAGCCAGGCGGAGAAAGACAAGTACCAAATGACTTCCCTCATTTGTGGCGTATTAAATCAAAGCAAATCTGAAGGAACAAAACAGCAGCGGACTCACAGACCCCAAGAAGCGACTAGCGATTACCAAAGGGGAGGGGTATGGCAGGGAGAAGAGGATTCATGAAGGGGTATTATGATTGGTGCACCTGGTGTGTGTGGGCTCACGGGGAAACAATGTAGCTCAGAGAAGACAAGTAGGGACTCCGTGGCGTCGTGCTCCGCTGATGGACAGCGACGGCAATGGGGTATAGGGGGGACTCGATAATATGGGTGAAGGTAGTACCCACATTGAAGGTTTCTTGTGAAACCTTCAGAGCAGTGTATATCAATGATACCTTAATGAAAAAGGAAAAAGGAAAAAAAAAGTTCACATTATACCAATTGACCTTTATGAAAGACTTCAACGCTTTTCTTTCCCTTTCCCTTTTTCTTTTTCGCTGTCTCGGAAACGGGTGACCTGCCGAGTACCTGGTGCCCGGGGCGGCCGCGCTGGGCTAGCAGGCTGGGGGCGGGGGGGGGCCCGGCCTGGGGGGGCCTGAGCCGCGAGCCCCGAGCTGCCAATCGCGCGCCGTCTCCCGGCAACTTGGGAGCGCGCGCCGCCAGCGCACAATGCCCGCCCACCTCTAGCCCAGGCGCTCAAGGGAAGGCAGGCAGTTTAGCGGAGAGAGCCGCGTTAGCCGCTCCGCCGCCGTACAGAGCTCGCTGATTTTCCGAATGGGAGGGGTTTTGAGCAAGTTCTGCCCCCCGCAGCCCGCCCCCGTTCCGGAGGCCAGGAGCCGGCGCCCGGCCTTCCTCGGAAGCCCCGCCCGCCCCGCAAGCCCCGCCCCGCCGGCTCCCTTGGCCCGCCGGGATCGCATTCCCCCTTCAGTACCCACTCGTTTCCTCGGGTCCCCTCGGAGGCCTCATCGCCGGTAAGACACGCTGACCCTCCCCAGACCGAGGAGGACTTGACTTTGAAAGTCTTTTTTCTTAAGTCCTAAGTGGGTTCTGTGCCCTTTTCACCTCTTCAAACACCTTGGTGCGCGTCCACCTGCCTCCCTTTAGCCTTCGCTATGAGATGTGCTGCCAGAACTGTTGTCTTCTTTCAGTTCCTTTTTTTGGGTCATTTTTCTGTTCCTCTGATTTTTAATTTTTAACTTTTTTTGGTATCATTAGTGTACAGTTACATGAGCAACACGGTGGTTACTAGACTCCCCCCATTATCAAGTCCCCCCCTCATACCCCGTTACAGTCACTGTCCATCAGCGTAGGGAGATGCTATAGAGTCACTACTTGTCTTCTCTGCGTGCTATACTGCCCTCCCCGTGCCCACACCCCCTACATCATGTATGTTGATCGTAATACCCCTTTTTCCCCTTCTCCCTCCCTTCGCACCCACCCTTCCCAGTCCCTTTCCCTTTGGTATCTGTTAGTCCATTCTCGGGTTCGTGAGTCAGCTGCTGTTTCCTGCCTTCAGTTTTATTCTCCGTTCTTATGCTCCACAGATGAGTGAAACTACTTGATACTTGTCTTTCCCTGCCTGGCATATTTCACTGAGCATTCTCTAGCCCCATCCACGTTGTTGCAAATCTTTCTTTCAGTTCCTAAAGCTCTGAACTTTAATACAGTATGACTTTAACAGAATACTTGGTAAATCACTTAAAATATACCTGCTTCAGGTGAGAATACCATCTGTCTGTTTATTGCAGCACTATTTACAACAACCAAGGTATGGAAGCAACCTAAGTGGCCATCTGTAGATGAATGGATAGAGAAGAGGTGGCACTTATACAAAATGTTACACTATTCAGCCATAAGAAGGAAACAAATCCTACCATTTGCAACAACATGGATGGAGCTGGAGGGTCTTATGCTCAGTGAAATAAGCCAGGCGGAGAAAGACAAGTACCAAATGACTTCCCTCATTTGTGGCGTATTAAATCAAAGCAAATCTGAAGGAACAAAACAGCAGCGGACTCACAGACCCCAAGAAGCGACTAGCGATTACCAAAGGGGAGGGGTATGGCAGGGAGAAGAGGATTCACGAAGGGGTATTATGATTGGTGCACCTGGTGTGTGTGGGCTCACGGGGAAACAATGTAGCTCAGAGAAGACAAGTAGGGACTCCGTGGCGTCGTGCTCCGCTGATGGACAGCGACGGCAATGGGGTATAGGGGGGACTCGATAATATGGGTGAAGGTAGTACCCACATTGAAGGTTTCTTGTGAAACCTTCAGAGCAGTGTAAATCAATGATACCTTAATGAAAAAGGAAAAAGAAAAAAAAATTTCACATTATACCAATTGACCTTTATGAAAGACTTCAACGCTTTTCTTTCCCTTTCCCTTTTTCTTTTTCGCTTCTCGCCAACGGGTGTCCTGCCGAGTACCTGGTGCCCGGGGCGTCCGCGCTGGCCAAGCTGGCTGAGGCGCGGGGGGGTGGCCGGCCTGGGGGGGCCTGAGCCGCGAGCCCCGAGCTGCCAATCGCGCGCCGTCTCCCGGCAACTTGGGAGCGCGCGCCGCCAGCGCACAATGCCCGCCCACCTCTAGCCCAGGCGCTCAAGGGAAGGCAGGCAGTTTAGCGGAGAGAGCCGCGTTAGCCGCTCCGCCGCCGTACAGAGCTCGCTGATTTCCCGAATGGGAGGGGTTTTGAGCAAGCTCTGCCCCCCGCAGCCCGCCCCCGTTCCGGAGGCCAGGAGCCGGCGCCCATTCTTCCTCGGAAGCCCCGGCCTCCCCGCAAGCCCCGCCCCGCCGGCTCCCTCTGCCCGCCGGGATCGCATTCCCCCTTCAGTACCCACTCGTTTCCTCGTGTCCCCTCGGAGGCCTCATCGCCGGTAAGACACGCTGACCCTCCCCAGACCGAGGAGGACTTGACTTTGAAAGTCTTTTTTCTTAAGTCCTAAGTGGGTTCTGTGCCCTTTTCACCTCTTCAAACACCTTGGTGCGCGTCCACCTGCCTCCCTTTAGCCTTCGCTATGAGATGTGCTGCCAGAACTGTTGTCTTCTTTCAGTTCCTTTTTTTGGGTCATTTTTCTATTCCTCTGATTTTTAAATTTTAACTTTTTTTGGTATCATTAGTGTACAGTTACATGAGCAACACGGTGGTTACTAGACTCCCCCCATTATCAAGTCCCCCCCTCATACCCCGTTACAGTCACTGTCCATCAGCGTAGGGACATGCTATAGAGTCACTACTTGTCTTCTCTCCGTGCTATACTGCCATGCCTCCCCGTGCCCAGCCCCCCTACATCATGTATGTTGATCCTAATGCCCCTTATTCCTCTTCTCCCTCCCTTCTCACCCACCCATCACAGTCCCTTTCCCTTTGGTATCTGTTAGTCCATTCTCGGGTTCGTGAGTCCGCTGCTGTTTCGTGCCTTCAGTTTTTTCTCCGTTGTTATGCTCCACAGATGAGTGAAACTACTTGATACTTGTCTTTCCCTGCCTGGCATATTTCACTGAGCATACTCTAGCCCCATCCACGTTGTTGATAATCTTTCTTTCAGTTCCTAAAGCTCTGAACTTTAATACAGCATGAGTTTAACAGAATACTTGGTAAATCACTTAAAATATTCCTGCTTCAGGTGAGAATACCATCTGTCTGTTTATTGCAGCACTATTTACAACAACCAAGGTATGGAAGCAACCTAAGTGGCCATCTGTAGATGAATGGATAGAGAAGAGGTGGCACATATACAAAATGTTACACTATTCAGCCATAAGAAGGAAACAGATCCTACCATTTGCTACAACATGGATGGAGCTGGAGGGTCTTATGCTCAGTGAAATAAGCCAGGCGGAGAAAGACAAGTACCAAATGACTTCCCTCATTTGTGGCGTATTAAATCAAAGCAAATCTGAAGGAACAAAACAGCAGCGGACTCACAGACCCCAAGAAGCGACTAGCGATTACCAAAGGGGAGGGGTATGGCAGGAAGAAGAGGATTCATGAAGGGGTATTATGATTGGTGCACCTGGTGTGTGTGGGCTCACGGGGAAACAATGTAGCTCAGAGAAGACAAGTAGGGACTCCGTGGCGTCGTGCTCCGCTGATGGACAGCGACGGCAATGGGGTATAGGGGGGACTCGATAATATGGGTGAAGGTAGTACCCACATTGAAGGTTTCTTGTGAAACATTCAGAGCAGTGTATATCAATGATACCTTAATGAAAAAGGAAAAAGGAAAAAAAAAAGTTCACATTATACCAATTGACCTTTATGAAAGACTTCAACGCTTTTCTTTCCCTTTTCCTTTTTCTTTTTCGCTGTCTCGCCAACGGGTGACCTGCCGAGTACCTGGTGCCCGGGGCGGCCGCGCTGGGATAGCAGGCTGGGGGCGGGGGGGGGCCCGGCCGGGTGGGGCCTGAGCCGCGAGCCCCGAGGTGCCAATCGCGCGCCGTCTCCCGGCAACTTGGGAGCGCGCGCCGCCAGCGCACAATGCCCGCCCACCTCTAGCCCAGGCGCTCAAGGGAAGGCAGGCAGTTTAGCGGAGAGAGCCGCGTTAGCCGCTCCGCCGCCGTACAGAGCTCGCTGATTTTCCGAATGGGAGGGGTTTTGAGCAAGTTCTGCCCCCCGCAGCCCGCCCCCGTTCCGGAGGCCAGGAGCCGGCGCCCGGCCTTCCTCGGAAGCCCCGCCCGCCCCGCAAGCCCCGCCCCAGCGGCTCCCTCGGCCCGCCGGGATCGCATTCCCCCTTCAGTACCCACTCGTTTCCTCGGGTCCCCTCGGAGGCCTCATCGCCGGTAAGACACGCTGACCCTCCCCAGACCGAGGAGGACTTGACTTTGAAAGTCTTTTTTCTTAAGTCCTAAGTGGGTTCTGTGCCCTTTTCACCTCTTCAAACACCTTGGTGCGCGTCCACCTGCCTCCCTTTAGCCTTCGCTATGAGATGTGCTGCCAGAACTGTTGTCTTCTTTCAGTTCCTTTTTTTGGGTCATTTTTCTATTCCTCTGATTTTTAAATTTTAACTTTTTTTGGTATCATTAGTGTACAGTTACATGAGCAACAAGGTGGTTACTAGACTCCCCCCATTATCAAGTCCCCCCCTCATACCCCGTTACAGTCACTGTCCATCAGCGTAGGGACATGCTATAGAGTCACTACTTGTCTTCTCTGCGTGCTATACTGCCCTCCCCGTGCCCACACCCCCTACATCATGTATGTTGATCGTAATACCCCTTTTTCCCCTTCTCCCTCCCTTCGCACCCACCCTTCCCAGTCCCTTTCCCTTTGGTATCTGTTAGTCCATTCTCGGGTTCGTGAGTCAGCTGCTGTTTCCTGCATTCAGTTTTATTCTCCGTTCTTATGCTCCACAGATGAGTGAAACTACTTGATACTTGTCTTTCCCTGCCTGGCATATTTCACTGAGCATTCTCTAGCCCCATCCACGTTGTTGCAAATCTTTCTTTCAGTTCCTAAAGCTCTGAACTTTAATACAGTATGACTTTAACAGAATACTTGGTAAATCACTTAAAATATACCTGCTTCAGGTGAGAATACCATCTGTCTGTTTATTGCAGCACTATTTACAACAACCAAGGTATGGAAGCAACCTAAGTGGCCATCTGTAGATGAATGGATAGAGAAGAGGTGGCACATATACAAAATGTTACACTATTCAGCCATAAGAAGGAAACAAATCCTACCATTTGCAACAACATGGATGGAGCTGGAGGGTCTTATGCTCAGTGAAATAAGCCAGGCGGAGAAAGACAAGTACCAAATGACTTCCCTCATTTGTGGCGTATTAAATCAAAGCAAATCTGAAGGAACAAAACAGCAGCGGACTCACAGACCCCAAGAAGCGACTAGCGATTACCAAAGGGGAGGGGTATGGCAGGGAGAAGAGGATTCATGAAGGGGTATTATGATTGGTGCACCTGGTGTGTGTGGGCTCACGGGGAAACAATGTAGCTCAGAGAAGACAAGTAGGGACTCCGTGGCGTCGTGCTCCGCTGATGGACAGCGACGGCAATGGGGTATAGGGGGGACTGGATAATATGGGTGAAGGTAGTACCCACATTGAAGGTTTCTTGTGAAACCTTCAGAGCAGTGTAAATCAATGATACCTTAATGAAAAAGGAAAAAGGAAAAAAAAAGTTCACATTATACCAATTGACCTTTATGAAAGACTTCAACGCTTTTCTATCCCTTTCCCTTTTTCTTTTTCGCTTCTCGCCAACGGGTGTCCTGCCGAGTACCTGGTGCCCGGGGCGTCCGCGCTGACCAAGCTGGCTGAGGCGCGGTGGGGTGGCCGGCCTGGGGGGGCCTGAGCCGCGAGACCCGAGCTGCCAATCGCGCGCCGTCTCCCGGCAACTTGGGAGCGCGCGCCGCCAGCGCACAATGCCCGCCCACCTCTAGCCCAGGCGCTCAAGGGAAGGCAGGCAGTTTAGCGGAGAGAGCCGCGTTAGCCGCTCCGCCGCCGTACAGAGCTCGCTGATTTCCCGAATGGGAGGGGTTTTGAGCAAGCTCTGCCCCCCGCAGCCCGCCCTCGTTCCGGAGGCCAGGAGCCGGCGCCCATTCTTCCTCGGAAGCCCCGGCCTCCCCGCAAGCCCCGCCCCGCCGGCTCCCTCTGCCCGCCGGGATCGCATTCCCCCTTCAGTACCCACTCGTTTCCTCGTGTCCCCTCGGAGGCCTCATCGCCGGTAAGACACGCTGACCCTCCCCAGACCGAGGAGGACTTGACTTTGAAAGTCTTTTTTCTTAAGTCCTAAGTGGGTTCTGTGCCCTTTTCACCTCTTCAAACACCTTGGTGCGCGTCCACCTGCCTCCCTTTAGCCTTCGCTATGAGATGTGCTGCCAGAACTGTTGTCTTCTTTCAGTTCCTTTTTTTGGGTCATTTTTCTATTCCTCTGATTTTTAAATTTTAACTTTTTTTGGTATCATTAGTGTACAGTTACATGAGCAACACGGTGGTTACTAGACTCCCCCCATTATCAAGTCCCCCCCTCATACCCCGTTACAGTCACTGTCCATCAGCGTAGGGACATGCTATAGAGTCACTACTTGTCTTCTCTCCGTGCTATACTGCCATGCCTCCCCGTGCCCACCCCCCCTACATCATGTATGTTGATCCTAATGCCCCTTATTCCTCTTCTCCCTCCCTTCGCACCCACCTATCACAGTCCCTTTCCCTTTGGTATCTGTTAGTCCATTCTCGGGTTCGTGAGTCCGCTGCTGTTTCGTGCCTTCAGTTTTTTCTCCGTTGTTATGCTCCACAGATGAGTGAAACTACTTGATACTTGTCTTTCCCTGCCTGGCATATTTCACTGAGCATACTCTAGCCCCATCCACGTTGTTGATAATCTTTCTTTCAGTTCCTAAAGCTCTGAACTTTAATACAGCATGAGTTTAACAGAATACTTGGTAAATCACTTAAAATATTCCTGCTTCAGGTGAGAATACCATCTGTCTGTTTATTGCAGCACTATTTACAACAACCAAGGTATGGAAGCAACCTAAGTGGCCATCTGTAGATGAATGGATAGAGAAGAGGTAGCACATATACAAAATGTTACACTATTCAGCCATAAGAAGGAAACAGATCCTACCATTTGCTACAACATGGATGGAGCTGGAGGGTCTTATGCTCAGTGAAATAAGCCAGGCGGAGAAAGACAAGTACCAAATGACTTCCCTCATTTGTGGCGTATTAAATCAAAGCAAATCTGAAGGAACAAAACAGCAGCGGACTCACAGACCCCAAGAAGCGACTAGCGATTACCAAAGGGGAGGGGTATGGCAGGAAGAAGAGGATTCATGAAGGGGTATTATGATTGGTGCACCTGGTGTGTGTGGGCTCACGGGGAAACAATGTAGCTCAGAGAAGACAAGTAGGGACTCCGTGGCGTCGTGCTCCGCTGATGGACAGCGACGGCAATGGGGTATAGGGGGGACTCGATAATATGGGTGAAGGTAGTACCCACATTGAAGGTTTCTTGTGAAACATTCAGAGCAGTGTATATCAATGATACCTTAATGAAAAAGGTAAAAGGAAAAAAAAAAGTTCACATTATACCAATTGACCTTTATGAAAGACTTCAACGCTTTTCTTTCCCTTTTCCTTTTTCTTTTTCGCTGTCTCGCCAACGGGTGACCTGCCGAGTACCTGGTGCCCGGGGCGGCCGCGCTGGGATAGCAGGCTGGGGGCGGGGGGGGGGGCCCGGCCTGGTGGGGCCTGAGCCGCGAGCCCCGAGGTGCCAATCGCGCGCCGTCTCCCGGCAACTTGGGAGCGCGCGCCGCCAGCGCACAATGCCCGCCCACCTCTAGCCCAGGCGCTCAAGGGAAGGCAGGCAGTTTAGCGGAGAGAGCCGCGTTAGCTGCTCAGCCGCCGTACAGAGCTCGCTGATTTTCCGAATGGGAGGGGTTTTGAGCAAGTTCTGCCCCCCGCAGCCCGCCCCCGTTCCGGAGGCCAGGAGCCGGCGCCCGGCCTTCCTCGGAAGCCCCGCCCGCCCCGCAAGCCCCACCCCGCCGGCTCCCTTGGCCCGCCGGGATCGCATTCCCCCTTCAGTACCCACTCGTTTCCTCGGGTCCCCACGGAGGCCTCATCGCCGGTAAGACACGCTGACCCTCCCCAGACCGAGGAGGACTTGACTTTGAAAGTCTTTTTTCTTAAGTCCTAAGTGGGTTCTGTGCCCTTTTCACCTCTTCAAACACCTTGGTGCGCGTCCACCTGCCTCCCTTTAGCCTTCGCTATGAGATGTGCTGCCAGAACTGTTGTCTTCTTTCAGTTCCTTTTTTTGGGTCATTTTTCTATTCCTCTGATTTTTAAATTTTAACT
Source organism: Manis pentadactyla (assembly GCF_030020395.1). Lineage (NCBI taxonomy): Eukaryota > Metazoa > Chordata > Mammalia > Pholidota > Manidae > Manis > Manis pentadactyla. The sequence goes on from NW_026644648.1 coordinate 284,332, forward strand.
TTTTTTGGTATCATTAGTGTACAGTTACATGAGCAACACGGTGGTTACTAGACTCCCCCCATTATCAAGTCCCCCCCTCATACCCCGTTACAGTCACTGTCCATCAGCGTAGGGACATGCTATAGAGTCACTACTTGTCTTCTCTCCGTGCTATACTGCCATGCCTCCCCGTGCCCACCCCCCCTACATCATGTATGTTGATCCTAATGCCCCTTATTCCTCTTCTCCCTCCCTTCGCACCCACCCATCACAGTCCCTTTCCCTTTGGTATCTGTTAGTCCATTCTCGGGTTCGTGAGTCCGCTGCTGTTTCGTGCCTTCAGTTTTTTCTCCGTTGTTATGCTCCACAGATGAGTGAAACTACTTGATACTTGTCTTTCCCTGCCTGGCATATTTCACTGAGCATACTCTAGCCCCATCCACGTTGTTGATAATCTTTCTTTCAGTTCCTAAAGCTCTGAACTTTAATACAGCATGAGTTTAACAGAATACTTGGTAAATCACTTAAAATATTCCTGCTTCAGGTGAGAATACCATCTGTCTGTTTATTGCAGCACTATTTACAACAACCAAGGTATGGAAGCAACCTAAGTGGCCATCTGTAGATGAATGGATAGAGAAGAGGTGGCACATATACAAAATGTTACACTATTCAGCCATAAGAAGGAAACAGATCCTACCATTTGCTACAACATGGATGGAGCTGGAGGGTCTTATGCTCAGTGAAATAAGCCAGGCGGAGAAAGACAAGTACCAAATGACTTCCCTCATTTGTGGCGTATTAAATCAAAGCAAATCTGAAGGAACAAAACAGCAGCGGACTCACAGACCCCAAGAAGCGACTAGCGATTACCAAAGGGGAGGGGTATGGCAGGAAGAAGAGGATTCATGAAGGGGTATTATGATTGGTGCACCTGGTGTGTGTGGGCTCACGGGGAAACAATGTAGCTCAGAGAAGACAAGTAGGGACTCCGTGGCGTCGTGCTCCGCTGATGGACAGCGACGGCAATTGGGTATAGGGGGGACTCGATAATATGGGTGAAGGTAGTACCCACATTGAAGGTTACTTGTGAAACCTTCAGAGCAGTGTATATCAATGATACCTTAATGAAAAAGGAAAAAGAAAAAAAAATGTTCACATTATACCAATTGACCTTTATGAAAGACTTCAACGCTTTTCTATCCCTTTTCCTTTTTCTTTTTCGCTGTCTCGCCAACGGGTGTCCTGCCGAGTACCTGGTGCCCGGGGCGGCCGCGCTGGGCTAGCAGGCTGGGGGCGGGGGGTGGCCCGGCCTGGGGGGTCCTGAGCCGCGTGCCCCGAGCTGCCAATCGCGCGCCGTCTCCCGGCAACTTGGGAGCGCGCGCCGCCAGCGCACAATGCCCGCCCACCTCTAGCCCAGGCGCTCAAGGGAAGGCAGGCAGTTTAGCGGAGAGAGCCGCGTTAGCCGCTCCGCCGCCGTACAGAACGCTGATTTTCCGAATGGGAGGGGTTTTGAGCAAGCTCTGCCCCCCGTAGCCCGCCCCCGTCCCGAAGGCCATGAGCCGGCGCCCGGCCTTCCTCGGAAGCCCCGCCCGCCCCGCAAGCCCCGCCCCGCCGGCTCCCTTGGCCCGCCGGGATCGCATTCCCCCTTCAGTACCCACTCGTTTCCTCGGGTCCCCTCGGAGGCCTCATCGCCGGTAAGACACGCTGACCCTCCCCAGACCGAGGAGGACTTGACTTTGAAAGTCTTTTTTCTTAAGTCCTAAGTGGGTTCTGTGCCCTTTTCACCTCTTCAAACACCTTGGTGCGCGTCCACCTGCCTCCCTTTAGCCTTCGCTATGAGATGTGCTGCCAGAACTGTTGTCTTCTTTCAGTTCCTTTTTTTGGGTCATTTTTCTATTCCTCTGATTTTTAATTTTTAACTTTTTTGGTATCATTAGTGTACAGTTACATGAGCAACACGGTGGTTACTAGACTCCCCCCATTATCAAGTCACCCCCTCATACCCCGTTACAGTCACTGTCCATCAGCGTAGGGAGATGCTATAGAGTCACTACTTGTCTTCTCTGCGTGCTATACTGCCCTCCCCGTGCCCACCCCCCCTACATCATGTATGTTGATCGTAATACCCCTTTTTCCCCTTCTCCCTCCCTTCGCACCCACCCTTCCCAGTCCCTTTCCCTTTGGTATCTGTTAGTCCATTCTCGGGTTCGTGAGTCAGCTGCTGTTTCCTGCCTTCAGTTTTATTCTCCGTTCTTATGCTCCACAGATGAGTGAAACTACTTGATACTTGTCTTTCCCTGCCTGGCATATTTCACTGAGCATTCTCTAGCCCCATTAACGTTGTTGCAAATCTTTCTTTCAGTTCCTAAAGCTCTGAACTTTAATACAGTATGACTTTAACAGAATACTTGGTAAATCACTTAAAATATACCTGCTTCAGGTGAGAATACCATCTGTCTGTTTATTGCAGCACTATTTACAACAACCAAGGTATGGAAGCAACCTAAGTGGCCATCTGTAGATGAATGGATAGAGAAGAGGTGGCACATATACAAAATGTTACACTATTCAGCCATAAGAAGGAAACAGATCCTACCATTTGCTACAACATGGATGGAGCTGGAGGGTCTTATGCTCAGTGAAATAAGCCAGGCGGAGAAAGACAAGTACCAAATGACTTCCCTCATTTGTGGCGTATTAAATCAAAGCAAATCTGAAGGAACAAAACAGCAGCGGACTCACAGACCCCAAGAAGCGACTAGCGATTACCAAAGGGGAGGGGTATGGCAGGAAGAAGAGGATTCATGAAGGGGTATTATGATTGGTGCACCTGGTGTGTGTGGGCTCACGGGGAAACAATGTAGCTCAGAGAAGACAAGTAGGGACTCCGTGGCGTCGTGCTCCGCTGATGGACAGCGACGGCAATGGGGTATAGGGGGGACTCGATAATATGGGTGAAGGTAGTACCCACATTGAAGGTTTCTTGTGAAACATTCAGAGCAGTGTATATCAATGATACCTTAATGAAAAAGGAAAAAGGAAAAAAAAAAGTTCACATTATACCAATTGACCTTTATGAAAGACTTCAACGCTTTTCTTTCCCTTTTCCTTTTTCTTTTTCGCTGTCTCGCCAACGGGTGACCTGCCGAGTACCTGGTGCCCGGGGCGGCCGCGCTGGGATAGCAGGCTGGGGGCGGGGGGGGGCCCGGCCGGGTGGGGCCTGAGGCGCGAGCCCCGAGGTGCCAATCGCGCGCCGTCTCCCGGCAACTTGGGAGCGCGCGCCGCCAGCGCACAATGCCCGCCCACCTCTAGCCCAGGCGCTCAAGGGAAGGCAGGCAGTTTAGCGGAGAGAGCCGCGTTAGCCGCTCCGCCGCCGTACAGAGCTCGCTGATTTTCCGAATGGGAGGGGTTTTGAGCAAGTTCTGCCCCCCGCAGCCCGCCCCCGTTCCGGAGGCCAGGAGCCGGCGCCCGGCCTTCCTCGGAAGCCCCGCCCGCCCCGCAAGCCCCGCCCCAGCGGCTCCCTCGGCCCGCCGGGATCGCATTCCCCCTTCAGTACCCACTCGTTTCCTCGGGTCCCCTCGGAGGCCTCATCGCCGGTAAGACACGCTGACCCTCCCCAGACCGAGGAGGACTTGACTTTGAAAGTCTTTTTTCTTAAGTCCTAAGTGGGTTCTGTGCCCTTTTCACCTCTTCAAACACCTTGGTGCGCGTCCACCTGCCTCCCTTTAGCCTTCGCTATGAGATGTGCTGCCAGAACTGTTGTCTTCTTTCAGTTCCTTTTTTTGGGTCATTTTTCTATTCCTCTGATTTTTAAATTTTAACTTTTTTTGGTATCATTAGTGTACAGTTACATGAGCAACAAGGTGGTTACTAGACTCCCCCCATTATCAAGTCCCCCCCTCATACCCCGTTACAGTCACTGTCCATCAGCGTAGGGACATGCTATAGAGTCACTACTTGTCTTCTCTGCGTGCTATACTGCCCTCCCCGTGCCCACACCCCCTACATCATGTATGTTGATCGTAATACCCCTTTTTCCCCTTCTCCCTCCCTTCGCACCCACCCTTCCCAGTCCCTTTCCCTTTGGTATCTGTTAGTCCATTCTCGGGTTCGTGAGTCAGCTGCTGTTTCCTGCATTCAGTTTTATTCTCCGTTCTTATGCTCCACAGATGAGTGAAACTACTTGATACTTGTCTTTCCCTGCCTGGCATATTTCACTGAGCATTCTCTAGCCCCATCCACGTTGTTGCAAATCTTTCTTTCAGTTCCTAAAGCTCTGAACTTTAATACAGTATGACTTTAACAGAATACTTGGTAAATCACTTAAAATATACCTGCTTCAGGTGAGAATACCATCTGTCTGTTTATTGCAGCACTATTTACAACAACCAAGGTATGGAAGCAACCTAAGTGGCCATCTGTAGATGAATGGATAGAGAAGAGGTGGCACATATACAAAATGTTACACTATTCAGCCATAAGAAGGAAACAAATCCTACCATTTGCAACAACATGGATGGAGCTGGAGGGTCTTATGCTCAGTGAAATAAGCCAGGCGGAGAAAGACAAGTACCAAATGACTTCCCTCATTTGTGGCGTATTAAATCAAAGCAAATCTGAAGGAACAAAACTGCAGCGGACTCACAGACCCCAAGAAGCGACTAGCGATTACCAAAGGGGAGGGGTATGGCAGGGAGAAGAGGATTCATGAAGGGGTATTATGATTGGTGCACCTGGTGTGTGTGGGCTCACGGGGAAACAATGTAGCTCAGAGAAGACAAGTAGGGACTCCGTGGCGTCGTGCTCCGCTGATGGACAGCGACGGCAATGGGGTATAGGGGGGACTCGATAATATGGGTGAAGGTAGTACCCACATTGAAGGTTTCTTGTGAAACCTTCAGAGCAGTGTAAATCAATGATACCTTAATGAAAAAGGAAAAAGGAAAAAAAAAGTTCACATTATACCAATTGACCTTTATGAAAGACTTCAACGCTTTTCTATCCCTTTCCCTTTTTCTTTTTCGCTTCTCGCCAACGGGTGTCCTGCCGAGTACCTGGTGCCCGGGGCGTCCGCGCTGGCCAAGCTGGCTGAGGCGCGGGGGGGTGGCCGGCCTGGGGGGGCCTGAGCCGCGAGACCCGAGCTGCCAATCGCGCGCCGTCTCCCGGCAACTTGGGAGCGCGCGCCGCCAGCGCACAATGCCCGCCCACCTCTAGCCCAGGCGCTCAAGGGAAGGCAGGCAGTTTAGCGGAGAGAGCCGCGTTAGCCGCTCCGCCGCCGTACAGAGCTCGCTGATTTCCCGAATGGGAGGGGTTTTGAGCAAGCTCTGCCCCCCGCAGCCCGCCCTCGTTCCGGAGGCCAGGAGCCGGCGCCCATTCTTCCTCGGAAGCCCCGGCCTCCCCGCAAGCCCCGCCCCGCCGGCTCCCTCTGCCCGCCGGGATCGCATTCCCCCTTCAGTACCCACTCGTTTCCTCGTGTCCCCTCGGAGGCCTCATCGCCGGTAAGACACGCTGACCCTCCCCAGACCGAGGAGGACTTGACTTTGAAAGTCTTTTTTCTTAAGTCCTAAGTGGGTTCTGTGCCCTTTTCACCTCTTCAAACACCTTGGTGCGCGTCCACCTGCCTCCCTTTAGCCTTCGCTATGAGATGTGCTGCCAGAACTGTTGTCTTCTTTCAGTTCCTTTTTTTGGGTCATTTTTCTATTCCTCTGATTTTTAAATTTTAACTTTTTTTGGTATCATTAGTGTACAGTTACATGAGCAACACGGTGGTTACTAGACTCCCCCCATTATCAAGTCCCCCCCTCATACCCCGTTACAGTCACTGTCCATCAGCGTAGGGACATGCTATAGAGTCACTACTTGTCTTCTCTCCGTGCTATACTGCCATGCCTCCCCGTGCCCACCCCCCCTACATCATGTATGTTGATCCTAATGCCCCTTATTCCTCTTCTCCCTCCCTTCGCACCCACCTATCACAGTCCCTTTCCCTTTGGTATCTGTTAGTCCATTCTCGGGTTCGTGAGTCCGCTGCTGTTTCGTGCCTTCAGTTTTTTCTCCGTTGTTATGCTCCACAGATGAGTGAAACTACTTGATACTTGTCTTTCCCTGCCTGGCATATTTCACTGAGCATACTCTAGCCCCATCCACGTTGTTGATAATCTTTCTTTCAGTTCCTAAAGCTCTGAACTTTAATACAGCATGAGTTTAACAGAATACTTGGTAAATCACTTAAAATATTCCTGCTTCAGGTGAGAATACCATCTGTCTGTTTATTGCAGCACTATTTACAACAACCAAGGTATGGAAGCAACCTAAGTGGCCATCTGTAGATGAATGGATAGAGAAGAGGTAGCACATATACAAAATGTTACACTATTCAGCCATAAGAAGGAAACAGATCCTACCATTTGCTACAACATGGATGGAGCTGGAGGGTCTTATGCTCAGTGAAATAAGCCAGGCGGAGAAAGACAAGTACCAAATGACTTCCCTCATTTGTGGCGTATTAAATCAAAGCAAATCTGAAGGAACAAAACAGCAGCGGACTCACAGACCCCAAGAAGCGACTAGCGATTACCAAAGGGGAGGGGTATGGCAGGAAGAAGAGGATTCATGAAGGGGTATTATGATTGGTGCACCTGGTGTGTGTGGGCTCACGGGGAAACAATGTAGCTCAGAGAAGACAAGTAGGGACTCCGTGGCGTCGTGCTCCGCTGATGGACAGCGACGGCAATGGGGTATAGGGGGGACTCGATAATATGGGTGAAGGTAGTACCCACATTGAAGGTTTCTTGTGAAACATTCAGAGCAGTGTATATCAATGATACCTTAATGAAAAAGGTAAAAGGAAAAAAAAAAGTTCACATTATACCAATTGACCTTTATGAAAGACTTCAACGCTTTTCTTTCCCTTTTCCTTTTTCTTTTTCGCTGTCTCGCCAACGGGTGACCTGCCGAGTACCTGGTGCCCGGGGCGGCCGCGCTGGGATAGCAGGCTGGGGGCGGGGGGGGGGGCCCGGCCTGGTGGGGCCTGAGCCGCGAGCCCCGAGGTGCCAATCGCGCGCCGTCTCCCGGCAACTTGGGAGCGCGCGCCGCCAGCGCACAATGCCCGCCCACCTCTAGCCCAGGCGCTCAAGGGAAGGCAGGCAGTTTAGCGGAGAGAGCCGCGTTAGCCGCTCAGCCGCCGTACAGAGCTCGCTGATTTTCCGAATGGGAGGGGTTTTGAGCAAGTTCTGCCCCCCGCAGCCCGCCCCCGTTCCGGAGGCCAGGAGCCGGCGCCCGGCCTTCCTCGGAAGCCCCGCCCGCCCCGCAAGCCCCACCCCGCCGGCTCCCTTGGCCCGCCGGGATCGCATTCCCCCTTCAGTACCCACTCGTTTCCTCGGGTCCCCACGGAGGCCTCATCGCCGGTAAGACACGCTGACCCTCCCCAGACCGAGGAGGACTTGACTTTGAAAGTCTTTTTTCTTAAGTCCTAAGTGGGTTCTGTGCCCTTTTCACCTCTTCAAACACCTTGGTGCGCGTCCACCTGCCTCCCTTTAGCCTTCGCTATGAGATGTGCTGCCAGAACTGTTGTCTTCTTTCAGTTCCTTTTTTTGGGTCATTTTTCTATTCCTCTGATTTTTAAATTTTAACTTTTTTTGGTATCATTAGTGTACAGTTACATGAGCAACACGGTGGTTACTAGACTCCCCCCATTATCAAGTCCCCCCCTCATACCCCGTTACAGTCACTGTCCATCAGCGTAGGGACATGCTATAGAGTCACTACTTGTCTTCTCTCCGTGCTATACTGCCATGCCTCCCCGTGCCCACCCCCCCTACATCATGTATGTTGATCCTAATGCCCCTTATTCCTCTTCTCCCTCCCTTCGCACCCACCCATCACAGTCCCTTTCCCTTTGGTATCTGTTAGTCCATTCTCGGGTTCGTGAGTCCGCTGCTGTTTCGTGCCTTCAGTTTTTTCTCCGTTGTTATGCTCCACAGATGAGTGAAACTACTTGATACTTGTCTTTCCCTGCCTGGCATATTTCACTGAGCATACTCTAGCCCCATCCACGTTGTTGATAATCTTTCTTTCAGTTCCTAAAGCTCTGAACTTTAATACAGCATGAGTTTAACAGAATACTTGGTAAATCACTTAAAATATTCCTGCTTCAGGTGAGAATACCATCTGTCTGTTTATTGCAGCACTATTTACAACAACCAAGGTATGGAAGCAACCTAAGTGGCCATCTGTAGATGAATGGATAGAGAAGAGGTGGCACATATACAAAATGTTACACTATTCAGCCATAAGAAGGAAACAGATCCTACCATTTGCTACAACATGGATGGAGCTGGAGGGTCTTATGCTCAGTGAAATAAGCCAGGCGGAGAAAGACAAGTACCAAATGACTTCCCTCATTTGTGGCGTATTAAATCAAAGCAAATCTGAAGGAACAAAACAGCAGCGGACTCACAGACCCCAAGAAGCGACTAGCGATTACCAAAGGGGAGGGGTATGGCAGGAAGAAGAGGATTCATGAAGGGGTATTATGATTGGTGCACCTGGTGTGTGTGGGCTCACGGGGAAACAATGTAGCTCAGAGAAGACAAGTAGGGACTCCGTGGCGTCGTGCTCCGCTGATGGACAGCGACGGCAATGGGGTATAGGGGGGACTCGATAATATGGGTGAAGGTAGTACCCACATTGAAGGTTACTTGTGAAACCTTCAGAGCAGTGTATATCAATGATACCTTAATGAAAAAGGAAAAAGAAAAAAAAAATGTTCACATTATACCAATTGACCTTTATGAAAGACTTCAACGCTTTTCTATCCCTTTTCCTTTTTCTTTTTCGCTGTCTCGCCAACGGGTGTCCTGCCGAGTACCTGGTGCCCGGGGCGGCCGCGCTGGGCTAGCAGGCTGGGGGCGGGGGGTGGCCCGGCCTGGGGGGTCCTGAGCCGCGTGCCCCGAGCTGCCAATCGCGCGCCGTCTCCCGGCAACTTGGGAGCGCGCGCCGCCAGCGCACAATGCCCGCCCACCTCTAGCCCAGGCGCTCAAGGGAAGGCAGGCAGTTTAGCGGAGAGAGCCGCGTTAGCCGCTCCGCCGCCGTACAGAACGCTGATTTTCCGAATGGGAGGGGTTTTGAGCAAGCTCTGCCCCCCGTAGCCCGCCCCCGTCCCGAAGGCCATGAGCCGGCGCCCGGCCTTCCTCGGAAGCCCCGCCCGCCCCGCAAGCCCCGCCCCGCCGGCTCCCTTGGCCCGCCGGGATCGCATTCCCCCTTCAGTACCCACTCGTTTCCTCGGGTCCCCTCGGAGGCCTCATCGCCGGTAAGACACGCTGACCCTCCCCAGACCGAGGAGGACTTGACTTTGAAAGTCTTTTTTCTTAAGTCCTAAGTGGGTTCTGTGCCCTTTTCACCTCTTCAAACACCTTGGTGCGCGTCCACCTGCCTCCCTTTAGCCTTCGCTATGAGATGTGCTGCCAGAACTGTTGTCTTCTTTCAGTTCCTTTTTTTGGGTCATTTTTCTGTTCCTCTGATTTTTAATTTTTAACTTTTTTTGGTATCATTAGTGTACAGTTACATGAGCAACACGGTGGTTACTAGACTCCCCCCATTATCAAGTCCCCCCCTCATACCCCGTTACAGTCACTGTCCATCAGCGTAGGGAGATGCTATAGAGTCACTACTTGTCTTCTCTGCGTGCTATACTGCCCTCCCCGTGCCCACCCCCCCTACATCATGTATGTTGATCGTAATACCCCTTTTTCCCCTTCTCCCTCCCTTCGCACCCACCCTTCCCAGTCCCTTTCCCTTTGGTATCTGTTAGTCCATTCTCGGGTTCGTGAGTCAGCTGCTGTTTCCTGCCTTCAGTTTTATTCTCCGTTCTTATGCTCCACAGATGAGTGAAACTACTTGATACTTGTCTTTCCCTGCCTGGCATATTTCACTGAGCATTCTCTAGCCCCATTAACGTTGTTGCAAATCTTTCTTTCAGTTCCTAAAGCTCTGAACTTTAATACAGTATGACTTTAACAGAATACTTGGTAAATCACTTAAAATATACCTGCTTCAGGTGAGAATACCATCTGTCTGTTTATTGCAGCACTATTTACAACAACCAAGGTATGGAAGCAACCTAAGTGGCCATCTGTAGATGAATGGATAGAGAAGAGGTGGCACATATACAAAATGTTACACTATTCAGCCATAAGAAGGAAACAGATCCTACCATTTGCTACAACATGGATGGAGCTGGAGGGTCTTATGCTCAGTGAAATAAGCCAGGCGGAGAAAGACAAGTACCAAATGACTTCCCTCATTTGTGGCGTATTAAATCAAAGCAAATCTGAAGGAACAAAACAGCAGCGGACTCACAGACCCCAAGAAGCGACTAGCGATTACCAAAGGGGAGGGGTATGGCAGGGAGAAGAGGATTCATGAAGGGGTATTATGATTGGTGCACCTGGTGTGTGTGGGCTCACGGGGAAACAATGTAGCTCAGAGAAGACAAGTAGGGACTCCGTGGCGTCGTGCTCCGCTGATGGACAGCGACGGCAATGGGGTATAGGGGGGACTCGATAATATGGGTGAAGGTAGTACCCACATTGAAGGTTTCTTGTGAAACCTTCAGAGCAGTGTAAATCAATGATACCTTAATGAAAAAGGAAAAAGAAAAAAAAATTTCACATTATACCAATTGACCTTTATGAAAGACTTCAACGCTTTTCTTTCCCTTTCCCTTTTTCTTTTTCGCTTCTCGCCAACGGGTGTCCTGCCGAGTACCTGGTGCCCGGGGCGTCCGCGCTGGCCAAGCTGGCTGAGGCGCGGGGGGGTGGCCGGCCTGGGGGGGCCTGAGCCGCGAGCCCCGAGCTGCCAATCGCGCGCCGTCTCCCGGCAACTTGGGAGCGCGCGCCGCCAGCGCACAATGCCCGCCCACCTCTAGCCCAGGCGCTCAAGGGAAGGCAGGCAGTTTAGCGGAGAGAGCCGCGTTAGCCGCTCCGCCGCCGTACAGAGCTCGCTGAGTTCCCGAATGGGAGGGGTTTTGAGCAAGCTCTGCCCCCCGCAGCCCATCCCCGTTCCGGAGGCCAGGAGCCGGCGCCCGGCCTTCCTCGGAAGCCCCGCCCGCCCCGCAAGCCCCGCCCCGCCGGCTCCCTCTGCCCGCCGGGATCGCATTCCCCCTTCAGTACCCACTCGTTTCCTCGGGTCCCCACGGAGGCCTCATCGCCGGTAAGACACGCTGACCCTCCCCAGACCGAGGAGGACTTGACTTTGAAAGTCTTTTTTCTTAAGTCCTAAGTGGGTTCTGTGCCCTTTTCACCTCTTCAAACACCTTGGTGCGCGTCCACCTGCCTCCCTTTAGCCTTCGCTATGAGATGTGCTGCCAGAACTGTTGTCTTCTTTCAGTTCCTTTTTTTGGGTCATTTTTCTATTCCTCTGATTTTTAATTTTTAACTTTTTTGGTATCATTAGTGTACAGTTACATGAGCAACACGGTGGTTACTAGACTCCCCCCATTATCAAGTCCCCCCCTCATACCCCGTTACAGTCACTGTCCATCAGCGTAGGGACATGCTATAGAGTCACTACTTGTCTTCTCTCCGTGCTATACTGCCATGCCTCCCCGTGCCCAGCCCCCCTACATCATGTATGTTGATCCTAATGCCCCTTATTCCTCTTCTCCCTCCCTTCTCACCCACCCATCACAGTCCCTTTCCCTTTGGTATCTGTTAGTCCATTCTCGGGTTCGTGAGTCCGCTGCTGTTTCGTGCCTTCAGTTTTTTCTCCGTTGTTATGCTCCACAGATGAGTGAAACTACTTGATACTTGTCTTTCCCTGCCTGGCATATTTCACTGAGCATACTCTAGCCCCATCCACGTTGTTGATAATCTTTCTTTCAGTTCCTAAAGCTCTGAACTTTAATACAGCATGAGTTTAACAGAATACTTGGTAAATCACTTAAAATATTCCTGCTTCAGGTGAGAATACCATCTGTCTGTTTATTGCAGCACTATTTACAACAACCAAGGTATGGAAGCAACCTAAGTGGCCATCTGTAGATGAATGGATAGAGAAGAGGTGGCACATATACAAAATGTTACACTATTCAGCCATAAGAAGGAAACAGATCCTACCATTTGCTACAACATGGATGGAGCTGGAGGGTCTTATGCTCAGTGAAATAAGCCAGGCGGAGAAAGACAAGTACCAAATGACTTCCCTCATTTGTGGCGTATTAAATCAAAGCAAATCTGAAGGAACAAAACAGCAGCGGACTCACAGACCCCAAGAAGCGACTAGCGATTACCAAAGGGGAGGGGTATGGCAGGAAGAAGAGGATTCATGAAGGGGTATTATGATTGGTGCACCTGGTGTGTGTGGGCTCACGGGGAAACAATGTAGCTCAGAGAAGACAAGTAGGGACTCCGTGGCGTCGTGCTCCGCTGATGGACAGCGACGGCAATGGGGTATAGGGGGGACTCGATAATATGGGTGAAGGTAGTACCCACATTGAAGGTTTCTTGTGAAACATTCAGAGCAGTGTATATCAATGATACCTTAATGAAAAAGGAAAAAGGAAAAAAAAAAGTTCACATTATACCAATTGACCTTTATGAAAGACTTCAACGCTTTTCTTTCCCTTTTCCTTTTTCTTTTTCGCTGTCTCGCCAACGGGTGACCTGCCGAGTACCTGGTGCCCGGGGCGGCCGCGCTGGGATAGCAGGCTGGGGGCGGGGGGGGGCCCGGCCGGGTGGGGCCTGAGCCGCGAGCCCCGAGGTGCCAATCGCGCGCCGTCTCCCGGCAACTTGGGAGCGCGCGCCGCCAGCGCACAATGCCCGCCCACCTCTAGCCCAGGCGCTCAAGGGAAGGCAGGCAGTTTAGCGGAGAGAGCCGCGTTAGCCGCTCCGCCGCCGTACAGAGCTCGCTGATTTTCCGAATGGGAGGGGTTTTGAGCAAGTTCTGCCCCCCGCAGCCCGCCCCCGTTCCGGAGGCCAGGAGCCGGCGCCCGGCCTTCCTCGGAAGCCCCGCCCGCCCCGCAAGCCCCGCCCCAGCGGCTCCCTCGGCCCGCCGGGATCGCATTCCCCCTTCAGTACCCACTCGTTTCCTCGGGTCCCCTCGGAGGCCTCATCGCCGGTAAGACACGCTGACCCTCCCCAGACCGAGGAGGACTTGACTTTGAAAGTCTTTTTTCTTAAGTCCTAAGTGGGTTCTGTGCCCTTTTCACCTCTTCAAACACCTTGGTGCGCGTCCACCTGCCTCCCTTTAGCCTTCGCTATGAGATGTGCTGCCAGAACTGTTGTCTTCTTTCAGTTCCTTTTTTTGGGTCATTTTTCTATTCCTCTGATTTTTAAATTTTAACTTTTTTTGGTATCATTAGTGTACAGTTACATGAGCAACAAGGTGGTTACTAGACTCCCCCCATTATCAAGTCCCCCCCTCATACCCCGTTACAGTCACTGTCCATCAGCGTAGGGACATGCTATAGAGTCACTACTTGTCTTCTCTGCGTGCTATACTGCCCTCCCCGTGCCCACACCCCCTACATCATGTATGTTGATCGTAATACCCCTTTTTCCCCTTCTCCCTCCCTTCGCACCCACCCTTCCCAGTCCCTTTCCCTTTGGTATCTGTTAGTCCATTCTCGGGTTCGTGAGTCAGCTGCTGTTTCCTGCATTCAGTTTTATTCTCCGTTCTTATGCTCCACAGATGAGTGAAACTACTTGATACTTGTCTTTCCCTGCCTGGCATATTTCACTGAGCATTCTCTAGCCCCATCCACGTTGTTGCAAATCTTTCTTTCAGTTCCTAAAGCTCTGAACTTTAATACAGTATGACTTTAACAGAATACTTGGTAAATCACTTAAAATATACCTGCTTCAGGTGAGAATACCATCTGTCTGTTTATTGCAGCACTATTTACAACAACCAAGGTATGGAAGCAACCTAAGTGGCCATCTGTAGATGAATGGATAGAGAAGAGGTGGCACATATACAAAATGTTACACTATTCAGCCATAAGAAGGAAACAAATCCTACCATTTGCAACAACATGGATGGAGCTGGAGGGTCTTATGCTCAGTGAAATAAGCCAGGCGGAGAAAGACAAGTACCAAATGACTTCCCTCATTTGTGGCGTATTAAATCAAAGCAAATCTGAAGGAACAAAACAGCAGCGGACTCACAGACCCCAAGAAGCGACTAGCGATTACCAAAGGGGAGGGGTATGGCAGGGAGAAGAGGATTCATGAAGGGGTATTATGATTGGTGCACCTGGTGTGTGTGGGCTCACGGGGAAACAATGTAGCTCAGAGAAGACAAGTAGGGACTCCGTGGCGTCGTGCTCCGCTGATGGACAGCGACGGCAATGGGGTATAGGGGGGACTCGATAATATGGGTGAAGGTAGTACCCACATTGAAGGTTTCTTGTGAAACCTTCAGAGCAGTGTAAATCAATGATACCTTAATGAAAAAGGAAAAAGGAAAAAAAAAGTTCACATTATACCAATTGACCTTTATGAAAGACTTCAACGCTTTTCTATCCCTTTCCCTTTTTCTTTTTCGCTTCTCGCCAACGGGTGTCCTGCCGAGTACCTGGTGCCCGGGGCGTCCGCGCTGACCAAGCTGGCTGAGGCGCGGTGGGGTGGCCGGCCTGGGGGGGCCTGAGCCGCGAGACCCGAGCTGCCAATCGCGCGCCGTCTCCCGGCAACTTGGGAGCGCGCGCCGCCAGCGCACAATGCCCGCCCACCTCTAGCCCAGGCGCTCAAGGGAAGGCAGGCAGTTTAGCGGAGAGAGCCGCGTTAGCTGCTCAGCCGCCGTACAGAGCTCGCTGATTTTCCGAATGGGAGGGGTTTTGAGCAAGTTCTGCCCCCCGCAGCCCGCCCCCGTTCCGGAGGCCAGGAGCCGGCGCCCGGCCTTCCTCGGAAGCCCCGCCCGCCCCGCAAGCCCCACCCCGCCGGCTCCCTTGGCCCGCCGGGATCGCATTCCCCCTTCAGTACCCACTCGTTTCCTCGGGTCCCCACGGAGGCCTCATCGCCGGTAAGACACGCTGACCCTCCCCAGACCGAGGAGGACTTGACTTTGAAAGTCTTTTTTCTTAAGTCCTAAGTGGGTTCTGTGCCCTTTTCACCTCTTCAAACACCTTGGTGCGCGTCCACCTGCCTCCCTTTAGCCTTCGCTATGAGATGTGCTGCCAGAACTGTTGTCTTCTTTCAGTTCCTTTTTTTGGGTCATTTTTCTATTCCTCTGATTTTTAAATTTTAACTTTTTTTGGTATCATTAGTGTACAGTTACATGAGCAACACGGTGGTTACTAGACTCCCCCCATTATCAAGTCCCCCCCTCATACCCCGTTACAGTCACTGTCCATCAGCGTAGGGACATGCTATAGAGTCACTACTTGTCTTCTCTCCGTGCTATACTGCCATGCCTCCCCGTGCCCACCCCCCCTACATCATGTATGTTGATCCTAATGCCCCTTATTCCTCTTCTCCCTCCCTTCGCACCCACCCATCACAGTCCCTTTCCCTTTGGTATCTGTTAGTCCATTCTCGGGTTCGTGAGTCCGCTGCTGTTTCGTGCCTTCAGTTTTTTCTCCGTTGTTATGCTCCACAGATGAGTGAAACTACTTGATACTTGTCTTTCCCTGCCTGGCATATTTCACTGAGCATACTCTAGCCCCATCCACGTTGTTGATAATCTTTCTTTCAGTTCCTAAAGCTCTGAACTTTAATACAGCATGAGTTTAACAGAATACTTGGTAAATCACTTAAAATATTCCTGCTTCAGGTGAGAATACCATCTGTCTGTTTATTGCAGCACTATTTACAACAACCAAGGTATGGAAGCAACCTAAGTGGCCATCTGTAGATGAATGGATAGAGAAGAGGTGGCACATATACAAAATGTTACACTATTCAGCCATAAGAAGGAAACAGATCCTACCATTTGCTACAACATGGATGGAGCTGGAGGGTCTTATGCTCAGTGAAATAAGCCAGGCGGAGAAAGACAAGTACCAAATGACTTCCCTCATTTGTGGCGTATTAAATCAAAGCAAATCTGAAGGAACAAAACAGCAGCGGACTCACAGACCCCAAGAAGCGACTAGCGATTACCAAAGGGGAGGGGTATGGCAGGAAGAAGAGGATTCATGAAGGGGTATTATGATTGGTGCACCTGGTGTGTGTGGGCTCACGGGGAAACAATGTAGCTCAGAGAAGACAAGTAGGGACTCCGTGGCGTCGTGCTCCGCTGATGGACAGCGACGGCAATGGGGTATAGGGGGGACTCGATAATATGGGTGAAGGTAGTACCCACATTGAAGGTTACTTGTGAAACCTTCAGAGCAGTGTATATCAATGATACCTTAATGAAAAAGGAAAAAGAAAAAAAAATGTTCACATTATACCAATTGACCTTTATGAAAGACTTCAACGCTTTTCTATCCCTTTTCCTTTTTCTTTTTCGCTGTCTCGCCAACGGGTGTCCTGCCGAGTACCTGGTGCCCGGGGCGGCCGCGCTGGGCTAGCAGGCTGGGGGCGGGGGGTGGCCCGGCCTGGGGGGTCCTGAGCCGCGTGCCCCGAGCTGCCAATCGCGCGCCGTCTCCCGGCAACTTGGGAGCGCGCGCCGCCAGCGCACAATGCCCGCCCACCTCTAGCCCAGGCGCTCAAGGGAAGGCAGGCAGTTTAGCGGAGAGAGCCGCGTTAGCCGCTCCGCCGCCGTACAGAACGCTGATTTTCCGAATGGGAGGGGTTTTGAGCAAGCTCTGCCCCCCGTAGCCCGCCCCCGTCCCGAAGGCCATGAGCCGGCGCCCGGCCTTCCTCGGAAGCCCCGCCCGCCCCGCAAGCCCCGCCCCGCCGGCTCCCTCGGCCCGCCGGGATCGCATTCCCCCTTCAGTACCCACTCGTTTCCTCGGGTCCCCTCGGAGGCCTCATCGCCGGTAAGACACGCTGACCCTCCCCAGACCGAGGAGGACTTGACTTTGAAAGTCTTTTTTCTTAAGTCCTAAGTGGGTTCTGTGCCCTTTTCACCTCTTCAAACACCTTGGTGCGCGTCCACCTGCCTCCCTTTAGCCTTCGCTATGAGATGTGCTGCCAGAACTGTTGTCTTCTTTCAGTTCCTTTTTTTGGGTCATTTTTCTATTCCTCTGATTTTTAATTTTTAACTTTTTTGGTATCATTAGTGTACAGTTACATGAGCAACACGGTGGTTACTAGACTCCCCCCATTATCAAGTCACCCCCTCATACCCCGTTACAGTCACTGTCCATCAGCGTAGGGAGATGCTATAGAGTCACTACTTGTCTTCTCTGCGTGCTATACTGCCCTCCCCGTGCCCACCCCCCCTACATCATGTATGTTGATCGTAATACCCCTTTTTCCCCTTCTCCCTCCCTTCGCACCCACCCTTCCCAGTCCCTTTCCCTTTGGTATCTGTTAGTCCATTCTCGGGTTCGTGAGTCAGCTGCTGTTTCCTGCCTTCAGTTTTATTCTCCGTTCTTATGCTCCACAGATGAGTGAAACTACTTGATACTTGTCTTTCCCTGCCTGGCATATTTCACTGAGCATTCTCTAGCCCCATTAACGTTGTTGCAAATCTTTCTTTCAGTTCCTAAAGCTCTGAACTTTAATACAGTATGACTTTAACAGAATACTTGGTAAATCACTTAAAATATACCTGCTTCAGGTGAGAATACCATCTGTCTGTTTATTGCAGCACTATTTACAACAACCAAGGTATGGAAGCAACCTAAGTGGCCATCTGTAGATGAATGGATAGAGAAGAGGTGGCACATATACAAAATGTTACACTATTCAGCCATAAGAAGGAAACAGATCCTACCATTTGCTACAACATGGATGGAGCTGGAGGGTCTTATGCTCAGTGAAATAAGCCAGGCGGAGAAAGACAAGTACCAAATGACTTCCCTCATTTGTGGCGTATTAAATCAAAGCAAATCTGAAGGAACAAAACAGCAGCGGACTCACAGACCCCAAGAAGCGACTAGCGATTACCAAAGGGGAGGGGTATGGCAGGAAGAAGAGGATTCATGAAGGGGTATTATGATTGGTGCACCTGGTGTGTGTGGGCTCACGGGGAAACAATGTAGCTCAGAGAAGACAAGTAGGGACTCCGTGGCGTCGTGCTCCGCTGATGGACAGCGACGGCAATGGGGTATAGGGGGGACTCGATAATATGGGTGAAGGTAGTACCCACATTGAAGGTTTCTTGTGAAACATTCAGAGCAGTGTATATCAATGATACCTTAATGAAAAAGGAAAAAGGAAAAAAAAAAGTTCACATTATACCAATTGACCTTTATGAAAGACTTCAACGCTTTTCTTTCCCTTTTCCTTTTTCTTTTTCGCTGTCTCGCCAACGGGTGACCTGCCGAGTACCTGGTGCCCGGGGCGGCCGCGCTGGGATAGCAGGCTGGGGGCGGGGGGGGGCCCGGCCGGGTGGGGCCTGAGCCGCGAGCCCCGAGGTGCCAATCGCGCGCCGTCTCCCGGCAACTTGGGAGCGCGCGCCGCCAGCGCACAATGCCCGCCCACCTCTAGCCCAGGCGCTCAAGGGAAGGCAGGCAGTTTAGCGGAGAGAGCCGCGTTAGCCGCTCCGCCGCCGTACAGAGCTCGCTGATTTTCCGAATGGGAGGGGTTTTGAGCAAGTTCTGCCCCCCGCAGCCCGCCCCCGTTCCGGAGGCCAGGAGCCGGCGCCCGGCCTTCCTCGGAAGCCCCGCCCGCCCCGCAAGCCCCGCCCCAGCGGCTCCCTCGGCCCGCCGGGATCGCATTCCCCCTTCAGTACCCACTCGTTTCCTCGGGTCCCCTCGGAGGCCTCATCGCCGGTAAGACACGCTGACCCTCCCCAGACCGAGGAGGACTTGACTTTGAAAGTCTTTTTTCTTAAGTCCTAAGTGGGTTCTGTGCCCTTTTCACCTCTTCAAACACCTTGGTGCGCGTCCACCTGCCTCCCTTTAGCCTTCGCTATGAGATGTGCTGCCAGAACTGTTGTCTTCTTTCAGTTCCTTTTTTTGGGTCATTTTTCTGTTCCTCTGATTTTTAATTTTTAACTTTTTTTGGTATCATTAGTGTACAGTTACATGAGCAACACGGTGGTTACTAGACTCCCCCCATTATCAAGTCCCCCCCTCATACCCCGTTACAGTCACTGTCCATCAGCGTAGGGAGATGCTATAGAGTCACTACTTGTCTTCTCTGCGTGCTATACTGCCCTCCCCGTGCCCACCCCCCCTACATCATGTATGTTGATCGTAATACCCCTTTTTCCCCTTCTCCCTCCCTTCGCACCCACCCTTCCCAGTCCCTTTCCCTTTGGTATCTGTTAGTCCATTCTCGGGTTCGTGAGTCAGCTGCTGTTTCCTGCCTTCAGTTTTATTCTCCGTTCTTATGCTCCACAGATGAGTGAAACTACTTGATACTTGTCTTTCCCTGCCTGGCATATTTCACTGAGCATTCTCTAGCCCCATTAACGTTGTTGCAAATCTTTCTTTCAGTTCCTAAAACTCTGAACTTTAATACAGTATGACTTTAACAGAATACTTGGTAAATCACTTAAAATATACCTGCTTCAGGTGAGAATACCATCTGTCTGTTTATTGCAGCACTATTTACAACAACCAAGGTATGGAAGCAACCTAAGTGGCCATCTGTAGATGAATGGATAGAGAAGAGGTGGCAATTATACAAAATGTTACACTATTCAGCCATAAGAAGGAAACAAATCCTACCATTTGCAACAACATGGATGGAGCTGGAGGGTCTTATGCTCAGTGAAATAAGCCAGGCGGAGAAAGACAAGTACCAAATGACTTCCCTCATTTGTGGCGTATTAAATCAAAGCAAATCTGAAGGAACAAAACAGCAGCGGACTCACAGACCCCAAGAAGCGACTAGCGATTACCAAAGGGGAGGGGTATGGCAGGGAGAAGAGGATTCATGAAGGGGTATTATGATTGGTGCACCTGGTGTGTGTGGGCTCACGGGGAAACAATGTAGCTCAGAGAAGACAAGTAGGGACTCCGTGGCGTCGTGCTCCGCTGATGGACAGCGACGGCAATGGGGTATAGGGGGGACTCGATAATATGGGTGAAGGTAGTACCCACATTGAAGGTTTCTTGTGAAACCTTCAGAGCAGTGTATATCAATGATACCTTAATGAAAAAGGAAAAAGGAAAAAAAAAGTTCACATTATACCAATTGACCTTTATGAAAGACTTCAACGCTTTTCTTTCCCTTTCCCTTTTTCTTTTTCGCTGTCTCGGAAACGGGTGACCTGCCGAGTACCTGGTGCCCGGGGCGGCCGCGCTGGGCTAGCAGGCTGGGGGCGGGGGGGGGCCCGGCCTGGGGGGGCCTGAGCCGCGAGCCCCGAGCTGCCAATCGCGCGCCGTCTCCCGGCAACTTGGGAGCGCGCGCCGCCAGCGCACAATGCCCGCCCACCTCTAGCCCAGGCGCTCAAGGGAAGGCAGGCAGTTTAGCGGAGAGAGCCGCGTTAGCCGCTCCGCCGCCGTACAGAGCTCGCTGAGTTCCCGAATGGGAGGGGTTTTGAGCAAGCTCTGCCCCCCGCAGCCCATCCCCGTTCCGGAGGCCAGGAGCCGGCGCCCGGCCTTCCTCGGAAGCCCCGCCCGCCCCGCAAGCCCCACCCCGCCGGCTCCCTTGGCCCGCCGGGATCGCATTCCCCCTTCAGTACCCACTCGTTTCCTCGGGTCCCCACGGAGGCCTCATCGCCGGTAAGACACGCTGACCCTCCCCAGACCGAGGAGGACTTGACTTTGAAAGTCTTTTTTCTTAAGTCCTAAGTGGGTTCTGTGCCCTTTTCACCTCTTCAAACACCTTGGTGCGCGTCCACCTGCCTCCCTTTAGCCTTCGCTATGAGATGTGCTGCCAGAACTGTTGTCTTCTTTCAGTTCCTTTTTTTGGGTCATTTTTCTATTCCTCTGATTTTTAATTTTTAACTTTTTTGGTATCATTAGTGTACAGTTACATGAGCAACACGGTGGTTACTAGACTCCCCCCATTATCAAGTCCCCCCCTCATACCCCGTTACAGTCACTGTCCATCAGCGTAGGGAGATGCTATAGAGTCACTACTTGTCTTCTCTCCGTGCTATACTGCCATGCCTCCCCGTGCCCACCCCCCCTACATCATGTATGTTGATCCTAATGCCCCTTATTCCTCTTCTCCCTCCCTTCGCACCCACCCATCACAGTCCCTTTCCCTTTGGTATCTGTTAGTCCATTCTCGGGTTCGTGAGTCCGCTGCTGTTTCGTGCCTTCAGTTTTTTCTCCGTTGTTATGCTCCACAGATGAGTGAAACTACTTGATACTTGTCTTTCCCTGCCTGGCATATTTCACTGAGCATACTCTAGCCCCATCCACGTTGTTGATAATCTTTCTTTCAGTTCCTAAAGCTCTGAACTTTAATACAGCATGAGTTTAACAGAATACTTGGTAAATCACTTAAAATATTCCTGCTTCAGGTGAGAATACCATCTGTCTGTTTATTGCAGCACTATTTACAACAACCAAGGTATGGAAGCAACCTAAGTGGCCATCTGTAGATGAATGGATAGAGAAGAGGTGGCACATATACAAAATGTTACACTATTCAGCCATAAGAAGGAAACAGATCCTACCATTTGCTACAACATGGATGGAGCTGGAGGGTCTTATGCTCAGTGAAATAAGCCAGGCGGAGAAAGACAAGTACCAAATGACTTCCCTCATTTGTGGCGTATTAAATCAAAGCAAATCTGAAGGAACAAAACAGCAGCGGACTCACAGACCCCAAGAAGCGACTAGCGATTACCAAAGGGGAGGGGTATGGCAGGAAGAAGAGGATTCATGAAGGGGTATTATGATTGGTGCACCTGGTGTGTGTGGGCTCACGGGGAAACAATGTAGCTCAGAGAAGACAAGTAGGGACTCCGTGGCGTCGTGCTCCGCTGATGGACAGCGACGGCAATGGGGTATAGGGGGGACTCGATAATATGGGTGAAGTTAGTACCCACATTGAAGGTTTCTTGTGAAACCTTCAGAGCAGTGTATATCAATGATACCTTAATGAAAAAGGAAAAAGAAAAAAAAATGTTCACATTATACCAATTGACCTTTATGAAAGACTTCAACGCTTTTCTATCCCTTTTCCTTTTTCTTTTTCGCTGTCTCGCCAACGGGTGTCCTGCCGAGTACCTGGTGCCCGGGGCGGCCGCGCTGGGCTAGCAGGCTGGGGGCGGGGGGTGGCCCGGCCTGGGGGGTCCTGAGCCGCGTGCCCCGAGCTGCCAATCGCGCGCCGTCTCCCGGCAACTTGGGAGCGCGCGCCGCCAGCGCACAATGCCCGCCCACCTCTAGCCCAGGCGCTCAAGGGAAGGCAGGCAGTTTAGCGGAGAGAGCCGCGTTAGCCGCTCCGCCGCCGTACAGAACGCTGATTTTCCGAATGGGAGGGGTTTTGAGCAAGCTCTGCCCCCCGTAGCCCGCCCCCGTCCCGAAGGCCATGAGCCGGCGCCCGGCCTTCCTCGGAAGCCCCGCCCGCCCCGCAAGCCCCGCCCCGCCTGCTCCCTCGGCCCGCCGGGATCGCATTCCCCCTTCAGTACCCACTCGTTTCCTCGGGTCCCCTCGGAGGCCTCATCGCCGGTAAGACACGCTGACCCTCCCCAGACCGAGGAGGACTTGACTTTGAAAGTCTTTTTTCTTAAGTCCTAAGTGGGTTCTGTGCCCTTTTCACCTCTTCAAACACCTTGGTGCGCGTCCACCTGCCTCCCTTTAGCCTTCGCTATGAGATGTGCTGCCAGAACTGTTGTCTTCTTTCAGTTCCTTTTTTTGGGTCATTTTTCTATTCCTCTGATTTTTAATTTTTAACTTTTTTGGTATCATTAGTGTACAGTTACATGAGCAACACGGTGGTTACTAGACTCCCCCCATTATCAAGTCACCCCCTCATACCCCGTTACAGTCACTGTCCATCAGCGTAGGGAGATGCTATAGAGTCACTACTTGTCTTCTCTGCGTGCTATACTGCCCTCCCCGTGCCCACCCCCCCTACATCATGTATGTTGATCGTAATACCCCTTTTTCCCCTTCTCCCTCCCTTCGCACCCACCCTTCCCAGTCCCTTTCCCTTTGGTATCTGTTAGTCCATTCTCGGGTTCGTGAGTCAGCTGCTGTTTCCTGCCTTCAGTTTTATTCTCCGTTCTTATGCTCCACAGATGAGTGAAACTACTTGATACTTGTCTTTCCCTGCCTGGCATATTTCACTGAGCATTCTCTAGCCCCATTAACGTTGTTGCAAATCTTTCTTTCAGTTCCTAAAGCTCTGAACTTTAATACAGTATGACTTTAACAGAATACTTGGTAAATCACTTAAAATATACCTGCTTCAGGTGAGAATACCATCTGTCTGTTTATTGCAGCACTATTTACAACAACCAAGGTATGGAAGCAACCTAAGTGGCCATCTGTAGATGAATGGATAGAGAAGAGGTGGCACTTATACAAAATGTTACACTATTCAGCCATAAGAAGGAAACAAATCCTACCATTTGCAACAACATGGATGGAGCTGGAGGGTCTTATGCTCAGTGAAATAAGCCAGGCGGAGAAAGACAAGTACCAAATGACTTCCCTCATTTGTGGCGTATTAAATCAAAGCAAATCTGAAGGAACAAAACAGCAGCGGACTCACAGACCCCAAGAAGCGACTAGCGATTACCAAAGGGGAGGGGTATGGCAGGGAGAAGAGGATTCATGAAGGGGTATTATGATTGGTGCACCTGGTGTGTGTGGGCTCACGGGGAAACAATGTAGCTCAGAGAAGACAAGTAGGGACTCCGTGGCGTCGTGCTCCGCTGATGGACAGCGACGGCAATGGGGTATAGGGGGGACTCGATAATATGGGTGAAGGTAGTACCCACATTGAAGGTTTCTTGTGAAACATTCAGAGCAGTGTATATCAATGATACCTTAATGAAAAAGGAAAAAGGAAAAAAAAAGTTCACATTATACCAATTGACCTTTATGAAAGACTTCAACGCTTTTCTTTCCCTTTCCCTTTTTCTTTTTCGCTGTCTCGGAAACGGGTGACCTGCCGAGTACCTGGTGCCGGGGCGGCCGCGCTGGGCTAGCAGGCTGGGGGCGGGGGGGGGGCCCGGCCTGGGGGGGCCTGAGCCGCGAGCCCCGAGCTGCCAATCGCGCGCCGTCTCCCGGCAACTTGGGAGCGCGCGCCGCCAGCGCACAATGCCCGCCCACCTCTAGCCCAGGCGCTCAAGGGAAGGCAGGCAGTTTAGCGGAGAGAGCCGCGTTAGCCGCTCCGCCGCCGTACAGAGCTCGCTGATTTTCCGAATGGGAGGGGTTTTGAGCAAGTTCTGCCCCCCGCAGCCCGCCCCCGTTCCGGAGGCCAGGAGCCGGCGCCCGGCCTTCCTCGGAAGCCCCGCCCGCCCCGCAAGCCCCGCCCCAGCGGCTCCCTCGGCCCGCCGGGATCGCATTCCCCCTTCAGTACCCACTCGTTTCCTCGGGTCCCCTCGGAGGCCTCATCGCCGGTAAGACACGCTGACCCTCCCCAGACCGAGGAGGACTTGACTTTGAAAGTCTTTTTTCTTAAGTCCTAAGTGGGTTCTGTGCCCTTTTCACCTCTTCAAACACCTTGGTGCGCGTCCACCTGCCTCCCTTTAGCCTTCGCTATGAGATGTGCTGCCAGAACTGTTGTCTTCTTTCAGTTCCTTTTTTTGGGTCATTTTTCTGTTCCTCTGATTTTTAATTTTTAACTTTTTTTGGTATCATTAGTGTACAGTTACATGAGCAACACGGTGGTTACTAGACTCCCCCCATTATCAAGTCCCCCCCTCATACCCCGTTACAGTCACTGTCCATCAGCGTAGGGAGATGCTATAGAGTCACTACTTGTCTTCTCTGCGTGCTATACTGCCCTCCCCGTGCCCACACCCCCTACATCATGTATGTTGATCGTAATACCCCTTTTTCCCCTTCTCCCTCCCTTCGCACCCACCCTTCCCAGTCCCTTTCCCTTTGGTATCTGTTAGTCCATTCTCGGGTTCGTGAGTCAGCTGCTGTTTCCTGCCTTCAGTTTTATTCTCCGTTCTTATGCTCCACAGATGAGTGAAACTACTTGATACTTGTCTTTCCCTGCCTGGCATATTTCACTGAGCATTCTCTAGCCCCATCCACGTTGTTGCAAATCTTTCTTTCAGTTCCTAAAGCTCTGAACTTTAATACAGTATGACTTTAACAGAATACTTGGTAAATCACTTAAAATATACCTGCTTCAGGTGAGAATACCATCTGTCTGTTTATTGCAGCACTATTTACAACAACCAAGGTATGGAAGCAACCTAAGTGGCCATCTGTAGATGAATGGATAGAGAAGAGGTGGCACTTATACAAAATGTTACACTATTCAGCCATAAGAAGGAAACAAATCCTACCATTTGCAACAACATGGATGGAGCTGGAGGGTCTTATGCTCAGTGAAATAAGCCAGGCGGAGAAAGACAAGTACCAAATGACTTCCCTCATTTGTGGCGTATTAAATCAAAGCAAATCTGAAGGAACAAAACAGCAGCGGACTCACAGACCCCAAGAAGCGACTAGCGATTACCAAAGGGGAGGGGTATGGCAGGGAGAAGAGGATTCACGAAGGGGTATTATGATTGGTGCACCTGGTGTGTGTGGGCTCACGGGGAAACAATGTAGCTCAGAGAAGACAAGTAGGGACTCCGTGGCGTCGTGCTCCGCTGATGGACAGCGACGGCAATGGGGTATAGGGGGGACTCGATAATATGGGTGAAGGTAGTACCCACATTGAAGGTTTCTTGTGAAACCTTCAGAGCAGTGTAAATCAATGATACCTTAATGAAAAAGGAAAAAGAAAAAAAAATTTCACATTATACCAATTGACCTTTATGAAAGACTTCAACGCTTTTCTTTCCCTTTCCCTTTTTCTTTTTCGCTTCTCGCCAACGGGTGTCCTGCCGAGTACCTGGTGCCCGGGGCGTCCGCGCTGGCCAAGCTGGCTGAGGCGCGGGGGGGGTGGCCGGCCTGGGGGGGCCTGAGCCGCGAGCCCCGAGCTGCCAATCGCGCGCCGTCTCCCGGCAACTTGGGAGCGCGCGCCGCCAGCGCACAATGCCCGCCCACCTCTAGCCCAGGCGCTCAAGGGAAGGCAGGCAGTTTAGCGGAGAGAGCCGCGTTAGCCGCTCCGCCGCCGTACAGAGCTCGCTGATTTCCCGAATGGGAGGGGTTTTGAGCAAGCTCTGCCCCCCGCAGCCCGCCCCCGTTCCGGAGGCCAGGAGCCGGCGCCCATTCTTCCTCGGAAGCCCCGGCCTCCCCGCAAGCCCCGCCCCGCCGGCTCCCTCTGCCCGCCGGGATCGCATTCCCCCTTCAGTACCCACTCGTTTCCTCGTGTCCCCTCGGAGGCCTCATCGCCGGTAAGACACGCTGACCCTCCCCAGACCGAGGAGGACTTGACTTTGAAAGTCTTTTTTCTTAAGTCCTAAGTGGGTTCTGTGCCCTTTTCACCTCTTCAAACACCTTGGTGCGCGTCCACCTGCCTCCCTTTAGCCTTCGCTATGAGATGTGCTGCCAGAACTGTTGTCTTCTTTCAGTTCCTTTTTTTGGGTCATTTTTCTATTCCTCTGATTTTTAAATTTTAACTTTTTTTGGTATCATTAGTGTACAGTTACATGAGCAACACGGTGGTTACTAGACTCCCCCCATTATCAAGTCCCCCCCTCATACCCCGTTACAGTCACTGTCCATCAGCGTAGGGACATGCTATAGAGTCACTACTTGTCTTCTCTCCGTGCTATACTGCCATGCCTCCCCGTGCCCAGCCCCCCTACATCATGTATGTTGATCCTAATGCCCCTTATTCCTCTTCTCCCTCCCTTCTCACCCACCCATCACAGTCCCTTTCCCTTTGGTATCTGTTAGTCCATTCTCGGGTTCGTGAGTCCGCTGCTGTTTCGTGCCTTCAGTTTTTTCTCCGTTGTTATGCTCCACAGATGAGTGAAACTACTTGATACTTGTCTTTCCCTGCCTGGCATATTTCACTGAGCATACTCTAGCCCCATCCACGTTGTTGATAATCTTTCTTTCAGTTCCTAAAGCTCTGAACTTTAATACAGCATGAGTTTAACAGAATACTTGGTAAATCACTTAAAATATTCCTGCTTCAGGTGAGAATACCATCTGTCTGTTTATTGCAGCACTATTTACAACAACCAAGGTATGGAAGCAACCTAAGTGGCCATCTGTAGATGAATGGATAGAGAAGAGGTGGCACATATACAAAATGTTACACTATTCAGCCATAAGAAGGAAACAGATCCTACCATTTGCTACAACATGGATGGAGCTGGAGGGTCTTATGCTCAGTGAAATAAGCCAGGCGGAGAAAGACAAGTACCAAATGACTTCCCTCATTTGTGGCGTATTAAATCAAAGCAAATCTGAAGGAACAAAACAGCAGCGGACTCACAGACCCCAAGAAGCGACTAGCGATTACCAAAGGGGAGGGGTATGGCAGGAAGAAGAGGATTCATGAAGGGGTATTATGATTGGTGCACCTGGTGTGTGTGGGCTCACGGGGAAACAATGTAGCTCAGAGAAGACAAGTAGGGACTCCGTGGCGTCGTGCTCCGCTGATGGACAGCGACGGCAATGGGGTATAGGGGGGACTCGATAATATGGGTGAAGGTAGTACCCACATTGAAGGTTTCTTGTGAAACATTCAGAGCAGTGTATATCAATGATACCTTAATGAAAAAGGAAAAAGGAAAAAAAAAAGTTCACATTATACCAATTGACCTTTATGAAAGACTTCAACGCTTTTCTTTCCCTTTTCCTTTTTCTTTTTCGCTGTCTCGCCAACGGGTGACCTGCCGAGTACCTGGTGCCCGGGGCGGCCGCGCTGGGATAGCAGGCTGGGGGCGGGGGGGGGCCCGGCCGGGTGGGGCCTGAGCCGCGAGCCCCGAGGTGCCAATCGCGCGCCGTCTCCCGGCAACTTGGGAGCGCGCGCCGCCAGCGCACAATGCCCGCCCACCTCTAGCCCAGGCGCTCAAGGGAAGGCAGGCAGTTTAGCGGAGAGAGCCGCGTTAGCCGCTCCGCCGCCGTACAGAGCTCGCTGATTTTCCGAATGGGAGGGGTTTTGAGCAAGTTCTGCCCCCCGCAGCCCGCCCCCGTTCCGGAGGCCAGGAGCCGGCGCCCGGCCTTCCTCGGAAGCCCCGCCCGCCCCGCAAGCCCCGCCCCAGCGGCTCCCTCGGCCCGCCGGGATCGCATTCCCCCTTCAGTACCCACTCGTTTCCTCGGGTCCCCTCGGAGGCCTCATCGCCGGTAAGACACGCTGACCCTCCCCAGACCGAGGAGGACTTGACTTTGAAAGTCTTTTTTCTTAAGTCCTAAGTGGGTTCTGTGCCCTTTTCACCTCTTCAAACACCTTGGTGCGCGTCCACCTGCCTCCCTTTAGCCTTCGCTATGAGATGTGCTGCCAGAACTGTTGTCTTCTTTCAGTTCCTTTTTTTGGGTCATTTTTCTATTCCTCTGATTTTTAAATTTTAACTTTTTTTGGTATCATTAGTGTACAGTTACATGAGCAACAAGGTGGTTACTAGACTCCCCCCATTATCAAGTCCCCCCCTCATACCCCGTTACAGTCACTGTCCATCAGCGTAGGGACATGCTATAGAGTCACTACTTGTCTTCTCTGCGTGCTATACTGCCCTCCCCGTGCCCACACCCCCTACATCATGTATGTTGATCGTAATACCCCTTTTTCCCCTTCTCCCTCCCTTCGCACCCACCCTTCCCAGTCCCTTTCCCTTTGGTATCTGTTAGTCCATTCTCGGGTTCGTGAGTCAGCTGCTGTTTCCTGCATTCAGTTTTATTCTCCGTTCTTATGCTCCACAGATGAGTGAAACTACTTGATACTTGTCTTTCCCTGCCTGGCATATTTCACTGAGCATTCTCTAGCCCCATCCACGTTGTTGCAAATCTTTCTTTCAGTTCCTAAAGCTCTGAACTTTAATACAGTATGACTTTAACAGAATACTTGGTAAATCACTTAAAATATACCTGCTTCAGGTGAGAATACCATCTGTCTGTTTATTGCAGCACTATTTACAACAACCAAGGTATGGAAGCAACCTAAGTGGCCATCTGTAGATGAATGGATAGAGAAGAGGTGGCACATATACAAAATGTTACACTATTCAGCCATAAGAAGGAAACAAATCCTACCATTTGCAACAACATGGATGGAGCTGGAGGGTCTTATGCTCAGTGAAATAAGCCAGGCGGAGAAAGACAAGTACCAAATGACTTCCCTCATTTGTGGCGTATTAAATCAAAGCAAATCTGAAGGAACAAAACAGCAGCGGACTCACAGACCCCAAGAAGCGACTAGCGATTACCAAAGGGGAGGGGTATGGCAGGGAGAAGAGGATTCATGAAGGGGTATTATGATTGGTGCACCTGGTGTGTGTGGGCTCACGGGGAAACAATGTAGCTCAGAGAAGACAAGTAGGGACTCCGTGGCGTCGTGCTCCGCTGATGGACAGCGACGGCAATGGGGTATAGGGGGGACTGGATAATATGGGTGAAGGTAGTACCCACATTGAAGGTTTCTTGTGAAACCTTCAGAGCAGTGTAAATCAATGATACCTTAATGAAAAAGGAAAAAGGAAAAAAAAAGTTCACATTATACCAATTGACCTTTATGAAAGACTTCAACGCTTTTCTATCCCTTTCCCTTTTTCTTTTTCGCTTCTCGCCAACGGGTGTCCTGCCGAGTACCTGGTGCCCGGGGCGTCCGCGCTGACCAAGCTGGCTGAGGCGCGGTGGGGTGGCCGGCCTGGGGGGGCCTGAGCCGCGAGACCCGAGCTGCCAATCGCGCGCCGTCTCCCGGCAACTTGGGAGCGCGCGCCGCCAGCGCACAATGCCCGCCCACCTCTAGCCCAGGCGCTCAAGGGAAGGCAGGCAGTTTAGCGGAGAGAGCCGCGTTAGCCGCTCCGCCGCCGTACAGAGCTCGCTGATTTCCCGAATGGGAGGGGTTTTGAGCAAGCTCTGCCCCCCGCAGCCCGCCCTCGTTCCGGAGGCCAGGAGCCGGCGCCCATTCTTCCTCGGAAGCCCCGGCCTCCCCGCAAGCCCCGCCCCGCCGGCTCCCTCTGCCCGCCGGGATCGCATTCCCCCTTCAGTACCCACTCGTTTCCTCGTGTCCCCTCGGAGGCCTCATCGCCGGTAAGACACGCTGACCCTCCCCAGACCGAGGAGGACTTGACTTTGAAAGTCTTTTTTCTTAAGTCCTAAGTGGGTTCTGTGCCCTTTTCACCTCTTCAAACACCTTGGTGCGCGTCCACCTGCCTCCCTTTAGCCTTCGCTATGAGATGTGCTGCCAGAACTGTTGTCTTCTTTCAGTTCCTTTTTTTGGGTCATTTTTCTATTCCTCTGATTTTTAAATTTTAACTTTTTTTGGTATCATTAGTGTACAGTTACATGAGCAACACGGTGGTTACTAGACTCCCCCCATTATCAAGTCCCCCCCTCATACCCCGTTACAGTCACTGTCCATCAGCGTAGGGACATGCTATAGAGTCACTACTTGTCTTCTCTCCGTGCTATACTGCCATGCCTCCCCGTGCCCACCCCCCCTACATCATGTATGTTGATCCTAATGCCCCTTATTCCTCTTCTCCCTCCCTTCGCACCCACCTATCACAGTCCCTTTCCCTTTGGTATCTGTTAGTCCATTCTCGGGTTCGTGAGTCCGCTGCTGTTTCGTGCCTTCAGTTTTTTCTCCGTTGTTATGCTCCACAGATGAGTGAAACTACTTGATACTTGTCTTTCCCTGCCTGGCATATTTCACTGAGCATACTCTAGCCCCATCCACGTTGTTGATAATCTTTCTTTCAGTTCCTAAAGCTCTGAACTTTAATACAGCATGAGTTTAACAGAATACTTGGTAAATCACTTAAAATATTCCTGCTTCAGGTGAGAATACCATCTGTCTGTTTATTGCAGCACTATTTACAACAACCAAGGTATGGAAGCAACCTAAGTGGCCATCTGTAGATGAATGGATAGAGAAGAGGTAGCACATATACAAAATGTTACACTATTCAGCCATAAGAAGGAAACAGATCCTACCATTTGCTACAACATGGATGGAGCTGGAGGGTCTTATGCTCAGTGAAATAAGCCAGGCGGAGAAAGACAAGTACCAAATGACTTCCCTCATTTGTGGCGTATTAAATCAAAGCAAATCTGAAGGAACAAAACAGCAGCGGACTCACAGACCCCAAGAAGCGACTAGCGATTACCAAAGGGGAGGGGTATGGCAGGAAGAAGAGGATTCATGAAGGGGTATTATGATTGGTGCACCTGGTGTGTGTGGGCTCACGGGGAAACAATGTAGCTCAGAGAAGACAAGTAGGGACTCCGTGGCGTCGTGCTCCGCTGATGGACAGCGACGGCAATGGGGTATAGGGGGGACTCGATAATATGGGTGAAGGTAGTACCCACATTGAAGGTTTCTTGTGAAACATTCAGAGCAGTGTATATCAATGATACCTTAATGAAAAAGGTAAAAGGAAAAAAAAAAGTTCACATTATACCAATTGACCTTTATGAAAGACTTCAACGCTTTTCTTTCCCTTTTCCTTTTTCTTTTTCGCTGTCTCGCCAACGGGTGACCTGCCGAGTACCTGGTGCCCGGGGCGGCCGCGCTGGGATAGCAGGCTGGGGGCGGGGGGGGGGGCCCGGCCTGGTGGGGCCTGAGCCGCGAGCCCCGAGGTGCCAATCGCGCGCCGTCTCCCGGCAACTTGGGAGCGCGCGCCGCCAGCGCACAATGCCCGCCCACCTCTAGCCCAGGCGCTCAAGGGAAGGCAGGCAGTTTAGCGGAGAGAGCCGCGTTAGCTGCTCAGCCGCCGTACAGAGCTCGCTGATTTTCCGAATGGGAGGGGTTTTGAGCAAGTTCTGCCCCCCGCAGCCCGCCCCCGTTCCGGAGGCCAGGAGCCGGCGCCCGGCCTTCCTCGGAAGCCCCGCCCGCCCCGCAAGCCCCACCCCGCCGGCTCCCTTGGCCCGCCGGGATCGCATTCCCCCTTCAGTACCCACTCGTTTCCTCGGGTCCCCACGGAGGCCTCATCGCCGGTAAGACACGCTGACCCTCCCCAGACCGAGGAGGACTTGACTTTGAAAGTCTTTTTTCTTAAGTCCTAAGTGGGTTCTGTGCCCTTTTCACCTCTTCAAACACCTTGGTGCGCGTCCACCTGCCTCCCTTTAGCCTTCGCTATGAGATGTGCTGCCAGAACTGTTGTCTTCTTTCAGTTCCTTTTTTTGGGTCATTTTTCTATTCCTCTGATTTTTAAATTTTAACTTTTTTTGGTATCATTAGTGTACAGTTACATGAGCAACACGGTGGTTACTAGACTCCCCCCATTATCAAGTCCCCCCCTCATACCCCGTTACAGTCACTGTCCATCAGCGTAGGGACATGCTATAGAGTCACTACTTGTCTTCTCTCCGTGCTATACTGCCATGCCTCCCCGTGCCCACCCCCCCTACATCATGTATGTTGATCCTAATGCCCCTTATTCCTCTTCTCCCTCCCTTCGCACCCACCCATCACAGTCCCTTTCCCTTTGGTATCTGTTAGTCCATTCTCGGGTTCGTGAGTCCGC